>NC_136997.1:1146961-1634461 GCF_032717465.1 Coenobita brevimanus
GCTTTTAGATCAGATAATGAAGGTAATGGAAAGCGTTTTAGAAGGTATGATTAGAGAAAGAGTGAATATTGATGAGATGGAGTTTGGGTTTATGCCAGGTAGGGGGACCACCGATGCCATATTCATTGTCCGACAGCTTCAGGAAAAATATATTGGTAGGAGAAGGGATCTTCATTTTATTTTTGTTGATTTGGAAAAGGCCTTTGACAGAGTCCCAAGAGAGGTGGTGAAGTGGGGAATGAGAAAGCTTGGCTTGGAGGAGTGGCTGGTTAGGGTGGTTATGGCTATGTATGTGGGTGCTCACACCCAGGTAAGAGTGAATGGAGATTTGAGTGATGGGTTTTCCGTGAATGTTGGTGTGCATCAGGTGTCGGTTTTGAGTCCCCTGTTGTTTATCATGGTACTTGAATCCCTTTCACGTGACTTTAGAAACGGACTCCCGTGGGAGTTGTTGTATGCTAATGATTTGGTGTTGATTGCAGAGAATGAAATGGAGGCGGAGGAAAGGTTTAGGAAGTGGAGAGATGGTATGGGGCACAAGGGCTTAAGGGTAAATGCAGATAAAACAAAAGTGATGATATCTAGGGTTGGTGGCGGTACTGTCAAAGACGAGGGAGAGTGGCCATGTGCAGTTTGCCACAAGGGCATGGGAAGTAATTCCATCTTGTGCGGTGTTTGTGATAAGTGGGTGCATAAGAGATGTAGTGGTATCAGAGGTAGACTGCGAGATAATGCTGATTTTATGTGTACGGCGTGTCGGGGAGAGCAGGTGGAGATTGTCAGACGTGAAAGAATTGAACTTTCTGGTGAATCTCTTGAGTGTGTAGAAGAGTTTTGTTATTTGGGAGACATGTTGTGTGCTGGAGGTGGGGCTGGAGCCAGCTCTGTGGCTAGGGTGAGAAGTGGTTTGAAGAAGTTCAGGGAGCTCTTGCCTCTCCTGACATTGAGAGGACTCTCCCTACGTGCTAAGGGGTCTTTGTATGCAGCATGTGTTAGGAGTGTAATGCTGTATGACAGTGAGACCTGGGCAGTGAAGGAGAAGGATATTCGCCGGCTCAGACGTACAGAAATGACAATGATTAGGTGGATGTGCAGTGCGTCCCTGCGTCCAAGGTCTGGGGGGGTTGGGTTCACGATGGAAGAATTGAGAGGTAGGATGGGAGTGGAGTGTATTGGTGTTGTGATGAGGAGAGTGTAGATTGAGATGGTTTGGACATGTAGAGAGGATGGGGGATGATAATTGGGTGAGGAAGGTGAGAAGTGTTAATATTGGGGTTGGGGTTACGGGGGGTAGACCGAGAAAGACATGGGATGAGGTCATTAAGTGTGACCTTAGGGTTAAAGGACTGAACAGGGAGGCTGGAATGGATCGTGCAGCTTGGAGAGCCTTCATTAGTGACCAAGGCCGAGGCATGTAAGCTTGTTGGAGCCTTTAAAAACGAAACGATATATATATATATATATATATATATATATATATATATATATATATATATATATATATATATATATAAAACTAGATAGATATAGATAGATGATAGATAGACAGATAGATAGATATAAATAGATAGATATACACACACACACACACACACACACACACACACACACAACCACATTCATTTGGTGTATCAGAATCCTTCATTAGTTATTAAGCAATTTAACTCCACTATCAATTTTTGTCTCAGTGTAGGTGTTAATGCTAGGATCACCATGTTATTTAGCCTTTTAGCCAAAGATGTTATAATCATTATAAAGATATGATTAACACTACTAGAGTGGGTTGACCTTGATCCCTTGATTAGTGTCCTCTGAAGTCATGGGCATGGTTTCACCCACAGTTTATGATTATACAGCGTAATATTTTCTTAATACATAAACTGAAACATATAGTTTTCTCACTTTATCATGATTTATTCCTCACATAAACATAGTTCATGAAATTACTCATTATTTTGTGAATGTTCAGTAGTGCTGAGTTACCGTATTGAGGGTAATGAAGCACATGTGGTCTCGTCTCACCGTGTCATGTGCGAGGCTTACAGCACCCCCCTTCCCTCTCTGATTCCGTGTGGGGGATCCTCCCTCTTACTCCAGGTGGGGTTGGGGATCGCCCTCCCTCCCCTCCCACTCTCCTTTACACGTCAGTTCACCTCAAAGCTATGGTCAGTCATAATACGTCATATAAGGGCGATTATCTTTATGTAGAACAAAGTAAATTATACCAATAACTCGGGTTGAAATGTCAACGTTGCGAAATGGAGCTTACATACAACAAACGTCTTTCCTTAACGTAAGTATATCGAGGTTACACTGCTTCACTCACGTGGACTGTTTCGAGGTAAATAATCACAGTGGTGCCACATCTCTTCAAACCCTCGTGCCCCTGTAACACGCGGGAGTGCTGGCACCTGTACATATATCACAGAGACTACATTTTACACCTTGCATAGCACATGATGTACGGATATTATAATCAAAATGCACTATACATGTTACAGTTGATTTATTTGCAACTGACAAAGATCTGTAGCCCTCTATAAGCTAAATTGATGGCCAGATGTAGTCAAACAGGAGGGCTGTTTTTACTAACAATCAAGAAAGCTCGTTCCTACCTTATGACTAAGACTCACCGAATTTCACATACCCACATCAAAGTATTCAAGTTGTAAAGTGGCATAGTTCCGTGAGATGAAAACAGACTGGCTATGGTGTCTCCACCTCTTCTCTAGAGTCACTGTACTCGTTATATTTTAACAGCCAAAAATTGCCATCCCTACATCTTGAATATTGAGCTGGAACAAGAGCTTGACATTCGAGTATGATGCTAGTCACAAAGAGACACTATGGAAAGGATAGACAGGCCCACTGAGAGGGGGGTTCAGCCGGTGCATTGCCCCGGGGCCCGTGGGGTCTTGGGGGGGTTCATGAGTATGTTGGGAAAAAAAAAATCAAAATCTCAATTGTATACAGTTTTTCAGTAATAGGGACGAGTTGGGCAAAAGCCGGATTTGACAGGTAGACTGACTATAGACTATACATACGAATTAAGGAAGATAGGATAGCCGTTACAAAGGCTGTATATAGGCCTGTAGCTCTTCGTGTCCATGAACGTCACGTAAATGTTTTGGGTACGCCTTTTCGTGTTTTTACAGTCTGCTTTTCATTATTATCATGCATTATCAGTATGACTGTAGCCTGTAAGGTTGTATGGACCTTATGCAGATAGCCATTGTTTACAATTTGTGTGGTGTCTTGACCATATAATATGTGAATCTTGAGACTAATATTAGTTATCGTGCAGTCGAAGACAGGAGAAGTTAAAGATGGATACAGGGTCTTGATTGTAGTTTATTGTCTTCAAGGGAAAGTTTAAGTTGAAACACTGCGTGTATTACACAGAAGCATATATTTATTAGCTAAGTTCTCGTTGGAGCCCTCTTCTCTTCCTCTCTCTCCAATCTTCTAATATACTATAGCAGTAGGTGTGTGTGTGTGTGTGTGTGTGTGTATTTTGGGCACCCGAAACTACACATTCAAATCGCACCAAAATTGGCACAAAAACCGCAAAAAATTCGCTGATGTGAAAAAAAAACTTGGTCCCATCACTTTTACTCTATTTAATGAATGATCACATTTTGCCCAACAAACGCTGCTCCCGAAGCCCGGCATAGGATCTCCATAGAATTTTTTGCCCAGAGGTAGAACTAAAATAAACTGGGTTCCATTCCTGAAGCTGCAAATAACACAATCAATTGGTTAGCTGCAAAAAATCCAAGTGACAACATTACACTAGAACAGCACATAAATGCTAGAGCCCTCCACAGAAGCAAGTGCGAGGGGCCCGAAGGGCCCATGAGCACTTGTTTGGGCCTATAGCTAGTCCCCTTCTGACTCTCTAACTCTTCCTTGTCTGTCTAGGAGGGCTTTGTGTCCCATGTACAAACCATAGATCTGGGTTCTAGAAGCTTGTGTGTGTCTGTGTGTATGTAGCACTTCCGGTGCTCTCTGGCATTCCTTTCATTAAATCTTGCTGACATATTTCCTTTCCCACTGAAATCACAAACACATTTCCTTTCCCATCTAGCTTGACTACCTTTAAGACTACACATTTGTGTTACTATCTATTATGATTTGTGTTATTATAATATGGAGTCCTGACATCGCTCGGTCACGCCAGCTGGCGATCCTACCACAGCATATATCATTGACACTAGTCTATTAATAAATAATACTGATTATAATATTGTATAGATATAGTATTCATGATAATATTGTACTGACCTAATAATATTCTAGAAACATATTACATTGTAAACATATTGTATACATAATGAAACAAATGCACTATAGTTAAATTGCCTATGGAATATTGTATAACAACGTAAAATGTGTATGTATAACAGGCACATATATGCATAAAATAGTTCAAAGTTAAGATTATAGTAAGAGGTATTAATAAATTTGTATTTTATATAGATATAATGATAATATTAATTCAATTGTTGTCCCCCCCCTTTTTATTAATAAAATTAACAATATTTACGAAAGATTTACACTTCATTCACGGGGTTTCACTTGAATGTTCACTCTTCCTCCAGTAAATACTGACTCCAAGTTTGCAATTCTTGCATCCATTCTGTGCATTGCGAACAGCATTACTGCAAATACAATAGAAAAGATTATAAAGACAGTAGTTGCTGGTCTATACACATAATATGGGTTGAACATACTCACTCATTTCTTCCCAGGGCTTCATTGTTTCATTAATTAGTTGCATAGTTTCAAACTTAGGTGAAGTCAACTTAATTTAGGTAGTGGGTGGAAATATTTGTGTGTATAACTGAGGATGGCATAGTGATTGGTGGTAGATAAAGTGGACATGGATGGTGTACTCGTAAGTACCGCACAGTAGTCTGGTGCTATGTGTAATCCTGATGCTGAAGTGTGAGATGGTGGTATATCTGGACAAATTATGTAAACTGATGTGTTATGAGTGAGGTAAATAAAAACTGTGAGTGTCTAATGTGCTGATGGTGTATAGGTTTATCTGGAACAAATGTGAAGTTGAAATGGTGATGAATGTCGTGATTTCTTATGATTGCCATTTCACAAGGGACTGTTCCAGTAGGCTGAAACGTGAAGGTGTATGCAGGACAAAGGTGAACAGCATGTAAGGATGTATGGCACTTTCGTTCAATCGTTGATTCACTGGGAAAAGTGGCGGTGCTCCGTCTCTTGGAGATCATGATGAGTTCGGTGTCTGTGTCGATGTTGATGATCAAAGTGTCATTATTCTTAAAAGGGAAGGGGTATATTTGATACACAGTGAACAGGTCGTCAGTTATGAATGGTACATGAAATACTACTGATGTTGGTGTTAGTGTTGCATCTAAATATGGATAATATAACAAGAAATCTCTACCCCGGAACAAAGCCTTCAAATCATGTTTATGTATGCCTTGACTAATTATCTGACGTAGCTCATGAACTGGAAGTAGGTCAGTTGTGATCCTACCATTACCAGTTTTTGAAATTCCTTGCATAAGTGCTCTGTAACGAACTGTAGTGTTATCTGGCTGGAGTATAACTGTGTCAGTATGTTCCGTGATGAGTGAGAAGTGTTGGAAAAGTGTTATGTTTCCTTCCATGGCATTTATTTTGTCCACACTTTGGTGAGTAATAACTTCTGCCTCTTTTAGATTTTTCACGATTGCCTTCATTGCTGAGTTTTGGCCTTCAACAAACTTGTTTTGATATGTTAGTACTTGAGCTATTTTACTAAATTTGTTGTTTATTTCTTGAAGGTCTTCCTCTGTAGCCAATCCAAAGATGTTCCCCATAATTGCACTACCCAGGTCAAACAAACTTTGTCTTTGGCGAGTACGCGTGATGTTGTTCGTGTCACTCAATGCTTCCGTTCCATGAGATGGTAGATCTTGGACCATGATGAGCACAATTGACTTGGCCTGTTCTGTCTTCCATTTCGCTAACTTAACGATTTCAGTTACTTCCTTTGTGTTATGAGCTTCAAACATAGGCTCCTATCATAAAGTCAAGGGTTCTCAGTGGCTTAGCAATGTTCTCCAGTTAAGTGGGTAATTCGTATAAATAATCCAAACTGCTTCCAGTACTCATGACATCTTTGACGACTGACGTCGTGGCCGCTGGAGCTATGAGGCATCCTTGCCGTACTATATGTTGAGGGTCTAAGTGAGCATATCCTCTTGCTATGTAGAAGAAAATCCATGGTATAAGTCCCCTCATCGTTACCTACCGAAAAAAAAAAAAATCTATTAATTTCATAATCCAGTCATGCTGTGGTCGATGATAGTGATGATGTGCATTGCGATTGACTCATGGAGAACAATAACTTACTTGTTGTTTCACTTACAGAAGGAGTTTAAATCGATATCTAGATCGTGTAAATACTGTACTGTAGCCTTTTTAGGAACAGTTGCACATATGTTTGTTTGTTTGGTATGTGACCTTAATTTATTTCTGTAACTATTGTTGTCTTCTTGATTTGTTTCATAAGTATTTTTCGGTGGTGTCCGAGGTTGTATAATTTCTGGCAAATTCCCTTGGTACCCGTTTTAAATGATCAACATGAATTTAATTTTCTTCGTCACTTGACAGTGACCTAATTACAACTTTGTTTCTTGTCTTATTGATTACTCTGTATGGGCCCTCAAATTTGGGGATAATTTAGTGTCTCCCGTATGAATGATACTAAGCTGATAGGCGATTCTTTCACCTTTTTTTTTTTTTTTTTTTTTTTTTTAAATGCCTCCGTCATTTTTTCCTTGGACATCGATAATTGCTTTTTCACTCTCTTCTGTATATCCTGCAATTCACGTGAACGGAGTTTAGGATAATCATCGTAGTTGTATATAGGCAGATCTTCACTTTCAAAAATTTCATGCGGTAATTTCTTATCTGTTCCGTAGATAATGAAATGTGTTGTGTCTCCTGTAGACATATTTATAGATTCATTAATTGATGCTTTTAATCTGGGAATCCAATCATCCCAGCTTGCATAATTTGCACTGAAAATGTGTCGTAGTACATCCAATACTTTTTTTGTTTTGTCTCTCTACTAACCCATTGGATGCTGCGTGATAGGCTAAAACGTTAACCTTCTTGATATTGTATGGTTTACATATTTGTTGTACTATATCAGATTTAAATTCACGCCCATTATCACTTATTAATACCTTTGGGGTAGTAAAGCGACATATTACATTATCGTTATTGCTTTTGCTACTGTTTCTGCTGTTTTATCTTTAGCTGGGGCTAAAATTACAAAGCGTGAGAAATGATCTGTTGCTATGAATAGGTATTGGTTATTGTTGTATGATAATGGTAACTTGAGTAAGTCAGTTGTGACAACATCCCACGGTTGATGTGATGCAGGGTAATTACCTATAGGTGCAGGTGTGATTGGGTAGCCTTTGTGTTTTGCACACGATTCGCATCTGTCTATATGATTGTTTATATCTGTTCGTAATGATGACCAGTAATATCACAGCTGGGCTTATTAAATGGCCTGTCTTTTCCCGGATGTCCTGCATGTGGGCTATCGTGTATCGTTCGTAATACTTGCAGTATCATGTCATTAGGTACCACTAATTGTTTATTATTTCTTCGGCGTTTCGGTTGTCCTGGGTTGATCCTGTATAAGGCATTATCGATTACTGTGAATTGTTCGAGTGGTATATGTCATCTCCATTTTCTTACTTGTATATAACTTTAGACCATGTTGGATCAAGTCTCTGTGCTTTCGCGATTTCATCATGGTTTAGGATGTTTTCTTTGAGATCTAATTCCGCGCCATGAAGTGTATTCGGGTTCCTAGGTAGTGCATCAGCTACTAAATTCATTTTGTCTTGTATGTAGTGAATATTTACATTGTAGTTTTCGACTGTCTATTTCCATCTTGCTATCCTCCCAGAGAGGAGTTTTTCTTTGAACACACCCACTGGGGGTTTATGGTCGGTGAATAAGTGAATCTAGTAACCATATACCAAATCTCGAAACTTTTGTAATGCAAATACCACTGCAAGTGCCTCTAAGTCTGTAGTGCAATAATTTTTATTCTGCACCTTTTATTTGTTTGCTGGCGAATGCAATTGGTTGATTCTTTCCCCTCTTATCTTCTTGCATTAATACAACCCCTAATCCTTTAACAGATGCGTCTGTGCAAATTATAAATGGTTTTGTGAAATCAGGATAGGCCATGCATGGTGCATTTGTGAGTTTATCTTTTAATTCATTAAATGCTAGTTTTTGTTCTTCTCCCCATTGGAATATAGCATCTTTTTTTTAGTAGTGGGAATAGAAGAAAAGCTATATGAGAGAATTGTTGTATAAAGGCCCTATGATATCCTGCTAGACCTAAAAATTGTCTAACTTCATCTGTAGTAGTTGGTTCAGGTAAGTCTTTCAATGCTTGTATTTTATCATTGGATGTGTGTATGCCTTTTCCATTTAATCTGTGGCCTAATAATTTTGTTTCCTTAAAGCAAAATTTGCATTTAGAGGCCTAATTTTTAAACCAGTATCACCATGCTTTTGTAGGAGTTGGTCTAATTTCTGGAGATGTTCTTTTATGTCACTGGTTGCGATCATTATATCATCAAGATAGACGAATATTCCTTGTCCCTTAATTCCGGACAATACCTAATTCATCAAGCGCTGAAAAGTGCCTGGTGCTGTCTTCAATCCCACTGGCATTCTCTTGTACTGATAATGTCCTGTATTTGTGGAAAAGGCAGTGTATTTACGTCACTCCTCATCTAATGGTATTTGGTAGTATCCATTAAGCAAATCAGTTGTGGAAAATACATTATTTTCTGGTCCAATATTTTGTAGGATGTCACTTAGCAATGGCATGGGAAACCGGTCTGGGATTGTGTTATTGTTTAGTTTACGATAATCTATTACCGCACGCATTTCTCCATTTCGTTTGGACACGAAAAATAATGGGGCATTCCACGGGGAGACTGATGGCTCAATAATGCCAATTTTTAGCATTTCATCGACATACCTGTTTGCAAGTGTATGTTGTGATTGTGGGACTCTATAAGCAGGTACAAAAATAGGTTGTGTGTCTGGATGCATACAATTTTGTAATTGTTCTCTAGGTGATGCTACCGTTTGCCTGTGTTTTTCCAACAGTTTTAACAACTCAGTTTCATCAAATTCGCCTGAGTGATGCAAATTCTCTTTTATGCTTTCTCTATCTGTAGATTTTATCTCACTTGTCATCCCAGCTAAAATTATTTCCATCATGGGGGTGGGACATTTTTCAATACTAACTATACAAGTCCTCTTTTTCAACTGTACTTCCCCATTCACGTGACCTAATCTAAAGACCCTAAAACTAATCACCTAACAAACAAATCGCTAACCTATACTAAATCCTACTGAGACAAATAGCTAGACCTACACTATGGTAAAAATACCTCGACCAACAGAACACCATCGACTGCAGATATGTAATGCCTTTCTACGTTACATACCTGCACTCATCACCTGGTGACTGTCAGTCGAGGCACAACCTAATGTAGGGGACATCAATACCTCGACCAACAGAACACCATCGACTGCAGATATGTAATGCCTTTCTACGTTACATACCTGCACTCATCACCTGGTGACTGTCAGTCGAGGCACAACCTAATGTAGGGGACATCAATATATGAAAGAGAACCAGACGAGTCAGGAACATTTCCATATATATCAGCTGTCGGCCCTAATTAGAATAACTTAAGCAAGAGGTTATAATATATTTACATAATATGTACAGAAAGTGAAGAACCTCGTGCAACAGACCACCATCGACTACAAATGCCCAGTACCTTTCTATACTGCACACTTGCAATCATCAGCTGGTGACTGTCAGTCGAGGAACGGGGTTTAATGTAGGGGACATCAATATTAGAAAGAGATCAGTGGGAGGAGTAACTATTTCAAATATGTCAACTGTCAACCCTAATTAATAGTACAATACATACATATTTACGGTTGATAAAACCATAACCATACAGTAAAAAAGTCACATCACTCTGATCAGTCTGGTCTCTCTCAAGAAAGCCATCAATTTTTCAGTCATAACAATGTCCCCATCACCCAGGATGGTGGAAAAGGTGAAGGGGACATCTGCTGCGCTACAGTAATTTATAAGTGAAGCACGTTCATGAATAAATCGCCGACAGCGCAGGATGATATGACTGATAGATAACACCGCATCACAGATGTAACAGTGCGGTGGGAATCGTCTTTCCATATAAGGTTTCATATGAGTTAATACGGTGGCATTAAGCCGTAACTGTGCCAGGACTTTTTCCTCAAGACTACTGAGACGGCTGGCAGAGTCCTAGTCGCCCAGGTACGGCTTACACGTTCGAATATTTAGTCTGGTCCACTGACCTTGCCACAGAAGATTTATTGATTTCTTTCCGAGAGAGTGACTCGACCGTAGATCACGAGGAACATCCCAAGTCTCCTCGAGCTCTACAGCCAACTTTGCAAGTAAGTCAGCCTGCTCATTGCCGTAGATGCGACAATGACCAGGCACCTAGATCAACGTGAATGACTTGTTGCATGAATGCAACTTATTAACAATGCGGCCCTGGATCTCGTGCGAGTCCGTAGTGCAAGATGCAATTGCCTGAAGGGTTGATTTTGAATCCGAAAATATGACAAATTAGTCATGACGAGTAGTGAGAGCATACTCTATGGCTTTGTCAATAGCAAAAAGGTCGGAGGTAAACAATGATGTATGAGTCGGCAACTGATACCTGAGGGCACATTCAGTCGACCACACACTAGCACCCACACATTCACTCGACTTGGAGCCATCGGTGTACAGTTGGTGGGACCCCAAGTGACCAATGATGATATTACAAAACAAATGGTGGACCTCTGCCTCCGGCGCCTTGGTCATTGGTGCTGGAAGCCATGATACATCAACAGTAAAGTCGGGTGGGTCCCAAGGTGCTATATTTTTAAACATCAACTTGTCACAGTCACTGAGGTCCACACTAAGCTCCTGATTTAGTAAGTGGAGGCGAATGGCAAGTGGCCGATGCACCCCTCGCATAAGATGGTGGTATTGACGCAGGGGGTTACAGGCCACATTGCCGATATCACTTTCCCTCTATGTTCGAGTCCATACAACCAAGCCAGGTGGTTGCAGCGAATACGGAGGGGAGGCACATTCGCCTCCACTTCATTACGAGCTACACGGGTACACCGGACAGCTCCAAGACACATACGCAAAAATTTATTCTGCAACACATCCAATCCTTTCAGTGTGGCATCCGATGCCGAGCCATAGACCTGTGCGCCATAGCCTAGCTTCGATCAAATAAGGGACTTATACACCATTAACCCCTTAACCGTGGGGGGTCACTTTCGTGACGTTTGGGAGCAAGGGATCATACCGTGGGGCGACACTTTTGTGATTCTGTGTTATTTTGAATTCGTCCGGGCTTCGAAGTGGTGGCTTGTATCATCTGTCAGTACTGCCAATGTCCAACACTAGTCAGCACTCCTAATTTCATCTGCACTTCCATCCATTGCTGACAATTTAGCCATTTCTCCCCGTTCTTGACTCCCCTCCCTACCTCCCCTCCATTACCCTATCCTCTTGCCTGCCCGGCCGTGCAATGCTAAGTAAATCTTCCCTGGAATTTTTCACTGATTTCATCCATTGAAATAAGCCCTATGCCCTATTCTTATACCAAATAATATATACAAGAAAGAAATAAGGTGAGAGTGCCATACACCTAGAATTGGCTAATTATAACCTGACAACACCTCACGTGCACTCGTTCGCTAATTTTCGCTGTTTATTTCCCCTTGAAATATGCCATATAATCTATCTATCTATCTTTTGCCAGACGCCTCAATCCCGTTTGGGGTGGCCACAAACAAATCGCCTCCAAGTCGCCCTGTCCCCTGCCATTTCACTGCCCTGCTCCCAACTCACACCCCCCTCTCTCATATACCTCTCCACCCCATCCCTCTATCTCATCCTCGGCCTCCCCCTCCCTCTTCCCCCCTCCACCTCACTCACATACACTCTCTTCGTCAGTCTTTCACCCTCCATCCTCTCCACATGGCCAAACCACCTCAGTGTGTTCCTCATAACGCTTCCTATCACATCCACATCCACACCACAACGCTCCTTTATATCCTCATTCGTCAGCCTGTCTCTCCACGTGACTCCACAGGCTCCTCTTAAATAACTCATTTCCACTGCTCTCACTCTTGACTTGTGTCCTTCCAACAATGTCCAAGCTTCACTTCTGTACGTTAGAGTTGGTATCGCAATACTGTCATGTAGTAACTTTTTCACTTCCATGCTCACTTCCCTGTTTCTTATCACTGCTTTCAAGGAACCAGCAACCTTTCTTCCCTGCTGTACCCTTTCAAGCACTTCACCCTCCAAACCTCCATCCTTACTCATCACACTACCCAAATACTTAAACGTACTCATATTTTCCAATTTCTCACCATCTAACCTCGCTGTACATTCACTAACTTCACCTCTCTCAAAGACCATTACTTTACTCTTCCCTACATTCACCTTTAGGTTCCGTTTCTTACACACTCTCTCAAACTCATCCACCAAGCCTTGCAGCTCCCCTTCGTCTTCACTCAACAACACAGTATCATCTGCAAACAACAGTACCGGGAGTTTCCAAACACTATCCTCTCTCATCAGGGCCACTCCAACATCCACTACCCTACCTTGTACCTCTTTTATTACCCCATCCATGTACAGATTGAACAACCATGGAGACATGACACATCCCTGTTTCAAACGAACTTTCAAAGAGAAAAATTCACTTAGTTCACCATCCACACGCACTGCAGCCTTCGCACCATCGTACATACTCTTCACAGCATTCAACAACTTCCCATCTACTCCATATATTCTTAACACTTTCCACAATCCTAGTCTATCCACCCTGTCATATGCTTTCTCCAAATCCATGAAAGCCGCATACAACTTCTTTCCCTTCTCTAGAAACTTTTCCACTAAAGATCTAAGAATGAATATTGATCTACACAACCTCTTCCCTTCCTAAAGCCTCCCTGTTCTTCTCCAACTAATTTCTCTGTTCTTTCTCTAACTCTGTCTATAAGTATCCTACCATACACTTTTCCTATTATACTAAGAAGACAAATGCCCCTATGATTACCACACACTTCTTTTTCCCCTTTTCCTTTGTACAAGAGAATAATTATACCTGACTTCCAATCCTCCGGGACTCTACCTTCCTCCCAGGCCAATCTGCACATCTTTCACATCCATTCTACTACTATCTCTACCCCATGCTTCAGCATTTCACCACACACTCCATCAATTCCTGGGGCTTTCCCCGATTTAACTTTCTTCATTGCTTCCACAACTTCTATCCTACTCATTTCTTTCTGTCTTCTCACCTCCCTCCTTCTCCCAGCCATTCCCCAGCCACTTATACTCGCATTACTTCCATCCTCTACGTTCAACAATTCCTTAAAGTGTTCTCTCCATCTGCTCACTTTTTCTCCCTTCTCCACTAGTAATCTACCATTTTTATCTTTCACTCCCCTGCTAACTTCACTTCCACCCTGTCTTACTCTTTTCACTTCTCTCCAGAACATTTTCTTACAGTCCCTCCACATTACACTCAAATTCCTTCCAAATTCCTCATCCACTCTCTTCTTACTCTCTCTTACTAATCTTTTCACCTCTCTCTTCCTTTCCACATATAATTCTCTCTTCCGCCTCTCAACTTCTTCCACGCCCCTATTTCTCACCCATTCATTGTATGCTTTCTTCTTTTGTGCCACAGCCTGTTTCACCTCTTCAGTCCACCACGCTGTTCCTTGCACCCCCCTCCGCCTTCTCTTCCTTCCACACACCACATCACATGCTGCACATATTTCTTCTGTAAATATCTTACACACACCTTCCACGTCTCCCATCTGCTCCAATTCATATTTACCCAATCGTTCCTCCACTTCTCTCTTATACTCTGCCTTTTTCTCATCCTCTTGTAACCTTTCCACTCTCCTTGCAACTACTCCTTCCTCTCGTCTTTCCCTTCTTCTATTCCTCCATCTCACTTGCATCCTAATTCTGGCCACCACCAAGTAGTGGTCAGAAAGTCCACTCCCCCAACCTCTATACACTCTTGCATCCTTTACACATCTTCGCATCCTTTCATCCACACACACATAATCAATCATTGCCTTCCTTTCATTCAGTTCACCACCCACCCTTGTCATCACTCGCCATGTATACCTGTGGATCATTTTATGCCTGAAGAGGGTACTGGCTATCACCAACCCCCTCCCAGCACAAATGTCCACTAACGCACTCCCATTCTCATCTATCTCGGCAGGCACACCCCACTCACCAACTATTCCATCCACCTTCACATTACCAACTTTACCATTCATATCACCAATCAAAAACACTCTCTCATTCCTTCCAAACTTTTCCATGCACACTTCCACATTTGTCCAGAACTCTTCTCTCACTCTTCTAGCACAATCTTGCGTTGGCGCATACACACACACAATCGCCCACATTTGTATTCCAACTTTCAACTTTACCCACACAATCCTTGACCCAACTGATCCATACTGTCTTATGCTCTTCTTCCATCTTTTACTCACAACTATACACACTCCTTCCTTTGCCCTCTCATTCTCATCTACTCCTGCACATATACCCCATCCATACTCCCATTCTCTCACACTTTCTCCTCTCCATTTTGTTTCAGTTATTCCACATACATCCACTTTCGCACCCTCAAGCACCTGGACAATCTCTCTCTCTTTCGCCTCATCATTCGCTCCTCTTACATTCCATGTACTCGTTACCAAGTCCAAGTATAATCTATTTTCGTAATAAAAATATATATAAGAAAGGAAGGGAGAAGCATAAGTGATATTTACATTCACCTGGAACTACCTAATTATTGCAGGCCACCACACTGTATTCTACGCTAAGCAAATCTTCCCTGGAATTTTCCACTGATTTCATCCATTGAAATAAGCCCTATGCCCTATTCTTATACCAAATAATATATACAAAAAATAATTAAGGTAAGTGATAGTGCCATACACCTGGAATTGGCTAATTATCACCTGACAACACCTCACGTGCACTCGTTCGCTAATTTTCGCTGTTTATTTCCCCTTGAAATATGCCGTATAATCTATTTTCGTAATATATATACATATAAGGAGGGAAGGGAGAAGCCTAAGTTATATTTACATTCACCTGGAACTAACTAATTTATTAAGTATTGTCTTGGTTTCCTGCCAATCATTTTATTACTATATATTAGCAGGTCTCATAGGGCTGAAGTTGGTAGTATTGCACTCACCCTAGCCAGGCGGCAGAAGGGCACTACTATCAGGTCACTGTCGTCTTTGAAAGTGGGAGTATGTCTGATTTGCTCCTGCTAACTTCTGCTGCTTTATAGACCCATGCAAAGGGCCCTGTGACCTTTACCCCCTACTAAACCTCGTGTGGAAAGAGGTAAAGGGCTGACAATTGATGGAGAGTGACTATGATCTTTTTATTGAGTTAAACAGTGCGAGTGGAATTGTAAATAATGTGTAAATAATGTGTAAACAGCAAGAAAGCAATGAATGTAAATATAAGTGAACAGTGGAAAATAGTTTTATAAGTTACTTCAAGTGACAGTGCATAACACAGTGTAAATAAAACAAAAATCTAAATAATGTAAATAAAGTAGAGAACGTAAATAGAAATGTAAATGAGTGGTATTATAAGAATACGAGTATATATACTAGGAGTAATGAAAGTGAAAGTCTCACTCTAGCATGTATGAATACTATGAGTTATGAGAGTGAAGGTGAAAGTGACATTCACTCTCAATGCTCGTATACAGGACGAGAAAGTGAATGCTACGTATTTTACTGAAAGACAATAAACTACTATTACTGAAGGAAACTTATGGATAAAGACTGTAGATATATATAAGTGTTATATAGTAACAGAAATATAAACTGTGAGTGTTTTTATGAATAACAGACAACACTAGCGGTTGTATACTCGCTTGAATATGAGTAAGAATGTGTGAATAAGGATGAGTTATGAGCAGTGGGTGAGAGATGCGTGGTGTCAGACACACGTTGATTGATGTGGCGTCATCTGAGCAAACACGCACTGTGACGTCAACTTCCCACCCTCTGGTAGCTGTGGTGAGTAAATGAGTAGCGGTGAGTAACATGAGTAAAGAAAGGTGAGTAAGATGAGTTGTGAATGTGGGCTTTGGTATTTGCTGCCGTCATCTTGACCTCCTGCACTTCTGCGTCAGCTTGGTGGAGGAGATGGAGGTGGGGGTGATTGGAGAGAGGGGTGTGGGGTCAGGTGTTTGTGAGCTGTGATTCGTTTCTTGCTCTTTGTTTGCTTGTTTTGTTTTTCTTTATTCTTGTGATTTATTCGTTGTGGTTGTATACTCGCTTGTGTTTAATTGATTGTAGAAGTGATGGTTTGTAGGCGTCGGGTTATTCGTTACTGCCACCAACTATGGTATGTGATATCTTGACCATATATTATGTGAATCTTGAGATTGATTTTAGTTATCGTGTAGTCGAAGACAGGAGAAGTTAAAGATGGATACAGAGCCTTCATTGTAGTTTATTATCTTCAAGGGAAAGTTTAAGTTGAAACACTGTGTGTATTACACAGGAGCGTATATTTACTAGCTAAGTTCTCGTTGGACCCCTCTTCTCTTCCTCTCTCTACAGTCTTTCGGTTTTATAGCTAGCTCCATTCTGACTCACTAACTCTTCCTTCCCTGTGTAGGAGGGCTTTGTCACGTGTACAACCCATAGGTCTGGGTTCTAGAAGCTTGTGTGTGTATGTGTGTATGTAGTGCATCCGGTGCTCTCTGGCATTCCTTTGGTTAACTGTTGCTGACATACTTCTTTTCCCACTGAAATCGTAAACACACTTCCTTTCCCATCTAGCTTGACTACCTTTAAGACTACACATTTGTGTTCCTATCTATTATGATTTGTGTTATTATAATATGGAGTCCTGACAATTGAAAATGAGGCTAAGAGCACGTGCATCTTATGTGGGTCATGCTATTGGCAAACAAACTGGGTTTTCTCAGAAGACAATAGTTGTTTTAGCTTTTGGACACAAATGTCCAAATTTTTAAGTGTTATCTTCCTGTAATATTCTTTTCCCAAATTGTAACTTACACAAATATTTTTTTTTTTTTTTTTTTTTTAATTTAAATGATTTCTTGAGGTACTTTTTGTTATGAAAGTAATCAAAAGCACACACAGGCTATAAATGGATCACAAAATTTCAAACTAGCTGACGTCATTTTAGAAACATCAAAGAACGTGGTCTGATCGTGTTGAAAGTGTGAAGCCTTTTGCAGCCCACCTGCCTGGCATCAAATTAGCATCGGAAGACCTCTTGGAGCTGAACCTACCTGTCAAAACAAGAACAGAAATAATTGGAGCTTTGTCTTATGTGACATCCTTACCTTGCTCTCGTGTTCCTGAACTCGATTCTTCTGAATTCTCTATACTCTGGCTTCGGCTTTCCTGTCATTCTCTAACTAAATATATCTGTGCTGTTTACTTATCTCCTAATTCTACTGACTATCAAAAATTCTCTGACTATCTTACTTCTACGATGGAACACATTCTATCCATTTCTCCTTTCTCTGAAATCTCCATTCTAGGAGATTTCAATGTTCACCACCACCTTTGGCTCTCCTCTCCTTTCACTGATCCACCTGGTGAACAAGCCTACACCTTTTCTATCCTTAATGACCTAGAGCAACTTGTACAGCACCCTACCCGTATCCCTGACTGCCTTGGAGAGAGCTCCAACATATTTGATCTCTTCCTTACAACTAATCCTTCTGCTTACACTGTTAATCTTTTCTCTCCGTTGGGCTCCTCCGATCACAACCTTATCACCTTAACCTGTCCTATCGCTCTGGTACGGCCTGCAGACCCTCCAAAAAAACGTTGTCTCTGGTAATTTGGAGCTGCGGATTGGGAGGCCCTCAGGCAGTACTTCTTTGATTTTCCCTGGAATGATTATTGCTTCCATGGCCGGGAGCCATCTGAGTATGCCTTGCGCATTACGGAGGTTATTCTCTCGGGCATGGAAGCATACATTCCTTTCTCATATCCTTTGACTAATGCACGAGCGCCTTGGTTTAATCACGCTTGTTCTAATGCTGTCTGCAACAAGGAGAAGGCCTATAAAAGGTACTGGAGCCAACCCACCCCTGAATCACATCATCTTTATGTTTCTGCTCGGAATCGTGCTAACTCTGTTCTTTGCTCTGCTAAAAATAATTTCATCCATACAAAATGCTCTCAGCTTTGTAACTCAAACTCTTCCTGCTCCTTCTGGCACCTTGCCAAAAACCTTTCTAACAACTTTACCTCATCCTTCCCTCCTCTTTTCTACTCTGATGGCTCTGTAGCTATTTCTTCTACTGATAAAGCAGATCTCTTCACTCAGACTTTCTCCTCCAATTCCACCTTAGATGATTCCGGTGCTGTTCCTCCATCACTTCCCCCCTCTGACTTCCTCATGGCTAACATTAAAATTTCTTCAGCTGATGTATTTTCTGCCATTGCTGGCCTCAGTACTAATATGGCATATGGGCCTGATGGAGTCCCTCCTGTTGTTCTCAAGACCTGTGCTTCTGTGCTTACACCCTGCCTAGGCAAACTCTTTCGCCTTTGTCTGTCAACTTGTACCTTTCCTTCTTGCTGGAAGTTTGCTCTCATTCAGCCGGTCCCAAAGAAGGGTGACCATTCCCAACCCTCTAACTATCATCCAATTGCTTTAACATCCTGTATCTCAAAAGTTTTTGAGTATATTCTTAATAGAAAAATTTTAAAGCATCTTTCCTATCACAACCTTCTTTCTGATCGTCAGGGACGCTCCACTGGTGATCTTCTCACCTACCTTTCAGACTCCTGGTCATCCTCCTTTCGGGACTTTGGCGAAAGCTTTGCCATTGCACTTGACATCTCAAAGGCTTTCGATCGAGACTGGCATAAATCTTTAATTTCCAAACTGCCCTCTTACGGTTTCTATCCTTCTATCTGTGCCTTCATCTCTAGCTTCCTTTCTGGTCGTTCTATAGCAGCTGTTGTAGACGGCTATCGTTTTTCTCCTAAATCTATTAACAGTGGTGTTCCTCAGGGCTCTGTCCTATCACCAACTCTCTTCCTTTTATTCATCAATGACTTTCTAAGCTGTACATCTAACCCTATCCACTCATACGCTGATGACTCCACCCTTCACCTTTCCATTCGATTCCCACAACGTCCATCTCAGCAGTTACTTCAACAGGCCAGGGATGAGGCTATGGCACACCTAATGTCTGACTTGGCTTGTATCTCTGACTGGGGTAAAAATAATCTGGTTGTTTTTAATGCATCAAAGACTCAGTTTTTGCACCTATCAACCTGACAAAATCTTCCACAGGTATACCCACTTATGTTTAATAATACTCAACTTAATCCTGCATCATCGTTGAACATGCTTGGGGTTTTATTTGCTCGGGATTTGTCTTGGAAAGATCATATTACATCTCTTGTAAAATTTGCTTCCAAGCAATTGGGTGTGCTAAGCCGACTCCGTTCGTTCTTTACCCCTGCACAATTGTTGACTCTATACAGGGGTTTTATCCGCCCCTGTGTGGAGTACAACTCTCATGTGTGGGGAGGCTCCCCACATACAGCTCTTCTCAATAGGGTGGAATCGAAGGCTTTTCCTCTCATTAACTGTCCCCCTCTTACTGACTCCCTTCAACCTCTGTCTCTTCGCCGCAGTGTTGCATCTTTATCTCTTTTCTATCTCTACTTCAGTGGTCACTGTTCCTCTGAACTGTCTGCATGCATTCCTCCACTTCTACGACGGGCGCGTAGCACCCGTTTAGCAACAAACTCTCACCCCTTTTCTGTCCAACTCTCTAATGCAAGAGTTAACCGTTACTCCCAGTCCTTCATTTATGCAACAGGTCAACTCTGGAACTGTCTTCCTCTGTCTGTATTTCCTGCTTCCTTTGATCTCCAGTCTTTCAATCGCAGTGTGTCAAGGCATCTTGAAATGAATGGAACTTGAATTTGGCTCTCTCTTGTATTTTGTTTTTCTCTTGGAAGGAACAGTTTTCCGGGCTCATTGCCTTTGGTTCCTTCTTCCCCACATAAAAAAAAAAAAAATGTGATGATGTCTGTTGTATGGTACGAAGTCCTAGTTCCAATTGACTTCTGTATTAAAGTTATTCAGGCCAGAGATGCGACACTGGATGTTGAAGTGTCAAACATAGAGGGCTTGTTTGTAGAACTGACAGATCTCCGAAATAACTGGAAAGCTATGTGAAATGAAGTAAAGCTAGTTGCGTTAAACCTGGACATCTAGGTGAATCTGTATTGTGGACGTGGTGAAGCAGCTGGAGCTAAACGCAAAAGAAGATTTCATGATGAAGGTGATGCCATAGCAGATACAAGTTTATCAGAACAAAATGACGCAGATGAGTCATCTGAAGAAGCATATTTCAGGAAGTCTTTGTTTTATGTATTATTTGATAATGTAATTGGTGGACTGACTGTTAAAATTGCCGAGAATATTTCTGAAAACTTCAATTTCCTTCGGAAGTACCTAACAATATCGGCATAAGAGCTGGAACTGAAATCAAAATCACTGGCAGATATGTATCCTGCCGATAACAGTCATGGTATCATGATGGAAATGAGGCACCTACCAACAGTTCATCGCTCAAATTTTGGGCAGAACCAACTAAGCCCATTGCAGCTTTTGAATTGCTTGACAGAGTACAGACTAAAAGGGGTCTTCCCAAATGTATCAATCAGCCTGCGCATTCTGCTAACAATCCCTGCCACTGTCGCCCCTGCAGTGCGCTCATTCAGCAAACTCAAGCTGATAAAAAAATTTCTACAAACACCAATGACCCAAACACGACTTGTGGACTTGTCTAGACTCAGTGTTGAGTCTCAACTTGCAAGATCTCTTGATCTTGATCTTGTGCTTCATAATTTTGCCAAGGGGAAAGCAAGGACAGCACCATTGTTTGTAAAATGAATGAGCCATATATGTATTCCGTATGAAATCTTTATGTATTGTGCTATGATTTTACTTACATTATTATCGGTTTAGTGCTTGGTTATTGCTTTTCTTTTACTTTTGTAATAGTTACACATATGTGTATCATGTGTATGTCTTATCACTGTAGTGGATGAAACTATTTCTGGTCAACAGTTTATGTGAATGTATTTTTAAGTTGTTGAGGCAATAAAAAAATAATGTTACATATACATATAGCATACGTCCCTCACCTCTACCTTTACCTACTGCAGGGGTGAGGGCCCCAAACTAGTCCTGCCCCGGCACATTTCAATTATCTCGGTGCCCCTGATATAGAGCCCTAGTATTGCCCTATTCTGCCACTGACCTGCATGATATAAGATCCAAAAGGACGATAATTGGGGCCAAATTAGAATGAAAAGAATATAGGAAATTGTCCCACTAGAATTTCTCCAGGGTGTGGCTTTCCCAGTAGCAGGCCAGACACAAGAGAAGGACATGGCTAACAATGTATTCCACTGGTACAGGATCTACCTAAGCTGCGAGCACCCTGGGGACTGGCAGTGTTTGAGAGCCAGATTCACGGCCAAGACGAGAATACGACTCGGAAACATCTTATCCAGACAGTTAGTGAAGCTCAGAGGGTAGGTTGCGATATATTAAGAGTAGATCTACGCACTTAGTCTTACATGCAGTATTGTTATTATGGCAACAGACCTTCACACTTACTTTATTACTTAATATATTTTGCTTTCTGTAATAGACGGATCCCAGTTTTGGTTTTCTTTTCTTCAGTCTTTTTTTTTTTTTTTGACAGATCATATTATTATAGTCTTATATATATATATATATATATATATATACACCAGGAAACCATTTTGTAAGCTGAGTGGTATGCATATAACCAAATTATGGCGCCTGGTGGTTTAGTGGGTAATTAAGGCGTTCCAGTCGCATTGAGCCGGTGCAGGCTTATATCCAAGGGAAGGTTGGGGTTTATTGCTCACATAATGCCACTCAGGGATGAGTAAGGCTGGTCACTCTCATCTTCAATGTCAGGACCAACTTGTCTAGCCCCAGGTTCCTATGCTCCGCAAGGGGCAGCACAGGATTGGATGGTACTCATATATATATATTGTTACATAGCCTATGATTTCATCATCCTTTGTGTAATTATAACGTACAGTGTGCTGCCTGTTTGATCACGAGCGTGTTCTGCCTCAGTCCCCCCCTTCTACCGTTATAGTAGATTAAGTCGTCCTTTCTGTTGTTCAGAGCGGGATTGTCAACTCTTTGTCCCCATGGCTTCATTTGCGCGTCCTTCTTACAAGTTGTATCAAGCTCTGCTGGCCCCTATATAATGAGCTCAGTCTCTGCATCATTGCCACTTAGATCTGCTTTGTTCACATCTCTGTCCTCCCCTGTACAGTTATTATTGAGTGCTCAGGAAGTCTCCAGCCATCTAATTGCTGTGTAATTTGAGTATGATTGTTATTGCATTTTGTTCTTGTACTGTGTAGCATAAGGTGTTAATTTGTAGGCCTAGTGAGGTTTTTGTGCTTAGTGTGAGGTTTTACTATCAGCCATTTTTAATAATATTTTGTATCTGTAATAATTTATCTTGCATTAACTGAGCATTACTCAGTGTATTTTCATTCTATCAGGGCTGACTTAGGTAAATTTACTCTTGCTAATTTCGTGTTAATAGAGGCTATTGCAGTTAACCATATATTTAACCAGTTTTTTGCCATTACATTATCCTTATGAGTCCTGAATGTTTTGTTGTTAGTTTGAGCATTAAACTTTAACTTGTAATTTTACCTAACTCTTTTGTTTTGAACCTGGAACTTTATGGGACAGTAGTGATTTTTAGTATTCTCACTTAAAGTGTACATTATCTTTCTCTGTTCCGTAACATAAATTTGGCGACCTCGCCAGGATATTCAGGATATTATCATAAGGATATTGCTTGATATTTTGTGACTGTTACTTATTCATGATGTCTACTATTACTACACTTGATGAAGCCAAAGATTTTTTGTCAAATGTGCAAACAGTGTGTGATGTAGAAAACAGAACAAAGAATGAACTTAAGCTTATTGCTCAACAATTGGGAATTGCTGTTCGCTCTCATCATTCTAAAGATCAAATTGTTGACATGATTAATGAAAGCTTGTTTAATGTAACTCCTCCAAATGAGCAAACGCAGATTGAATTAGCTAAGTTACAGCTAGCCCTGCAGGAGGCTCAGGCTAAGGAGGCGGAGTCTCGTGTTAAGGAGACTGAATTTCAAGCTCGTGCTAAGGAGGCTGAGTCTCAGGCTCGTATTCAGGAGGCTGAATCTCAGGCTCGGATTCAGGAGGCACAGATACAGGCTCAGGCACAAATTGAACTAGCTAGGATTCAGGCAGACCATGAGTATCGCATGAAACAAGGTGGAGCTGGATCATCTAGCTCTGATGATTTTGATGTGGCTAAAAATGTTAAACTTGTCCCTCCTTTTAATGAATCTGATTTAACAAAGTATTTTGAGTTGATTGAGAGGGTAGCTACAGGTTTTAATTGGCCCAAGGAGTATTGGCCAGTACTCCTTCAAACTGTTCTCACTGGTAAAGCTCAAGTAACTTATGCATCTTTGCCTCAGGATCAATGTGATAATTATGATGTAGTTAAGAGCTTGATTCTTAAGGCCTATGAACTTGTTCCTGAAGCTCATAGAGTAAAATTTAGGACAACTTACAAGCAATCCCATGTTGAGTATGCAAAAATCAAAGAAGATCTGTTAGAGCAGTGGTTAAATTCTAAGAATGTGGATTCTGATTTTGGTAAATTTAAGCAGATGATTTTGCTGGAGGATTTCAAAAGGTGTATTAGTAAAGATGTAAGCCTATATCTTGATGAGAGAAGAATAGATAATTTGTCTGATGCTGCAGTTTTAGCTGATGAATATGTTCTCACTCACAAGAGATATTCTAGAGAAAAAGGGAAAGCTGAGAGTAAGTCCGTTGCCTCTACTCAGAGTACAGGTAACAGGAAAGAGAATAAAGATGATGTTTCTCAGGAAGTAAATACCAGCTTCACCTCTAGATTTCAGAAAAGTAAATGTACTTATTGTAGTAAGCTTGGTCATACTACGGAGAAATGTTTCAGGAGACAGCGTGATGTGAACAAAAAGGAGTCTTTAAATATTCAGTCAATTGGTCTAGTGTCCACTCTTGAGAGTTCCCAGAATTCTTTAAATGAGTTAACTGAACCTGCTTTGAAGGGTAACTTAAATTCTCATGATGGAGCTCCTCTTTTGAGCAGTAACGTGGGTGACACTCTCAAGAGTTCATGTGCTAATTTCCTGTCTGATGGTTTTGTCAGTCCTCTGGACAGTAATGACAGGAAATCAGTTAAAATATATCGTGATACAGGTGCTTGCCAATCCCTTATGCTGACCAGTGTTCTAGGCTCTAATGTTAATTCCTCTGATGAAACTGTAATCTTACAAGGTGTAGGGAATAATTACTTCACTGTCCCTCTGTGCAGAGTGAATTTAGAGTCTGGTTTTGTTAATGGTTCCGTTATGGTTGGGTTGGTTGAGACACTCCCAATGTCAGGTGTAACTTTCTTACTTGGAAATGATATTGGTGGAAGTCAAGTGTGTCCAGCTCCTCAGTTGTCTAGTGAGCCAGTGGCTGCGTCCCAGGATTGTGATGTCCCTGATGTGTTCCCTGCATGTGCTGTCACTAGGGCTAAGTCTAAAGTTACTGGTGATTTAGAGGATAATGATGATGATGATGTTATCCTAGCTGACACTTTTCTTGCTAATTTGGACCACTCACCAGATGAGGCAGTACCCCGTAGTGTTGATAATTTGTCTCGTCAAGAGTTGATTGAGTTGCAGGTTGCTGACCCTGAGTTGAAAGGTCTAGCTAACTCTGCTTGCAGTGAGGAAGAGTCAGCTGGTGCTTCTACTTGTTATTATATAAAGTCAGGAGTACTTATGAGGAAGTGGAGACCCCCAACAGCATCAGCCGACTGTGAATGGGAGGTTGTACATCAAGTTGTCATCCCTCGTGTTTGTAGGCAGGATATCATTAGAGTGGCTCATGATTCCAGTTTGGCAGGACACCTTGGAGTGAGGAAGACTGTGGCATGCATTTTGAAACACTTCTACTGGCCAGGTATCTTCAGGGATGTTTCCTGGTATTGTAAGTCTTGTCACACCTGTCAAGTTGTGGGGAAGTGTAATCAGACCGAAAAGGTTGCACCTCTAGTTCCCATTCCTCCTTTTGAGGCGCCATTCACCCGTGTGTTGGTGGATATTGTGGGCCCTCTTCCTAAGACTTCTTCAGGATTTTCTTATGTGTTGACCCTGATTGATATGGCTACTCGTTATCCTGAAGCCATTCCACTTAGAAATATCTCAGCAAAGAACGTGGTTAAGGAAATGCTAGGGTTCTTCACAAAGTTTGGTCTGCCCAAGGAGGTACAGTCAGACCAAGGAAGTAATTTCATGTCAAATGTTTTCAAGCAGTCTCTGAAAGAGTTGGGCATCACCCAGATCACGTCTTCAGCTTACCATCCCCAGACCCAAGGAGCGTTGGAGAGATATCATCAAACACTCAAATCGATGCTCAAGAAATACTGTTTGGAACATCAGAAAGACTGGGTTAAAGGTCTTCCATTCGTTGTATTTGCCGCAAGAGAATCTCCAAATGAATCACTGGGCTTCTCACCTTTTGAACTACTGTTTGGCCATGAAGTAAGAGGACCCCTTAAGCTACTCAAGGAATGCTGGCTGTCGGAGGAAGATGACGTCAACCTGCTGGAGTATGTGATGAAGTTTAAAGAACGGCTGTCCGCTGCTTTACAGCTGGCGAGAGAGAATTTAGGAGCTGCTCAGGAGAAGATGAAGACTTGGTATGATAAGAAGTCCAGGTTACGCCACTTTCAGCCAGGAGATCAGGTTTTGATTCTGCTACCGGTTCATGGGCAACCTCTTCAAGCCAAGTTTAGTGGTCCTTATTTCGTGGAGAAGAAACTCAGTTATGTCAACTATGTCATCGCCACACCAGATCGTAGAAAGAACAAGCAACTTTGTCACATCAACATGCTAAAGTTATATCACAGGCGGGACGAAAATAACCCAGTCTGCACTGTAGCTGTTCCACCTGAGTCTGCAAGTGAAGCTCTCCCATGCAGTATGAGCCTGAGTGATAGTTTGGGGAAGAATCCTGATATCATGAATGATCTCCAGACTAAGCTTTCTCATCTACCTCCCGAGGAAAGGCAGGAGTTTTCGGCATTACTGCAGGAGTACTCACAAGTGTTCTGTGCCACTCCAGGAAGAACTACTGTGTTGATGCATGATGTCGATGTTGGAGACGCAAAGCCAATTAAACTGCCTCCTTACCGTGTGAACCCAGTGAAAGTTCCTCTCATCCAGAAGGAGCTTGGCTACCTGTTGGACCACAAGATGATTGAGCCCTGTCAGAGCGAGCGGAGTACTCCTGTCACTCTAGTCCCTAAGCCAGGTGGGTCACAGCGGCTTTGCATTGTCTACAGACATGTTAATCAGATAACCAAAACAGACACCCTCTCCCTCGCGTGGAAGATTGCATAGACAAGATCGAAAAGGCTAGGTACATAAGTAAGTTTGATTTGTTAAAGGGATACTGGCAAGTACCTATGACTGAACGTGCTAGGGAGATCTCATGTTTTGTAACACTAGGAAAGACTTTTGCATGTTCTGTAATGCCATATGGTATGAAGAATGCACCAGCCACATTTCAGAAGCTCATGAATGTTGTAACAGAGGGTTTGGCAGGGTGTGTTGTTTATATTGATGATGTATTAATCTTCAGTGACAACTGGAAAGATCACCTATGCCATGTCAGTAAATTTCTTGAGCGTTTAGTTCAGGCTAATCTTGTAGCTAATTTATCAAAGTGTGAGTTTGGTCAAGCTAAAGTTCAGTACCTTGGGTATGTAATTGGTGATGGACATGTTGCACCACCAGGAGCTAAGGTTCAGGTTATACGTGATCTTCCCAGACCTAAAAGTAGGAAACTGCTACAAAGATTTTTGGGAATGGTAGGTTATTACCGGAGATTTGTTCTTAACTTTTCAATTCTTGTATCACCACTTACAGACCTACTGAAAAAGGGAGTTAAATTTGTCTGGACCGATAACTGTGAATCCTCTTTCAACAAACTTAAAGCTATCCTATTAAGTCAGCCAGTGCTCGCTACTCCAAATTTTGCTAAGCTTTTAGGATGGCTGTTGATGCAAGTGATACAGGAGCTGGGGCTGTTTTGCTGCAAAAGGATGATCAGGGTATTGAACACCCTGTATCTTATTACAGTAAGAAGTTCACTCCACCTCAAAAGAACTACTCAACTATTGAGAAAAGCTTTTGGCCTTGATTTTGGGTTTACAGCATTTTTCATTTTATTTGTGCTCTGGTTTTGACCCATTGTCATTTATACCGATCATAACCCACTGAAATTCCTTAGTAAGTTTAAAGATAAAAATCAGAGATTGACAAAATGGAGTCTACTTCTTTAAGGAGTATTCATTAGACATACAACATGTCAAGAGGAAAGAAAATGTTATTGCAGATTGCTTATCTAGACTTTAGAGAGATTGTTTTAAAGTAATAAGAAATTTCCTTTGTAAATTTCTTTTTCTTTATGGGGAGGTGTTATATAGCCTATGATTTCATCATCCTTTGTGTAATCCTAACGTACAGTGTGCTGCCTGTTTGATCACGAGCGTGTTCTGCCTCAGTCTCCCCCTTCTACCGTTATAGTAGAGTAAGTCGTCCTTTCTGTTGTTCAGAGCGGGATTTTCAACTCTTTGTCCCCATGGCTTCATTTGCGCGTCCTTCTTACAAGTTGTATCAAGCTCTGCTGGCCCCTATATAATGAGCTCAGTCTCTGCATCATTGCCACTTAGATCTGCTCCTCATTTTGTTCACATCTCTGTCCTCCCCTGTACAGTTATTATTGAGTGCTCAGGAAGTGTCCAGCCATCTAATTGCTGTGTAATTTGAGTATAATTTTTATTGCATTTTGTTCTTGTACTGTGTAGCATAAGGTGTTAATTTGTAGGCCTAGTGAGGTTTTTGTGCTTAGTGTGAGGTTTTACTATCAGCCATTTTTAATAATATTTTGTATCTGTAATAATTTATCTTGCATTAACTGAGCATTACCCAGTGTATTTTCATTCTATCAGGGCTGACTTAGGTAAATTTACTCTTGCTAATTTCGTGTTAATAGAGGCTATTGCAGTTAACCATATATTTAACCAGTTTTTTGCCATTACATTATCCTTATGAGTCCTGAATGTTTTGTTGTTAGTTTGAGCATTAAACTTTAACTTGTAATTTTACCTAACTCTTTTGTTTTGAACCTGGAACTTTATGGGACAGCAATGATTTTTAGTATTCTCACTTAAAGTGTACATTATCTTTCTCTGTTCCGTAACAATATATATATATATATATATATATATATATATATATATATATATATATATATATATATATATATATATATTGGAATTGCAAGTAGCTACCTGTGTTTGGTCACTGGTTTTATATGTTTGTGCAACAAGGAATTGTGTAATAGATTCTTCTACATATAATGTACAGTTGCGGACTCACATAATCACTGAGTGATATGTTAATGTTCAGTACAGTACCTCTAGATCTGCATACCTAAAATCCGTAGTATTAAGTCGCATAAAACTCATATTACCTGACAGTGTATGTTTATTTCCCTGGGCATCATTGATTTGATTGATTTGATTAATTTATTACCCCTGAAGGCGACAAACCTAGTACAGTGCCATGCGGCCATATGTGAGGCGAGTACAGGGGAACTCGTGCCACGCAGGACACGCTGTCGAGCTATAACAATTTAACACCCACCAAAGTGTGGATGATGGATGAAAATAACATCTAGGTTATCATCTTCTAACAAATGTTTACAAGTGTCCACTAATGTTCGTTCGTTCGTTTACAGATTTCCTGCACCTATAATGCAGGCCAGGCCATACATTAGCCCGGTCAGTGGGGTATGGGATGATTAAAAAATAGTAAGGGGGAAGACAGGGCCTGGGGACTGCCCAACACCCACACCTTGTCTCCTGGCTGGCTTAGTGGTGTGTGTGCCACTAATGTAAGTCCGTGTGGTATTAAATCAGAGACAAGTGGACATTGCAGGCAATAATGGTCAAGGGTATTGGCATTGGGTGCGTCACACAGCTTACAGGAGGAGAAATGAGGTGTGTTGCTCGCCCCAGCCACCTGCCACACAGGTCGGTAGCCCAGTCTGAGGCGGGCACACACCATGTTAGGTCGACGAACCATAAGACCACTGTGACAATATCTATGAGGACAAGAGAGAAAGTGGTCATAATGTTGGATGGATGCACTGTGAGCCCTCTCAGCATTTCTATGGTGGAGAATAGGGGAGTGGGCTGCTGTGCGTATTATCTGCTTGTAGCAAATGGGGGAGACATTAGTAGCATCCACACCGGGCGGATCCAGTCCACAGGCAGTCTTTGCAAGAAGGTCAGTGGTGTTGTTGGCTGTGAGACCAATATGAGACGGAATCCACAGAAAGTGCACCACCAGTGAGCGATCGCTGGCAATGGCCAATTCATGGAGTATCTGTGTAATCGGTAGAGAGGTGGCCTGCAGTCCTAACGGACCCTGGTTCGAATCCCGGCTGAGGCAGGGAACAGTTTAAGGATTTGAATTTCATTAAATCAGGCTTTACTGATCTACCAGAAGACCCGCCGACATGTCGTAAAAATACCCCCGCTAATACCAATACACCAGTCCTGTATGAGACAGCCCTAGCATGTATTCAATATAGACAGTGGGTGTTAGAGCCGAAGTGGTGACATGTAGAGGTGTATGGTATGTACAGGACTGCTGGGCCTTGATAGCAAGCTGTGAAGCCTATGCCCAGAGTCGGACACATAAAAAAAAAAAAAAAAAAACTAGGTGTTGGTAAGCAGGCCTGGGAGAGGAGAGGGCATGGAGGGCCGGCTGTGAGTCACAAACGATGAAGCCTCTGTTGTTTGTCCGTATTACTAAAGTAACTGCATCCAGGAGTCCATGTAGTTCACAATACGTAGAGCTCGACAAGGTTGGCAGTCGACGGCCCAACCAGCCCCTTGAGGTGGGTCCAGACTTGGGGAAAATACAGCACAGCAAGCACTGCCATCCTCCTGCAGGGAGCCATCAGTGTAGATATGGTGGGCCGAAGGGAGGGAAGATGACAGCCTGGCGATGGTCTCCAAAGCTAGCTGTTTCTGAAGCTGAGGCAGGTCAGTCTTGGAGGCTGGAGTGTATGAGATAGCAGGCACAGGGGTCTGCCAAGGTGGAACGCCATAGTCAACCTTCTCAGCAAGCACCGGTACATTGATGTTTAGCCGTCGGACGTTTGAACAAAGAGTATTAACTAGTGTGCAGCCACCACTGCAAAGCAAAGGCTATGGTGCAGTGGGATCAAGGGAAGTCCGAATGATGTGAGAGTAGTGGGGAGAAAGGTGAGGATAATGCAGGCACTTAACGCTGAAGTATGTAACCACAGAGTATATTCTCTCAACAAGTGGTGGAAGGTTGAGTTCAAGTTGCATGTTGACAATTCTGGTTGAGCCAGGGCAGCCCAGAATGAGTCTCATTACTGCGTTTTGGAACTTCTCAAGAGGTTGTAAGACTGCTCTGGAAAGTTGACAAAGAGCAGGGGAGAGATAATCAACAACTGATCAAATGAACGCTATGTATATGGTTCGTGCTACAGGAATAGACACCCCGGCAGCATAATTAGTAAGCCACTTGAAAAGTTTTAGGTGCCGCTGTAGCCGGGTCAGCAGATCCTGGACAATCGGATGCGGGCGTTGTCTTGCAGGAACGGAGGGAGAAGTCCATACAGGTGCCCCCAGGTAAAGGTACTGTGTGCACAGAGGGATAACACAATCCCCGACAGAGAATACAGGCAGTGTTCTCGCTGGGCGGGAAGTGAAGATTCTACTCTTTTCTGGAGAGATAATGAGTCCGCATTTGGAAGCTGACTCGTGAAACAAGTGAAGGAAACGTTGCAGATCTGCAGGAAATTTGAATGAATGCAGATGTCATCAGTGTAGCAAGTAATCGTGGTTCCAGGGATGTCTGGAAGGAGAGTGAGTAGACGATGTATGAGGATACTAAACAAAAAAGGACTAAGGACACCACCTTGTGGAGTACTAAGCTCGAAATCCTTAGCATTGCTATATGCGCCCTTAAAAAGAGCACGAGAGGATCTGTTAGACAGGTAACCATGTATCCATCACAGCAGGTTTCCCTTAACTCCAAAATCCACTAGCTGGTCGAGGATGATGTCTTTGTTGGCGACATCAAATGCACTCTCTAAATCAATGAAGGCCACTACCCTGGTGGGGGATAGGAGGGTGTATAGCTCCATGAGGCAGTGATGTGTCCCTCGCTGTGGTAAAAAGCCCTACAGTTGGGACGAGAGCTTGTCCTGCAGCCTAAACAAGAGTCTTGTAAGGAGGATGCATTCCAGTACTTTACTGAAGCAGGAGGTGAGGGATACAGGTCGGAATTTTAGGAATAGGCGCGATTATACTGCGGGTCCAGGCTTGTGGCACATAGGCTATCCCAGACAGATGCAAAAGTTGAACAGTTAGAGAAGGGGATTACCAGGAACTTTCAGGAGGACATGGAGGACAGAAAAAGTGATGCCATCATCACCTGGAGCCGTTACCCTACCCCTGGCAAGGGTCTGTCAAAATTCATCGTCACTTATAGCCACACCATCCTCATTGTCTGTCCTAAGTAAAGCGGCGGTGAGACGGAGTGTACAAAAGTTTTTCTGGGTGTACGGCACGTCCTGTATGTGTGCAGGAAGGGTGCAAGCCCGTGACTGTGCAGACCAGGCATCTACAAGATCCTGTGCGTACTGTGCTGGACTGTGCTGGAGAACACTAGGGGGCTTCTTGACAACCTTGTTGATAAGGCCCCACATGGAACCAACAGTCGTTTGATGGTTGATGCTATCAGTAAGTTTATGTCACTAATCGGTATAAAAGCAGTGCTGGAGAGCAACTACATCATCCCTCGACAATCGATACTGATGGAGACTTCTGGGGAAAGGTCGTCTTTGAAAGGCAAAACCGTCTTCCACTGCCTTCCTCTCTGCTGAGAGATGCGATTATCCAGTGTCCAGGTGTGAGCATCATGATGGTGTGTAATGTGTGGCCTGCTGACATAATGGGTGTAGAAGTCATGCATGGAGCTGACAAGTGATTAATACAACTTTTCGGGACAATGAAGGTCGAACGTGGGAAGAAGGCTGGTCATATAGGAGATGTATGTAGGGCAATACTTGGGTGGGATTGCAATACAAGTGCATCTGTGCACAGGAGAAGGTGTAGCAGAGAGGTAATAATGAAGGCTGAGAGCAATGTCATCAGAGAATAGTGCAGGGATTGATGAACACATGACCCGGGACACCACAAGGCCGGATGTAAGGACGTGATCTAGTGGGCCTCCTCGAGAGTGGGTGGCCCCACCGGTGTCCCAGCGGGTGAGCTGATTATGATGAATATACTCAAGAAGTTTGGTCCCGTTACGGTTAACGGTGGCAGAAAGGTCCCCCAAAGGAGGATGTCGGGCATTATAATTCCCCGTGAATACGATCCCATGGATGGTGGAAGCTGGTAGAGCAGCTGTATTCAACCTGCCTGCCACAGAGTACACGTTGCACAATCGAATTGTGCCGCTTCCAGTGGTGACTTCAAGAAGCTGAAAGGTTGTCTCATCATCTCCAATGCTTTGGAGGAAACGGTGCTGGATGGAGGAGTGGATATATGTGACAAGTCCATTCCTATGTGGATGGACGTAGGAAACATAACCACTGAGAGTGGGTGCCTCTACCTAGTGCACGACCAACAAAGGATTCCTGAATGAAAATGATATCCGGGTGGTGACTGTATACATATCCATTGAGTGCAGTAAGTTTATACCGGTTAGTAACACCACAGGCGTTCCAAGAGATGACATGCAGTTGTGCCAAGTTACTGAACTTTGACATGATGTTTAAGAGGGCCAGATGAGGAAGTGGTGGTGGCATGAGAAATGCTACGTGGCGTGCCATGAGGGGAAGACTCCCTGGGGGGAGCATTCAGTCGTCGAGTGGGAGTGACAATGGAGTCCAGCTTCTCCATAAGGGTGGTGACAGTTGTAATGATGACTTGTTGTGATTCAACCAGTGAATTTAATGCTGTCTCAAGTGTGGCTTGCTTGCTAACCAAGCCATCAATCTATTGCATTGAAACGTGCCGTAAGTGAGCTAATCCGAGTCCTGAGAGTGGCAATAGCATCGCGAAGTTCAGTGACTGCAGTCAAGTCCAAACCGACAGTGGAGACAGGGGGAGTGACAGAGGGGAGTAGTGGTGGTGGTGACGCTAGTGGAACCCCACCCTTAGCAACAGGGATAGGGTTATCCTGGCGTCTAGTGCAGCCATGCCAAACGTTAACCCCTTCTTGATGACATCAGGGACATTTCCAGTACAAGGTATCTGGAGGTGGCAGGTTGGGTTGCATCGAGGCTGTATCAGAAGCCGGTGGAGGGGGTCGTTGAGGACACGCCCAAGAGTCGTGTTGGCCAGAGCACCATGCACACCATTCTGGCACAAAGCAATACCAGGAGATGTGACCAATGCCCCAGCATCGAAAGTACCACGGTTGCTCGTCCTTCATCTTGCGAAACTCACAAGCTGGGAGGCAGGGAAGGAAGCTGAAGGTGACAGTTGGTGGTGGCGGGTGAGGAAGGCTCCTGGTGACAACTAGCCGGTTGACAAGAGTGCCATTCTGGTGGAAACGTCAGGCTGAGTAGATACCTGGCAGCTCCTTGGCCAAGTTGGGATCAATGCAGACAGGAAAACGTGTAAAGAGGTAAGTAGGAAACTGAAAGGGCCTCTCAGGTGAGTCTTGAATTTCCAAAGAAAGGGATAGGAACTCTCCTTTAGTTACGCTATCTACAAAGTCCCTGTGATGTCTGGAGATGTAGACAAAACGGGAAGTGCTTGCAGACATCTTGACCTCTGCTTGGACGTGGTTGACGTCAGACAACCATCGAAGTTTGATATCCACAGTTGGGTTGTCTTTGAATAAAAGTTTGATGTAGTCAGCCCTGGGCGTGAACGCTGGAGGCATAGAGGCAGGAAGCAATGATGAAACTTGAGGGGATTGAACAAGCCGCGGGAGGCAAGGAGTGTTGGATCTAAGGGCGGTTGCCCTCTGCAAAGGATCAGAAGTCTCCTGCCGCTTGGAGGGTTTGGTAGCAGGGGATGAAGGCTCAATGTTGATGTCTGAGGTGTTATGCACGGGGCACTTGGCAGAGGAAGATGCCTGGCCGACGAGGTGAGGTACAGATGGTGCTGGTTTCGTAGCTGCTTCCTCAGCTAGTGAGACATTACTACTACTTTGTGGTAGCTGTGGCCAGTTACTCTGAGTCATTTCATCCTCGTCATTCAGCGCCAGGTCAGCTTCAAGGTCCTCGAGGGTGGCAGGGCCCGAGTACTCCATGTTGCACACCTAGGCAGGTAGCAATGTGAGCTGGACGTCAGCTTCACCAGCACGACAGAACAGACCAATGGTAGCAGGGGAAATGGAGTGACTCGTCCATGACGTCACACAGGTCGTACTGCGCATGCGCAGAAACGAGAAAATCCGACAGGGGGGGCCCCGTCTGCCGTACTGAATTTTCTCCCCAAACTTCAGGCTAAGTCCAAACACCAGAAAAACTCATCCAACAGTGAAGTAAGCACTAGACCTTTATGTTGCTCCCTGCTACTACAGAAGGGTGTTGGAAGGCAAGGACCAGCGGAAAAACCAGGAATATGAGCTGTACACAGCAATGATTTGTTTATGTCTGGCCCTCTGGTGGCGAAATCCCTCCCTGGGCATCAGTGTATATATAATGTTTGCTTAGTCTTCTCCACTTAACACAGAAAATAAAGATACAAATGCATTCCCAAGGACTTGTTATTTCTTTCATATAGCTCTAAGACGTCATCACCAGGGGATAATTTACCATCATGTCTGCTGTGACGTGCTAAGTACATTTCATTAAGGAAAACTAATTTAATTGTTAATCTACATTAATTTTTACATAACATGCACTCACAGTTAAACAAAATTTACCGCCATGGAATGAAGAAGCAATCTGAACTGACATTTTCTGTAGAAAAACAGGAAATAAAATTTACTGTCAGAGAACTGCGAAAGTATATGGTAGTATACTTACTGACAGAGTTAGTGAAACAACAGAAGAATTACCTAGAGAATAACACGAAGGCTTCAGGAAATGAAAAGGTATTCATCCTAAGGTGTTTAGTGGAAAAGTTTCTAGGAAAGGGAATGAAGTTATGCACTGCCTTCTTGGATTTGGAGAAAGCATGAGACTGAGTGGATAGACAAGGAAAGTAAAATAATATTAAAAATATATGGAGTAAATAGAAAGCCGTTGAATGTCACGATGAGTATATATGAAAGCTCTTGGGCTGCAGTGCGTGTAGATGGTAAACTGTGTGAAATTTTCAATCTGAATGTCAAACTGAAATAGGGATGTGTCATGTCTCCATGGTTGTGCAACCTGTATATGGGCAGTGGATGCTGTGAGAAGGAAGCCTTTGGAAAATTCCAGTTCCGTTTTTTGCAGATGATACTGTATTGTTAAGTGAAGACAAAGGAGAACCGCAAGGCTTGGTGAATAGTTTGAAAGAATATGTAAGAAACATAATCTAAATGTGAATGTAAGGAAGAGTAAAGTTGTGGTCTTCGAGAGAAATGAAGTCGCTGAATGCACATTTTTTTCTTTTTTTATGCAAAGAAGACGGAACCAAGGGCCAGAAGCCCGTAAGATTGTTCCCTCCAAGAAGAAATAAAAACAAGATAACAGGGAGCCGAATTCAGGATCCGTTCATATCGAGATGCCTGGACACACTGCGTTTGAAAGACTGACAGTAGGAAATATAGATAGAGGGAGACAGCTCCTGCATGACCTGTTGCATACATGAAGGACTGGGACTAACTGTTAGCTTTTGCATTCGACAGTTGAACAGAAACGGGATGAGTGCTTGCTGCTAGATGGGTGCTATGTGCTCTCCGTAGCGATAGAAGAATGCAGGTAGAAAGTTCAGAGGAACATTGACCATTGAATTAACGACAGAAGAGCGATAAGGATGCAATGGAGTAGTGAAGAGACAAAGGTTGAAGGGAGCCAGCAAGAGGAGGAGAGTTACTGAGACAAAAAGCCTTTGACTCAACCTTGTTGAGAAGAGGTGACTGTGGGGAGCCTCCCCACACATGAGAGTTGTATTCTCCACAGGAGTAAATAGAACCCATGTATAAAATCAACAACTGGGCAGGGGTAAAGAAAGCACGCAGTCGGCTTAGCACACCTAATCTCTTGGAAGGAGATTTTACAAGAGGTAATATGATCCTTCGAAGATAAATCCTGAGAGAATGAAACCCCAAGTACAAGTATGTTTAAAGATGATTCGGGACTGAGTTGGATAGTGTTAAAAATTAGACGATACACCTACGTATGATTTTGTCGGGTTTAAAGATGTAAGAACTAAGATTTGATGCATTAAAAACAACAGGATTACGTTTACTCCAATCAGAGATATAGGCCAAGTCAGACTTTAGGTGTGCCATAGCTTCATCCCATGTTTGTTGAAATAACTGCTGAGATACATGCTCTGAGATGTGAATGGAATGGTGAAAAATGGAGTCATTTGCATGTGAGTGGATAGGGTTAGATGTACAGCTTAGAAAGTCATTGATGAATAGAAGGAAGATAGCTTGTGATATACAGAGCCCCGAGGAACACCACTATTGATAACTATAGGGGACGAACGGTGGCCGTCTATAACAGCAGCTATAGAGCGACCAGAAAGGAAACTGTAGATGAAAGCACAAACAGAAGGATAGAAACCGTAAGAGGGCAGTTTGGAAATTAAAAATTTATGTCAGACTCGATCGAAAGCCTTTGAGATGTCAAGTGCAATGGCAAAGCTTTCGTCAAAGTCCCGAAAGGAGGATAACTAGGACTCAGAAAGATAGGTGAGAAGATCGCCAGTGGAGCGTCCCTGACGGAACCCATACTGACGATCAGAAAGAAGGCTGTTAGAGGAAAGGCGCTTTAAATTTTTTTCTTTATGAATAGACTCAAAACATTAGAAATACAGGATGTGAATGCAACTGAACAATAGTTAGAGGGCTGGGAATGGTCACCCTTCTTGGGGACAGGCTAAATTAGAACAAACTTCAAGGCAGAGAGAAAGATACAAGTTGACAGACAGAGGCGAAAGAGTTTACCTAGACAGTGCTGCTGGATAGTGAAGAAATGGAAATTGTGAAAGTATTTTAAGTACTTGGGTAGTGTGATGAATAAGGATGGAAGTTTGGAGGATGAAGTGCTTGAAAGGGTACAACAGGGAAGAAGATTGCTGGTTCCTTGAGAGCAGTGATAAGAAATAGGGAATTGAGCATGGAAGTAAAAAAGTCGCTGCATGATAGTATTGTGATCCCCACTCTATCGTATCGAAGCTTGGACCTTGCCGGAAGGACACAAGTCAAGAGGGAGAGCAGTGGAAATGAGTTATCAGAGAGAAGGCTGAGGAGTTACATGGAGAGAGAGACTGACAAATGAAGAAGTGAAGAAGAGTTGCGTTGTGGATGTGGTAGAAAGCTATAGGAGAAATACACTGGGGTGGTTTGGCCATGTGGCGAGGATCGAGGGTGAAACCAACTATGAGAGTGCATATAAGTGAGGTGGAGGGAGGGGGGGCCGAGGGAGGAGGAGACCGAAGATGAGATGGGAGGGATTGGGTAGAGAGGTGTATGTGAGAAGGAGCTGTTACCACCTGTTGTTATATCAAATTTCAATATGCAGTTGACAACATTTTAAACTTCACTTCATCCAGTTTTGATTACTCATTGTATAAAATAAATTGTCAAAATATTCCTAAATATATCTGTGTAGTCTGTCGCTCCCCCAATGCTTCTCGGGAACCCAGTGTATTTGATTCCATATCCACACAGTTGAGTAACCTTAACCTTGCCCTCAGCACCGATATTACCATTTTGGGTGATGTTAACATACATAATGTTGAATGTTTATTGTATTCTGCCAGGTCTGACGATGCTGGTCTAGAGTGTGAGGTGTTTGCAGAATCATTTAATCTCACGCAGCTGGTAAAGCAACCAACCAGAATACCAGATAATCGTGACCATAATGTCCATCTCTTGGATCTATTCCTGACAAATAATCCAGATCAATACAGGAGAGAGGTATTGTCTCCACTTAGATCCTCTGACCACAATCGCATCAAAGCCTCATTAGTTAGCCCCCCCAAACTTCCCCGTTCTGAACCTGTCAGGGTGACTCGATGGAACTTTGATAGGGCAAACTGGGATGGATTTAGAAATTATCTTCCTGACATTCCATGGCAGTCTTTCTTCTCTAGTGATGCCAATTCTACCCAGTCCCACATTTGTGGCTTAATACTAGCTGGTATGGATTTATTCATACCAAGTCAACAGTTCACTATAAGATCGAACTCTCCAAAATGGTTTGATAGCAACTGTGCCAGAGCAATGGCCCAAAAGTCATTAGCATATAACTCATACTTAAAATAAAAAACATCTGAATCACTCTCTCAATTTAAAATTGCTCGAAACCATGCAAAAGCTGTAATAACCTCGCTAAATCGAATTTTCTTCAAAATCAAGCATTAAAACTACTTAACAACCCTAATGACAATAGAATATTCTGGTCAACTCTTAATTCTTTCAATAATAACTTTAACAAATCATCACCCAGTCCCTCACTAAAATCTTCAGATGGCAACATTACAAATGACCCGCGTGGGAAAGCAGATATCTTTCCAGTATATTTGCCAGAAATTCTACCATAGAGGAAGCCAGCCAGAACATCCCAGTACTAGAACTTGACTCTCCCGAAATTGCTCCACTTAAACTACAGACAAGATACGTGAAATCCATCCTAGACAATTTACCTACCAACAAAGCTCCAGGCCCAGATGGAATTCCGCCAATTGTTTTGAAAAAGTGTTCCCCAGAACTAGCCTCTGTTCTTGCTAAATTATTCAGACTATGCATACATACTTCTTCGTTTCCTCATTAATGGAAAGAAGCCAATATCCACCCAATTCCAAAGAAAGGAAATACCACTGACCCCTCTGCTTACAGACCAATAGCTGTCACATCTTCTCTTGGTAAAGGATTTGAAACTGTAATTAATAAGCACATAGTTAAACATCTTGAATCCAACAATTTAACTAGTGATAGATAATATGGTTTTTGCCAAGAAAGATCCACCACCGACATAATCTCCTGACTCAAACCATCCATCAATCAATCGATCTACTAGCCCTTGATATTTCTAAAGCTTTCGACAGAGTATGGCACCGTTCTCTGTTGTCCAAACTCCCTTGCTATGGACTAAAGTCTTTTGTTCCTCTGATTTCCTCATATCTCAGCAACAGAAACAGAAAAGTAGATGATGTATATTCCAATTTCCACTCAATTAACGCCGGCATGCTGCAGGGATCAGTTCTGGCGCCAACCCTGTTCCTGGTTCATATTAAATGATCTCTTATCTGTCACCCACAATCCCATTAATTCATATGCAGATGATTCAACACTTTGTAGTTCATTCACACTCAGATACCCATTTACAAAGACTGATATCTCTCTCAACTCAGTAAAGCCATCTCCATAAATCAAGACTTAACAACGATTAGTGAATGGGGATAAAACAACCTTGTCTCATTTAATGCTAGTAAAACTAAATATATACAATTTGCTAATAGACAGATATTGCCAGATTCGTATGTTACCTTCAATGCTACAAATATTCCCATCTCCAAAAGCATTGAAATTCTCGGCGTCTCGCTTAACAATGCCCTCAGCTGGACCTCTCATGTTAGATCACTTGCTAAAACCGCCTCAAAGAAACTTGGATTATTGTACAGAGTCCGTAACTTCTTCACTGACGAGCAGTTAGCTACAATTTATAAGTCATGTGCGCTCTCAGCTTGAATATTGCTCACCCTTGTGAAATGGATGTGGAGAGGCTGCATTAAAACAACTAGACAAAATTCAGAACAAAGCTGTTAGAATTATTAATAACTCTGCTATTTTAAATAAACTACCTCCCTTGCAAGTAAGAAGGAATTTTGCCTCCCTTGCATTGTGCCACCTCTCCATGCCTTCCCTCGTGCTACACGGGCATCTGGTAGCGCTGATGAATGGAGTGGCACTCGGCCATATTGCAGAACTTCTGCCTATCAGAATTCTTTCATTTTCCAAACTGCATCCCTCTGGAACTCGCTTCCCCAGAGTTGTTTCCCTCCAAACTTCAACCCACAGCTGTTCAAGTCTATTACAGATATTTTATGAACAGAGGACACCAGTAATCTGCTGTATGGATTAGTTTTTTTTTTATTCATTTGTTTTTCCTTCCTGTGTTGTTATTAAAAAAAAAAAAAAAAACAGGCAGGGGCAGGGGTACAGCGAAATGGAAGGAGATAGGGCGACACAAAGGAGATTTGCTTGTTGCTTCCTCTCACGTATTAGGCGTCTGGCTATAATATAGCCAGACGCCTAATCTGTATATTATACAGACAGACGGATAGGGAGATAGATGGATCTTTTTGCCAACACTTTTTAATCCTTTCTCGTTTTTCACCATTAACTGACGCCTGTCTTTCCTTCTATGACCCAAAATTTCAAACCCATACCATTCCTCTGTAACGTGCTGGCAGAAAGGGCACAACAGAACAGTGGTAGTTGGGTCAGCTTTACCGACTGTGACGGTATGATGCTTAGAAGTTCTTCTAGAAAGTGGCATGAAAGCAGTTTAAACGAAATGGTTTCCAAGTTCAATTGGTTAACAAGTCGAAATGTAAAACTTTTAAAGTTTTGAAATACACTTGAGAACCTACTGATGTATAGTGTTGAAACCTGGTAAATATAAAAACTAAATTAACAACCAATAAAAACAGCGTGATATCAGAAGCTTTGAACAGCTTTCTTGTTCAATTAATGTCACTTACAGCTGAGAGAGGTGGTTTTGTGCGTGACTGTGGTGGTGGTGAGTGACGATCCAGACTTCCTGTCCACTTTCGCCGAGTCCTCCTTCAAGACTCACCTGCTGATGATTCAGACAACGAGGCTGCTTGCCTTCACTCGCCTCCCTCTCCACCGCCTCCACACCCTCCATCACCTTCACAAGACATTCTCTCGCACGAACTCACTCATTGCCATTATCAACGATGATCTGACGACATTCAGGTAAACCTTTAATCCGATATTAACCTCTCCACTACACAGATTTTGTCAGGGAGCAGACTGTAGCACCAGTCAAGCGGGGCGGTACTCCTAAGGTGGTTGGAAAGCTGATGACAGGGAGAGCTGGAGCTCCTGTTTCATCAGCCCTCGAGACTACTTCCTGACCATCCCCCTTTGCAGAGCTTTTTCAGTAACACAGTAGACCAGCATACTCTTCAATATAAGTTTCTCTGTCAACACCAAACTACATGCATATTATGCACTACACTTCCTTTTCAAAATTTAACCGACAAGGCGATATTTAACCAAGCCTCTGAGTCCACGGAGGAGGGTGGGGGGGAGGAGACCATAAATGCTCCCACCATTCGCCCCTCTCCCGGCGACGACCCAGCGAGATGCCTGGAATCAGTGTGTGACTCACTTCATTTCGGCAACATTCGCGTCCTTTCCACTAACTTTCCCTCTGTTGAGCACCACCTCTTCTCCTCTAAACCTCACCTCTTCCTAACTGAGACTCGGCTGTCTCAGGCAACTGATAGCAAACCCTTCTCTGTATCCTCCTACTTTCTCTAGACTCATTTCAAAGTCAAAGGTGGCTGTTGTGTATGTGTATGCAACGACTTGTCTTGCTCTTGTGTTCCTAAGTTTTATTCTTCTGAATTCTCTACTCTCTGGCTTCGGCTTTCCTGTCATTGTCTGACAAAATATCATATCTGTGTCGTTTACATATCCCCTAAATATACTATGAAAAATTCTTTGACCATCTTACTTCTATGATGGAACACAACCTATCCATTTCTCCTTTCTCTGAAATTTTGTTTTAGGAGAATTCAATGTTCACTGCCACCTTTGGCTCTCCTCTCCTTTCAGTGATCCATCTGGTGAACAAGTCTACTTTTTTTCTCTCCTTAATGACCTAGAGCAGCTTGTACAGCACCCTACCCATATCCCTGACTCCCTTTGTGGGGGAAATGCCACTTCACCACGTATTCACATCAGGAATACCAAGGGAAACACAAAACTATGTACATTTATTTACAGTACTTGATAGTACTGAAAACCATAAGAGCTAAATATTTCCCCAGAGAACTTTCCAGGTCCTTTGCCCACAACACCCCAATATGGCATACTAGCTCACTCTGTAAATGTAGCTCTGGTTGATGATATGTGTTGCCCAGCCATTCGACCACATAAAGACTTAGGCGAACATCGAGTAGAGGCTTATTATTATTTTTTTTTATGCGAGTAAGAACGAACCAAAGGCTAGGAGCCCGCAAACAATTCCTTCCAAGAAAAAAACAAAAACAATAAAAAAGTGAGCCAAATTCAAGATCTGTTCATTTCGAGATGTCTGGACACACTGCGTTTGAAAGACTGGAGATCATAGTAAGTAGGAAATACAGACAGAGGGAGACAGTTCCAGAGCTGACCAGTTGCATAAATGAAGGACTGGGGTAACGGTTAACTCCTGCAATAGAGAATTGGACAGAAAAGGAATGAGAGTTTATTGCTAGACGGGTGCTACGCGCCCGTCGTAGAGGTGAAGGGATGCAAGCGGACAGTTCCGAGGAGCAGTGACCATGGAAGTAGCGATAGAAAAGAAATAAAGAGGCAACAGTGCAGCGAAGAGACAGAGGTTGAAGAGAGCCAGTAAGAGGTGTAGAGTTAATGAGACGAAAAGCTTTGACTGCATCCTATTGAGAAAAGCTGTATGTGAGGACTTCCCCATACATGAGAGTTGTACTCTACACAGGGGTGAATAAAACCTGTGTATAAAGTCAACAACTGTGCAGGGGCAAAGAAGGTACGAAGTCGGCTTAGCACACCTAATCTCTTGGAAGCTGATTTTAGATGTATTATGATCTTTCCAAGATAAATCCCGGGTAAATGAAACCCCAAGCATGTTCAAGGATGATGCAGGCTTGAGCTGGATATTATTAAATATAAGTAGGTACTCCAGTGGAAGATTCTGTCGGAATGATAGGTGTGAAAACTGAGTTTCTGATGCATTAAAAACAACAAGATTATTTTTACCCTAGTCAGAGATATGAACCAAGTCAGACATTAAGTGTGCCATAGCCTCATCCCTTGTTTGTTGAAGTAACTGCTGGGATGGACGCTGCGGAAACCGAATGGAAAGGTGAAGGGTGGAATCATCAGTGTACGAGTGGATAGGGTTAGATGTACAGCTTAGAAGATCAACGATGAATAAAAGGTGGGGGAAGAACGATGGCCGTCTACAACAGCGGCTATTAAACGACCAGAAAGGACGCTGTAGATGAAGGCACAGATAGGAGGATAGACACAGTAAGAGAGTAGTTTGGAAATTAAAGATTTATGCCAGACTCGATCGAAAGCCTTTGAGATGTCAAGTGCGATGGCAAAGCTTTCGCCAAAGTCCCGAAAGGAGGATGACCTGGAGTCTGAAAGGTAGGCGAGAAGATCGTCAGTGGAGCGTCCCTGACGGAACCCATACTGACGATCAGAAAGAAGGTTGTGAAAGGAAAGATGCTTTAAATTTTTTTTTGTTAAGAATAGACTCGAAAACTTTTGAGACAGAGGATGTTAAAGCAGTTGGACGGTAGAGGGTTGGGAATGGTCACCCTTCTTTGGGACTGGCTGAAAAAGGGCAAACTTCCAGCAAGAAGGAAAGATACAAGTGGGGTGACCTGGGAAGTCTCATCACATGGGAGGTAGAATTGGTGCCTCTCCAGCCCGGCCCTCGGCAGGAGGAAGACCCTCAAAAGAAACACCCACTTTGAATTACAAATTTCTCACAATACAGTAATGAATTGAGATATAACAAATCTATCCTCTTCACTCACTCACATTGCTCAAACAAAATCAGAAATAAATACGTCAACTTCACTCCCATAATCATATCAACCAACTTAAAATTAAAAATATTGAACAAACTTAGGAAATGACCTTATTCCCGTCAGGCTGCTAGGGCAAGTGAAGCTATATTTTTTTTTTAATAGGCCTATCGACCATCGGGGCCGAAGCCCCTGGTCATTAAGGCCATATATATATGCATATAAACATACACACTTTCAAGCACACGTACATATACAGTATATATAATAACTTTTATTTTATTATTTTTGTATTTTTATTTATTATGATTTTCTAAAATATTTTTATATTTTTTGACCTTACATTCTAAACAAAAATACCTAATCTAAAGAACCTGAAACTAATCACCTAACAGACAAATCGCTAACCGATACTAAATCCTAAAGAGACAAATAACTAAATCTACACTAATGGTAAAAATACCTCGACCAAGAGAGCATCATCGACTGCAGATATGTAATGCCTTTCTACATTACATACCTGCACTCATCACCTGTTGACTGTTAGTCAAGGCACAACCTAATATAGGGGACATCAGTATATGAAAGAGAACCAGACATGTCAGGAACATTTCAAAATACGTCAGCTGTCGGCCATACTTAGACAACTTAAGCAAGATGGTATAATATATTTACATAATATGTGCGAAAAAGTGAAGTACCTCGCCCAACAGACCACCATCGACTGCAAGTGCCCAATACCTTTCTATATTGCACACTTGCACTCATCATCCGGTGACTGTCAGTCGAACGGGGCTTAATGTAGGTGACATCTATATTAGAAATAGATCAATTGTAAGCAGAAACTATTTCAAATATGTCAACTGTCAACCCTAATGAACAGTATAATATATACATATTTACTGTCGATAAAAATCATAACCATATAGTAAAAAAAGTCACATCACTCTGATCAGTCCGGTCATTCTCAAGAAAGCCATCAATTTTTCAGTCATAACAATATCCCCATCACCCAGGATGGTGGAAAGGGTGAAGGGGACATCTGCTGTGCCGCAATAATTTATAAGTGAAGCACGTTCACGAATAAATCGCCGACAGTGCAGGATGATATGACTGATAGATAACACTGCATCACAGATGTCAGAGTGCAGTGGGAAGCGTCTTTCCAAATACAGTTTCATGTGTGTTATCACTGTGGCATTGAGCCATAATCTCGCCAATACTTTCTCCTCAAGACGACTGGGACGGTTGGCAGTATCCCAGTCCCCCAGGCATGGTTTAAATGTTGGAAGATTAAGTCTGGTCCACTGACCTTGCCACAGAAGATTTATTTATTTCTTTCTGAGAGAGAGACTCGACCGTAGATCACGAGGAACGTCCCAAGTCTCCTCGAGCTCTACAGCCAACTTTGCAAGTAAGTCAGCCTGCTCATTGCCGTAGATACGACAAAGACCAGGCACCCAGATCAGCATGAAGGACTTGTTGCACGAATGCAATTAATTAATAATGCGGTCCTGGATCTCATTAGAGTCTGTAGTACAAGAAACGATTGCCTGAAGGGCTGATTTTGAATCAGATAATATGACAAATGAGTCGTGTAGAGAAGTGAGGGCATAGTCTATGGCTTCGTCAACAGCAAAAAGTTTGGAGGTAAACACAGATGTGTGAGTCAGCAACCGATACCTGAGTGTACATTCAGTCGACCACACACTAGCACCCACACATTCACTCGACTTTGAGCCATCGTTGTACAATTGGTGGGACCCAAAGTGATGGACGATGATGTTATGAAACAAGTGGCGGACCTCCGCCTCCGGCGCCTTGGTCTTTGGTGCTGGGAGCCATGACACATCAACAGTGAAGTCAGGTGGCTCCCAATGCGCTATATTTTTTGTCACCAACTTGTCACAGTCACTGAGGTCCACACGAAGCTCCTGAGATAGTAAGTGGAGGCGAACAGCAAGTGGCCAATGCAACCCCCCGCATAAGATGGTGGTATTGACACAGGAGGGTACAGGCCACATTGCCGATATTACTTCTCCTATATGTTCTTAGTCCATAGGACAAGGCCAGGTGGTCATGGCGAATACGGAGGGGAGGCACAGTTGCCTCCACTTCCATACGAGCTACACGGGCACACCGGAGGGCTCCAAGACACATTTGCAAACATTTATTCTGCAACACATCCAATCCTTTCAGCATTGCATCAGAGGCCGAGCCATACACCTGTGCGCCATACTCTAGCTTTGATCGAATAAGGGACTTATACATCATTAATAAAGATTTTCTGTTGGCACCCCATGTAGTACCTGCTAGGTACTTGAGGACGTTTAACCCACCGCATCCCAGCAGATTTTTCAACAATGACCCTCCCCATCCCGGCAGATTTTCGAAAAGTTTTTTTTTTTGGCTAAAACCTCCGCTTTTAATGAGAAACATCGAAAATTCGGAGAGAAAGTACTCACCTGAGTTTTAAAATACGGTAGAAATAAGAGTACCTTTACCATGTTAACATGTTGTCTCAGGCCAGGCTCGAGAGAAAACGTTTTCTATGGTAGGGGTAGCTATTTCAAACCATTCACATCTAGTTAGATATTTATTTATTTCGTACTAATTTATATGTAGTACAAGAGTATATTGGTTTTCAGATAATAATATAGGCAATATAAGTGTAGTTCACTCACCAAAAACATCAACATAAGGCACCTTCTTTTATGACATTACCGCCTCATCACTTCTGCTTGTTTCTTCCTCTGGCTTATTTCTTCCTTTGTCCTCCACCTCAGGAATCACTTTTGCCTTGAATTTCGTCATTGGAGAGACCGTGGTGCGACTTGTCTTTACTGGGCAGGTCACTGCCAACAGGTGAATTTCCAAGAAAATGGCGTGCTGGGGGGGACGGAGGGGGCAGGTCGGGTCAGGCATTAACCCTACATGGCGTTGGTTAGAGGAAGGTCTCCCTCATGTGCCTACCAAAAATCACTCGTTAAACTTGAAAAATGTGCAAATGATGGATCTCGCAATTGCAAAACGTATGGATACGTCGTCGGGTGTCACTGTGACAAAACGTGGTGACGCCTCGGGATAATGGTTTATCACAACGAGCAAGCAAATTATTAACATGAATTTTGAAGTTCAATCGACGATCAAAATGTATTCCCAAAAACTTTACAGAATTTTGAAAAGGTACCGCCTGATTATCCAGAGTTAAGCACAAATTAGGTATGTTACGATTAGTAAAAACTACAGCAGCACACTTAGGGATGCAAAAGTTAAATCCCTACTGCAAGGCCCATTGGTGGACGGAGTCAAGGGCTGCTTGAATCCGCCCAGCCGAAAATTGTGCATTATGGGAAGAGTGCCATATTGCACAATCGTCAGCATAGAGTGAATATTTAAGATTCTTGGGGATGGGAGCTGATGACAGAATATCATTGATCATAATACTAAATTAAGTGGGAGTATGCACACTTCCCTGCGGCACCCTGTCTTCCTGGATAAATATATCCAATGTTACGTTACTGGGCAATTTGTCCTGTCCCTAAAGAAATCTGAAATAAAAATAGGCAAATTTCCTCTTAAACCATAAGCATAGAGCTTCATCAGTATACCGTGTCGCCATGTTATGTCATAGGGTTTATGGATGTCCAAGAACACCCATATCATGAATTCTTTATTGGCAAACTCCTCTGAAATACAGTGCTCCAAATTCATTAAATGATCTAGTAAACTTCTGTATTTATGGAAGCCACACTGTTGATCATTTAACAAATTCTTCGACTCTAAAACAAAAAGAAACCTATTGTTTACAATTCGTTCCATGACCTTACACAGACAAGAAGTCAACACAATAGGACGAAATGAAGTGGGATTCTAAAGACAACCAGCCACTTTGGGTATCGGTATGACATGCGCAAAGTGCCATAAGTCTGGGAACGTTCGAGATGCCCAAATCTCACTGTACAAAGCTAACATCTGGATCATACCGTACGTGATGGTGTCTGGTCCAGGGCTGGTGTCTTTACAGGATTTAAGGGCAAGGAGTAGTTCATCAAGCATAAACTCTTGGTTGTAAGGGGAGTCTACGTCTTCTGTGGCAAAGTCTAATATCTGTAGGTCAGCCATGCGTTCATGATACTGGAAACGCAAATCATTATTGGCTGAGCTACTTACATGAGAAAAACTCCTGGCAAGGATATTAGCAATGTCCACGGGATCGTCATATATGTTGTTATTAACCTGCAGGGTGGTAACAGGGCTGTATGGGCCTTTATTATTTAGTATTTTAATAGCGGACCAGACTTTACTGAGAGGAGTAGTTCAATTCACCGTTCAAATGTCTGCCAGGAGTCACGTTTGGCCCATCTTATCATTCTCCTTGCCTCAGCCCGTGCCTGTTTGTATGCAATAACATTTTCCTCAGTAGGCTGACCATCGAAAATCCTGTATCTCCTATTGTGTTTCCTTAATGCTCGTCGGCAATCCAGCATCCACAAATGTGCTCTATGCTTCCCATGAACTGTAGAAGTCTTGGGAATAGCAGCCTCACCCGCGTGTATTATGGAATTAGTTACATATTCGACTTTAACATCTATGGTGTCCCCAAATATATCTAAATTGGCGATCGTTGGGAAGGATCCCCAATCTGTTTTCTTATAGTCAAATTTTGGAGGTGGAGGGTCCGAAACAATGTCACATGTATAAGACAGACAGATGGGTAAATGATCACTTCCCAAGGAATCGTCATAAGGGTCCCATGAGAAATCTTGATGTATACCTGGAGAGGCCAGAAATAAGTCAATAGCAGAAAAGTTACCAGTACGATGATCTACACGAGTCGCTCTACCATCGTTCAGAAGACAGAGGTTGGACTGTAGTATTAGGTTGGCTATTTGCTCCCCACAACCATGATCCTCAAGCTACCCCAATGATAGTGAAGGGCGTTAAAGTCGCCCAACACTAGCTTATTCCCTGGAAGATGTTCAAATAGTGAATTCAAAGCATCACTATCAATGAGGCCATGTGGAGGACAGTACAGAGAGCAAATAGACAGATACGTGTTATTAAATTTTACTCTGCACGTGACAGCTTCCATAGCAGAATGTAGAATCACTTCCGTTTGTGGGTGTGATTTGTGTGTGTATATGACAATTCCGTGACCATCATATAGTCTATACGAATGGTAGTGTTTGAACTGTGGAGAATCAGGATGATTCACCAAGTGAGTCTCCTGTAAACAATTAACCTCTGGCCTGTGTATGGAAAGCAAGATAGCTATATTATCTAATTTATTCCCACGAGTCCTACAATTCCACTGTAACACAGTGAATGTGCCGGATTAAGATTTACGAGGATGGCCAATGTGCTTAGTTTTTTTATGCCCCCTGCGACCAGGCAAGTGGCTACCGGGGGACATTTCCCAGTGCTTGCTGATGGAAATCTCCATATTTTCGTCAATAACAAGGCTCCCAGACTCCACCAAGGAAGAGCTACCCTTTCTCTCCCTCACTGGACCAGGAGCAGGAAGGACATGAGGACGTGACAGTTTCGTGAGGGTGGTCAAATTTATCTTATCCGACTTGTCAGATTTCGGTTTTGGCCGCACCGACTGCGAAGGAGCAGCAACAGCCTGAGAATATGATGTAGCGACAGGGATGTCTGTAAGAGAGTTGGAGCGTACAGGAGGGCGAGATTGTGAGGTAGGGTGTGGGGCATGAGAAGGGAATGTAAGGTCAGTCTGTGTCTCCACAATGCACATCACGGGACGGGATACAACCGCCGATGCATAGGAGACATTAGGCTTGGGAGTTGCATGCAACTCGTTTACCTTCTCCTAGCATCATAGCAGGAAATGCCCTCCGTCGCTTTCACTGTGCAGACTTCTTTCTCCTCCTTCCACTTGGGACAAACCCTCGAGGAAGTGGAGTGAGCATCCTTGCAGTGAAAGCAGCACTCAGTCTCGGATGTACAGTTGTCAGCAGAGTGACCTACAGCTGTGCACTTGCCATACAGGAAGGTTGAAGCCCGACAAGTCTTTTCGTGGTGTCCATAGAGCTGACATTTTCCACAACGAAGGGGATTTGGGATGTACGGTCTGACGTTAACAATTTCGTATCCAACTTTCACATTAGCTGGAAGAGATACCTTTCCAAATGTCAAGATAACGGTTGCGGTCTTCGTCCTCCTGCCTTCCGAAAATCTAGTAATAAATTTCGCTTCTATTACATCTTGCTGAGCAAGTTCCTGTACGATTTCTTCCTCCTCCATAAGCACGAGATCCCTGCAGGTGATAACACTCCTGCAGGAATTCGAGGAGTGCGGGAACTTTGTCTCTACATTGTAATAATGGAACTTACTCAGTTTTAGCAAATCCTTCACCTGGCGCAAGTTGACGGTCTTTACAAGAAGGTCTCCTCTAGCAAGTTTTTTTTTACCTGTTCTACCTAGCCTTCTTGATGATGAAGGGATTGAGGCTGGATAGGGGAGTAGAACCAACCGCATGAATTTGGACAAACGTGGTGTTGTTGATGTTTTTGTCTAGCGCAGGGCGTATCTGGGGCCGTTCAGTCTGGGGGCGTCTGTATGTAAATCAGTTGGGGTTCTGTCAGGGCGTCCGTCATAGGAACCACTTCCCCCTCACGGGGGAAATGGGAAGGAGAAAAACGAGCAAGGGACAAAGTACCCGGGGAAGACACACCTAGTCTGAGATTACTTTTTCAAACCACTCTCGGAGGACGTCCCTGTGTATAACTCACACCCCAGAGTGATCAGTGGGGGGTACACTCCAGAGGAAAGTACGCAAAGGCAATCTCAGTAAACAGATACAGACACCTACTATATCTCTAAGAAGGGTAGGGAGTAATATGAAGTCTAGCTAACCTAACTTTAATAAGGATAAGTGCAAAAAAACTATTGCCGGTGGGGCGGCCCTAGAATCTGGAGAAGAGTTCAGCACACGTCCGCTCTCTCCTCAACCATTAATCAAAGTCCCGTCGAGGCTAGCTACTCACCTACCCCTTTTCATAAACTTTGATGACGCCTCAAAACAAAAGAATGAGGCATTCATAACACACCAAGTAACACCCTGAACCAATGAACTGTAAATGAAACCCTGAACCTACCCTAACGAATCAGCAAAGATGAACCTGAACCTTTTACACAGACGAAACAACTCAAACCAAATAATTAAGCAACTAAGTATAATGAAGCAAAACAGTAACTGAAACAATCTTATGTTAACTGGTTAAAAAAAAAAAAGACTACTGGAAAGGAATGTACAATCGTTTGCAAACTAATGTCAACAACTGAAATGTTACATATATGCTAGCCCTTACACGGCTTCCCTCAAAAGTAGCTAGCCTGGGAAGGCTAGATAACAAAGAATTATTATTATTTACATCTAGATTAGTTTAGAGATTCAGCACTCGATCCTGCTCAAGTAGTCTGCTCCTATATTATCAGACCCAGCAATGTACGCTAGGCGGAACTTGTATGGCTGTAGATTAATGCCCAAAGTAACAATCTGTTATTATCTTTAAAAGTCTTTAGGTCGATTAAGGGTTTATGATCTATTTCAAGAATGAATTCTACTCCTAGGAGATAAAAGTTGAATCTCTTTACTCCAAGTACAATTCCCAGACACTCTCTTTCAACAGCAGAGTATCTGCTTTCTCCATCCAAAAGCTTCCTGCTAGCGTACGCAATGGGGAAAGGTTTATTGTCTACATACTGAAGTAGAATTGCACCCAAACCATGATCAGAAGAGTCTGTTCTTAGAACAAAAGGCAGTGTAAGATCAGGAAGTTTAAGAACAGGACCACTTGCTAAAGTCTCTAAGTTTACAAAAGCAGTCAACCGCTTTCTGACTCCACTGTAGAGGTTCTTTGACTCCTTTCCTCAACATATCTGATAATAGAGATATTAAAGAGGCTGCATGTCCAATGAAATTCCTATAAAATGATATCATGCCTAGGAAGGATCTCAAAGTTTTCTTAGTGGAGAGAGGGTTGACTTTTAGAATAGACTGTACCTTATCATGAGCTGGTCTTAAAGATTTTCCAACTATTATAAAGCCCAAGTATTGAATAGACTGGAAGCCAAATCGACAGTTTTTAGGTTTGACTGTTAATCCATGCTCACGAAGATGTGTAAGGACAAAACAAATTGCTTTAATGTGTTCTTCCCAATTACTAGGATGTACCAAGATACTGTCAAAGTAGAATGAAACATTAGGTAATCCTGCTAAAACTTTACACGTCAACCTTATATAAGTGGCACATGCTGCGACTAAACCAAAGGATAGTCTACAAAATTCTATTAAACCCTTATGTGTTGGAAATGCTTTAAGGGCTTTTGCCCTTTCTGAGAGAGGTACACTCGTGATCACTAATCTCTGTCCAGAGAGTTAGCCAAAGTCGTGGCCAGGCGTAGGCTACACAGTCAGACACACTCCACCATCGTTTCAGAAAGGTTTAGTGCTTCAATGAAGTTTTCTAAGCATCACTGAAGCACTTTTGTTTCACATATATTATTTTCTCAAGTAATATGTGCATGGTAAGAAATAGACAAATTTGGTCGTAGCTGTTATTTTTAGTCTATAATGAGTGCTTCATATTTGAATTTCATACTGTTTTATTAATCTTTTTATTATTTCACTGACCTATTTCTTGAGGCGAGCCTTTAACCGAGCTGTTGGTAGGTGATAGCAGAGAAATATCCACGATTGCCACAGCAGCCGGCATTTACATGACATATTCTAAGTAAGAGTGCTTTATAATACTTATATCATTGACAAAAATTTACTATTACTATTACTTTGAACTGAATGTTTTTCTCTAGAGATAAGAGGCCTCGTTGCCCATAGATATAAATAAGCCTAGATGCCACATGACACTAATTTGGATGCGTCTGAGCGGCCGCCATCTTGGAACGGTCGAGGCAGACGATGTCGTGTTCCTGATGATCAAAGTTGACCACTATTTACCTAGACATGCAACAACACTGTGCTGCTTTTGGGTGTACAAAGCGTCGGAATATATCTATGGTGACACCGATAGCATGAGCGGCTCAACTGTCTGGTTATGCAAACGTCCCTCAGCTGCCTCTCTATCCTCCGAAAGGAGGATGGTGCATTGCAGAAGGAAAATTTAAGCCTACAGTCCACAGTTCACGTTTCAGATGAACCAGGAACCACAACCACTACCACCACAACAACAGCCACCACCATAACAACCACCACCACAGCCACCACCACAACCCCCACCGCCATCATCACAACAGCAACAAGAACAAGAACAACAACAACCACTACCACCAGCACCACATCCATCACCACAACAACAACATCCACATCCACTACCATAACAACAACCACCACCAAAACAACAACCAGCACCATCACAAAAACAACCACCACCATCACAACAACAACCACCACCATCACAACAACAACAACCACCATCACCACAACCACCAGCACATCAACCACCACCATCACAACAATAACCACCACCACAACAACCACAAAAACCACCACCACCACCACAACACCGTCACTACAACCACCACCACCACAACAACAACCACCACCACAACAACAATCACCACTACCACCACCAGCATCACAACAACCACCACAACAATAACCACAATCACAACAACCACAAAAACAACCACCACCATCACAACAACCACAAAAACAACCACCACCATCAGAACAACCACCATCACTGCAACACCCACCACCACAACAACCACCATCACAACAACAACCACAACAAAAACCACCACAGCAACAATCACAACAACTATTACCACAACAGTCAAAGCAAAACAAGCCTACGGTTTAGGGGTTAATAAACACACCAAGTAACACACTGAACCAATGAACTGTAAATGAAATCCTGAACCTACCCTAAAGAATCAGCAAAGATGAACCTGAACCTTTCACGCAGACTAAACAACTCAAACCAAATACTGAAGCAACTAAGTATAATGAAGCAAAACAGTAACTGAAACAATCTTATGTTAACCATTAAAAAAAAAAAAAAAAAAGAGTACTGGAAAAGAGTGTACAATCGTTTGCAAACTAATGTGAACAATTTCAATGTTAAATATATTCTAGCCCTTACTGCCTTGAAAAGAGTTCCCACATACTTGATCTCTTTCATACAACTAATCCTTCTACTTAAACTGTTAATCTTTCCTCTCCATTGGGCTCCTCCGACCACAACTTTATTACCTTAACCTGTTCTATCACTGCAGTACGGCCTGTAGACCCTCCAAAGAAATGTTGGTTGTGGCACTTTGGAGCTGCTGATTGGAAGGCCCTCAGGCAGTACTTCTTTGATTTTCCCTGGAATGATTATTTCTTCCATGGCCGAGAACCATCTGAGTGAGCCATGCGCTTTACGGAGGTCATTCTCTCGGGCATGAAAACATACATTTCTTTTTCATATCCTTTGACTAATGCAAAGAAACCCTGGTTTAATCACGGTTGTTCTAATGCTGTCCACAAGAAGAAGGCCTGCAAACGGTACAAGAGCCAACCCACCCCTGAATCTCATCTTTTTTATGTTTCTGCCCGGAATCGTGCTAAGTGTGTTCTTCGCACTTCTAAAAATAATTTCGTTTGTACTAAATGCTCTGAACTCTCCAACTCGAATTCTCCCTGCTCCTCCTGGCACCTTGCCAAAAACCTTTCTAACAACTTTATCTCATCAACCTTCTGTCCTCTTTTCCAATCTGATGGCTCTGTAGCAATTCCTTCTACTGATAAAGAAGATCTCTTTGCCCAGACTTTCTCCTCCAGTTCCACCATAGACGATTCCGATGCTGTTCCTCCAGCAATTCCCCCCTCTGACTTCCTCATGGCTGACCTTAAAATTTCTTCAGCTGATGTATTTTCTGCCATCATCAGCCTCAATGCTAACAAGGCATCTGGGCCTGATGGGGTCCCTCCTGATGTTCTGAAGAACTGTTTCTGTGCTTACACCCTGCGTAGGTAAGCTCTTTCGCCGTTGTCTATCAACTTGTACCTTTCCTTCCTGTAGGAAGTTTGCTGTCATTCAGCCTGTCTCAAAGAAGAGTGACCATTCCCAACCTCTAACTATCGTCCAATTGCTTTAACATCCTGTGGCTCAAAAGTTTTCGAGTCTATTCTTAACAGAAAAATTTTAAAGCATTTTTCCTATCACAACCTTCTTTCTGATCGTCAGTATGGGTTCCGTCAGGGACGCTCCACTGGCGATCTTCTCACCTACCTTTCAGACTCCTGGCCATCCTCCTTTTGGGACTTTGGCAAAAGCTTTGCCATTGCACTTTGACATCTCAAAGGCTTTTGATCGAGTCTGGCATAAATCTTTAATTTCCAAACTGCCCTCTTACGGTTTCTATCCTTCTATCTGTGCCTTCATCCATAGCTTCCTTTCTGGTCGTTTTATAGCTGCTGTTGTAGATGGCCACCGTTCTTCTCCTAGATCTGTCAATAGTGGTAGTCCTCAGGGCTCTGCCCTAGCACCAACTCTCTTCCTTTTATTCATCAGTGACCTTCTAAGCTGTACGATCGCCCAGACAAGTGATGAATCAATTTCTTTAAGTTTCGGACAAACTCCCTGGGTCTGGGAACGTTCACCTGATTGTGAGTTAGGAGATGGAAACAGTCTTTGCCTGCCCTGCAGACATTATTTATGGTGTAAAAGAAAAATAATCTTACGGAAATGTTAGATAAGTTTAACGTTTACTAGTTTTAGATCAATAACAATAATTAAGTGAAAAAGCGATATCTGGCACGTCTCCACTAGTCATCACGATTCATGAAAGCAGTGTTACCAATGTAATATTTTTCCCGTTAAAATTGGCGGTTTTAAAAACTGACAAAAATTTTAAGATTTCCTGTATATCTGGCGTACTTTTAAATTCCTGTCTAGCGTTTAATTTTCCTCAGTCTGACGGATTTTTATCAATATTGGGACCAATCTAGCGGATTTCTATAACTTTGCTTGGCAACACTGCACACCAGCCAGGCCTACGGGTACGTACAGTCGCCAAACTTTCCACCTGGGCCACCTAGCCGTGAGAGGTGGGTAACGGGTGTTGGCAATAGTGTATCCGTTTGTTCGTGTGTACAGTGAGCGCCAATAGTCGTGTCGTGAAATTTGATGAAAACATAAGCTGACGGGCTAAACATCTGGTGCATTCCGCCGTCTGTCATACGGAAAGTGCATAACGTTTCACGAGTTACATTTAATCTTCGGACAAAACAGCGACACGACTATTGTTGCTCACTGTACATGTACTGTACATGCTCGACGAAAGTTCGGATCATCAGCTCTTTTTGTCAGTAGTGAATCTCCGTCAGAGTTCATCCCATAGATGGCTGGGTACGGAGTTGGGTGGGGAGAATAATGTCTCAGGAGTAAGGCGGCTCTCCCATCGGCTCAGCCAGTTGCATGAAACTGGTCGCACGGAAAACTGTTGTGTGTCACATGTCGCGCTGACCAAGGCCAAATAAATATGATTATATTGATTTTATAATAGGGTAATAAATCTCTCTCTCTCTCTCTCTCTCTCTCTCTCTCTCTCTCTCTCTCTCTATATATATATATATATATATATATATATATATATATATAATACTAAATAAATACATACTATTATATGTAATAAAATAATATATATTATACTATACTTATTCAGTCTTGGTCCGTGCAACCTGTGGCACCGGTTTTGGTGACTATACTGACTGACCATTGAACACGCATTCACCTCCCAGTCTGAATAAGGTTCTGTTTTCAACCAAAAGAAACATTAAGTAACGGAGCGAACAACGCAATTTTATATGTAAAGTAAGGAGAGTTTCATGCATCATATCATACAGGCTTATACAGTATAACACACCCAAGGATAAGCTGGACCTACGGTAGGATAAAGGCTGGGTGCTGTTGAAGAGTCCAAGTAAACGTAAGCAGCATTGGTGCACCAGCACCTGGATGGTAAAACTTAACCACCGCCCTTTATGCAAAATACCCACGGGTTCTGAAGCTGCCCCACGTCATCAAGTAGATTTACACAAGGTCGTTGATAAGACTGCACTCTCGTCGTAGTGATGCGATATCATAAGGAAGTCAATATCAGGTGTCGTTACCCATTATACGAGGAAGGGCCGGAATTTTGTGGGAGAGAGAGAGAGAGAGAGAGAGAGAGAGAGAGAGAGAGAGAGAGAGAGAGACTAACACAGACAGAGAGACTGGTGCATTCATGGTGTCATTACAAGTTGCTACAATACGACATAACAGATCAAGGGAAGGACAGAGTGATCCTTGTCTCCCTGGGTGTCTTTCTACAGTGACAGTAGCCTCATATCAACCCACCTGTGACAGTGTGAGCATAACAAGCCTCTTTGTTTACAGGCTATTTGAGAGAGAGAGAGAGAGAGAGAGAGAGAGAGAGAGAGAGAGAGAGAGAGAGAGAGAGACTTCCCTCTCTCTCTCTGTCTCTCTCTCCAGACGCATTATACAATTTTATCATGTGTCTACACTCACACACTGTTTATCCAGAGGGAGCGATGTTTCCCTTACCAACATCACACATCACATAATGTTTGAAATGACCCTACGTCCACCTGCCCATCTCCTCACTCGCTCCTCCTCCACAACTGTCCACCTCCCCACACACCTTGCCACCAAGCAATGTGGTCAAGCCTTCCCACCCTCTCTATTCCTGCAACATTTCCTTCCTCTTCTAATACCCCGTCCCACTGACCAACCTCTCCTCAAGTCCCCCCCACCTTACCTGCCAAATATTCTATTCTATTTCTAACTGCCTTGGGAATATCCGTTTCAAGTTCAGCGCCATGGCACACAGCATCACAGATATCGGTATTATCCAAATCTATTATCGAACTTGAGGTTATTATGAGTCTCGCATGATGGCTCTAAGCAATTACACCATAACGACGTTTCGCTTCCCGGCTACAGTCACCACCACCACCACAGTGGCCGGTACTCGCTACACGTCATGATGTTTTTGGTCTTGCTTCCCTGTGTCCTACGATTGATTTACTATGTGTGTCCATTTCTGTCGTTGAAACTGCAAGGATATCGGACCAGTATCCACTGTTAGACTGACAAGGACCACCCTATCCTTCCCTTGGTCCATTATGTCGTATTGTAGCAACTTGCAATGACACCATGAATGCACCGGTCTGTCTGTGTTAGTCTCTCTCTCTCTCTCTCTCTCTCTCACACACACACAGAAAATTCCGACCCTTCCTCGTATAATGCCTAACGAGACCTGATATTGACTTCCTTATGATATCGCATCACTACGACGAGAGTGCAGCCTTATCAACGACCTTGTGTAAATCTACTGGATGACGTGTGGGAGCTTCAAAGCCTGTGGGTATTTTGCCTGAAGTGCGGTGGTTGGGTTTTACCATCCAGGTGCTGTTGCACTAAATACTGCTTACGTTTACTTCACTCAACCTTTATCCTACCGTAGATCCAGCTTATCCTTGGCTGTGTTATACCGTATAAGCTTGTATGATAAGACGGTGCATAAAACACTCTTCACTTTACATTTAAAATGGCATAGTTCACCCTGTTACTTAATGTTTCTATTGACTGAAAACAAGATCTCATTCAGACTGTTGGGAGGTGAATGCGTGTTCAATGGTCAGTCAGTATTGTCATCAAAACCCCGACTTTGGCTGCTATCTTGGCATGAGTGTGAATAAATCGGTGAAGTGCATAAACAGACTCCCTGCACAAATATGCAATTTTACTCTCTCCCAGCAACACCACGCCATCGATATATTTTGTGTAGCCGTGGCCACATACTAAAACCTTGTGTTATAATGGCAGACAACGGACAGACATGGATGGTAAAGAAAATATTGCTCCCTCTGGATGAACAATGTGTGTGTAGACACACAAATTGTATAATGTGTCTGGAGCTAAAGAGGACCTGAATGTGTATTACTTGTATGAAAACTAATGTATGAATGCTTTAAAAAGAATATAATACACGATGATCAATGTTTGTGGATGTTGTCACAACTATCCAGACTAACGAAATAACACCTCGAAGAAAGCGACGTCATTTGTGGACTGAACATCCATAACACCGTTATTTCGATTATTATAATACAAGGTATGCATTCATTATGCAAATACAGTATCTCATTACCTCCGCGTGATCCATCAGTATGATGATTACACAACATTTTCGCACAAGCCAATAGCTGTCCAGCACTCAAAGTAGCAATAATCCTATGCAACAGGACATCTACTTATACCACGGTTTGCGAATATAATGATTGTTTTTCCTCCCAATAAAACAGAATGATGCACAACATGGCATGACCGTTGTGTCACATGCATAATCATGAATCATTTATGACCCTGGTTCACAAAAATGTTACAACAGTTGAGTCGCACACTCACTAGACTCACATCTACGCTTCGAGACACCGGACATCACACCTTCTAACATTTATGCTCGAATACAGTCGTTCACCACATTGTATGGCGAACATTAAGACTCCAAACTTCATGCAATATACGTTATTGCATACGGAGTTACAGATCACCTCAGAACATCTGTATAATCACACCCTTCATCATTCTAAACGAAACACGACAAAGTTTCGACACATGGTCCCCCACTACTTGTCCCTCCTCCCCTCCGTTCCACTTCGCCTCACAGTCATCTCCTGTCAGAGAAACAATGAGATCCAATGGCATCACTATTTGTTTTTCTTTACCTTCCATTATACTGTACATAGGCCTACGTGGCAAACACTTGTATTTTAAGACAGAGTATGACTTGATAGAACATTGTTTCTGTGGGTACTAGATACTGTAGCGGAGGGGCAGCTCTGCCGGGTCTGCCCATTGACTTACTACGATATAAACAAACACAGTGGTGCCACATTTTACCAAACCCACCACCCGCTGTACTCGTTAGAAGTGGAGGTAACTGTACATCGAAGGCCCCCTCCATACGAGTGGGCAATGCCTGACGGGCACTGCCCGCTGAGAGTATATCCCTCGCTTCTTTAGCAGTGTTACCATATCGAGCAATTTCTGGCAGCCATTGGTCACTACCGAGCACACTTGTTTTGTTGTCCACACGGCAAGCATTGCCTCAACAACAGGCAAGGGTGTTATAGATAGTTTGCCAGTGGTTTCCCTGCTTATGACGTCATCTACGCTCGTGCCCGCCAGCCACTTTCTAAATGTGCGAATTGGAATGTGATTTGGTATCGATGTTTGCCCGTCGGGCACTGCCCGCTCGTGTGGACGGGACCTAACCCTATCTTCTCATATGCTGATGATTCCACCCTTCATCTTTCCATTCACTTCTCGGAGTGTGTATCTCAACAGTTACTTAACAAGGGCTATGGTACACCTAATGTCTGACTTGGCTCGTATCTCTGACTTGGTAAAAGTAATTTTGTTTTTAATGTGTCAAAAACTCAGTTTTAACACCATGCAACCCATCAGAATCTTACACAGGACCCTCTAATGTTTAATAATATCCAGCTCAATCCAGCATCGTATTCAAACTTAGGGTTTCATTCTCTCGGGATTTATCTTGCAGAGATCATATTACATCTCTTCTAAAATCTGCTTCCAAGAGGTTGGGTGCACTAAGCCGACTCCATACCTTCTTTACCCCCGCACAGTTGTTAACTTGATACACGGGTTTTACTCGCCCCAGTGTAGAATACAACTCTCATGTGTGGGGAGGCTCCCCAAAGAGTGCTCTTCTCAACAAGTTGGAGTCAAAGGCTTTTCATCTCATTAACTCTCCTCCTTTTACTGGCTGCCTTCAACCTCTGTCTCTTCACGGTACTGTTGCATCTTTATCTCTTTTCTATCGCTACTTTAATGATCACAGTTCCTCTGAACTGTCTACTTGTACCCCTCCGCCCGAAGCACCCGCGTAGCAACAAACTCTCATCCCTTTTCTGTCCAACTCTAATGCAAGAATTAACCGTTAGTCCCAGTTCTTCATTTATACAACAGGTCAACTCTGGAACTGTCTCCATCTGTCTGTATTTTTCTACTTCCTATGATCTCCAGTCTTTCAAACGCAGTGTGTCCAGGCATCTCGTAATGAACGGATCTTGAATTTGGCTCTCTGTTGTGTTGTTTTTGTTTCTTCTTGGAAGGAACAAGTTGCGGGCTCCGGCCTCTGGTTCCTTCTTTCATGCATAAAAAATGGCTGCCCTGTTTCGAGAGATTTTTGTTTAGTCTTTCAGAAACCACATGTAACCTTCAGAAAGTCTGTGCACATCGCACTGATTAAGGAACTGTACTCTCCTACATCGCACAGGAGTTTTTCCGGTGTTTGCTAAATTAGCTGAAGGTGTTATTTCAAGCAAGTTATATTAATTTTGTTATATAACTACTACAAACGTGCAGTAATTGGGTAATAATAATAGGAACATGACTAAAGCTACACGTATCATAATATCATTAATTATAGTGGGAGGGTGTGAAGTGTGTAAGTCACTTGCATGCGCTTGTGGATTGAATAAGGAGTAGCTTTATTGACGAACGATGACTAAAAAAGAAATGAAAGACTGCTAATGCATCACTTCAAGTGTATATTATGTCAAGTTCAACCTTAATTCGGTGTAATTGGTACTGATCACTGCGGATACACCTTGTTCTGGCTCACTGTACGTGAAGAGGGACAGGTTTTGGGATCAACTAGGTCGAATGATCAACCAAAAGTTAGGGGGTGTTTGTGACAGATGGCTTAAATGAGGGAGTGCACAATGGTCCTTTGAAAATAATGTAATAGGTTGTTCTGGAGTGGAAGGGGAATCAGACAATGTACAGTGACTGAAGGTTGTATATTAGGATAAAAGGTTATAATATGTTAAGCACAAAGAATTACACAAATATACGTGATACAGTGAGGCTGGTATGAACGACCAAAGGAGCCTGAATGAGTACTCAGAGAAAAAGATGCTTGAATGTACTGTTGACATGAGAGTGGGGAAAGAACAACGCTGAGGTTTGCTCGTTCCTTTTATTTTTCAATGCATAGTAAAACTGAGAAGTGCGTGGTGGATAAAAGGGAAAAGGAATACTCTGAGCTAAGAACCAGGAGTAAAGAAGCTGAGTAAGAAACCAATGTGCATCATCATTATCCCTGTCATCATCATCATCACTGTCCCCTTTGCTGCTATTTTTGCTGCTGCTGTTGTCGGTGTTACTAATATTAAATGGTATTGTTTTTATATCTTAAGGCGTTACTTTTGTTAATGTTTTCAGAGTAAGCCTGTACTCGTCGTTGCCATACAGTGATTCATCTACTCTGCCAGAACGAGTGGCCACCTGGACTGCTGACAGAGGCTTGGTTCTTGTCCCCACCAGCCATCTCTTCCCTTCAAAGTTTATAAAGTAGGTGATTTATCCCCAGGTTTGTCAGGTATGTGATGTACACCTGTAGAAAGAGAAAAATTTATCTATCCAATGCAATATTTCATCCATATGAAGAAATACTTTACTTATACAAAACATTTTTTTACCAGTTAAAATTTTACCTACCTGCTACAATAATAATTTACCTATACAAAGCAGTCATCTAGTTACGCAAACCAACATCTTATCTTTCCAAAGCATTATGCTTCCTATCTGCCTATTGCCAGATGCTTTAATCCCGGAAGGGGTGGCCACAAACAAATCGCCTCGAGGTCGCCCTGTCCATTGCCACTCCATACCTCCATCTCATCCTTGGTTACCTGTTTCATCGCCAATCTCTCATTCTCTATCCTCTCCACATGGCCAAACAAATATTTTTTGAGGATTGTAGAAGACGTGAACACAGCTGTAATTCGATTCCTTCCGTCTTAAAGCACACTGATATACGATTAGCCTTCAACTGATATACGATTAGGATTTAGCTATTATACGATGAGGCGTCAAAGGATATACAATTAGGTCACAGCTGATATCCGATTAGAGTACAAATGATATGCAGTTAGGCATCAAATGATATACCATTCATCATTAACTGATATAATGGGGCTTTAATTGATATATGATTTGCCTTCAAATGATATACAATTAGGCTTCAACTAATATACGACTAGGCGTCAACTGATGAATGATTAGGCTTCAACTGATACACAATTATGCATCAACTGTTCTATGAGTAGGCTTCGACTGATATACAATTAGGCTTCAACTTATATGATGAAGATTAAATGATATATAATTAAGCTTCAACTGATACAAGGTTAGGCTTCAAGTGCTAAACGAATAGGCTTCGGTCATTAAAACGGCCGGAGTTTCCCTCGTGTGAATAAGTCGGTGGGTGATATCCACAATGATATAATAAATATGGCCGTGTATCCACCTCCATTCCTGGGACAGAGGGTAAAATATATATCAGAAAAAGAGAGGATAATACTTCGACACTTTCGTCTATGCCGTAGCTGATTTTCATTCTGTGTATCATTTTTGCACCTTTCCTTATCCAGATAACTGTAGGTTAGGATAAGTTTGTTTTCTTAGAACTAGGTTAGGTTAGTCAGTTAGGTTAATCTGTTAGGTCAGGGGAAGGTGGGTCATGTTATGTTGAAAGAAAAGTTACCATGCCCCTCAACAGTGCATACAGGATGTCCTAGGCAATGTCTGTCAAATTTCATTTTTTACTCTAGGGATACTATTACTAGAAAATGTTGTATCAATACAGACTGAATAATCTCAACCGATATGAAGGTACAATTACTGATGACCAAATCGGTGCAATGGTCAGTATGATTATTAACCCATAAAATTATCAGCCAAAGGATTTTCGTATCACTAACTCCTGTTCTATTACTGACTCCTTTCAACTTTTGTCTCTTTGCCGCACTGTTGCATCTTTATCGCTTTTCTATCGTTACTTCAATGGTCACTGCTCCTCTGAACTGTCTGGTTACATCCCTTCACCGCAACGGCGGGTGCATAGCACCCATCTAGCAGCAAGCCCACCCCTTTTCTGTCCAGTTTCCTTATGCAAAATTAACCAGTACTCCCAGTCTTTCATGTATGCAACTGGTCAACTCTGTAACTGTCTGCCTACGACCTTCAGTGTTTTAAACGATTATGTCAAGGCATCTTGAACCGAACGAATGTCGAATTTGGCTATCTTTTGCTTTTTCTTAAAGGTAACAATTTTGTGGGCTTCTGACAGTTGACTTCTCATCCTTGAAAAAGAAAAAAAATTAGCTCCATTATGGTCGAGAATTAGACTCATATTGATACAGCATTCTGTACTCAAACTCAGCTCTAAAATATCCTCCTGAAGTTAGACAAACACACCTTGGGACACCCTGTATAATGAACTCTATTAAGACAGTGCATATGAGGTAAAAGTGCTCATAAAGTTAGAACGATTTCTGATGTACAGATTTTGTCCTTGGAATTACCAATATAAGGTATGCAGTTTTCCATTTTTTCATTTGTGCTTTGCCAATGGAAAATCGTCTTAAATTTCAATCCACATAACTTAGACATATCCTCTTCCTGTCCTTCGTGGTCCATGGACTTTGTGGAGGGTGAAATAGATCGGTATAGGGTAGACAGGTTGTGTGTAGATAACGATTGGGATTCACTCTGTTTACTAGTGGCAAAAATCCCTTCCTAAGATTGTTAACAGTGACCATATCCAAGCTTATAGACCCAGTCCACATCCAACGAATATTTCCTATTCTTTCCTAATGGAGGTGCAGTGATTATACTCATTTCGCTCTGTTTTGGCATAAAATTGCCATCTCTCCATCTTGACAGCTGAGTTGTACCAATAGGTTAGCACTCAAGTATGGCGCGAGTCACGAAGAAGTGCTGTGGAAAGGATGCAGAGGCATAGTGACTCTTACAATGCCACTGGACTACATGAAATAACTGATTGATTGACTGACAGACCCCACTGTAATCTGGTGCCGCAACAAGGAGGTTATATGGCGCTGAAGGACTATCTAATTAATAGAACACGAACATGGATAAAAACAAGAATAAAAAGTAACTTGCAACAACTAAACTAAAGGGAACCAGATCAATTCTAAAAAGCTAATTACGAAAACAGAACATAAAATTGCAACAGGAAACCAAGAAAGCACCCAGAAACATTAAAAACCAGGAATAACACTAAATCTTATAAAGAAGCCAGGCCACCTGCACCAAGGAAAGAGCTCCTCCACTCATAGAACAGGCATCCCCACCAAGCACTGACGAATGATGGAAAAACCCATCACCCTCCCAGTGCCTGGCGAGGAGGTACAGACAGAGTAAATCCCCAAGACTGGGGCATTCAATCAGCACATGCTGAACAGTCAAGGGACCAAGCAATCCGACAGAAAGGAGGGGGAGACCCCTCCGTTAATTAGCCAGGAGAAAAACGGGTGTGACCAATACGAAGACGGCACAAGGCCATCTCCAACCGGCAATACAGGCCCTGGTAATTATGGGAGGCCACCGTCGGACAAATGGCATGTAACTTCTTGGCTCCCTCTGCATCCCAGTGCTCCTGCCAACAACGCCGAACCCGTTCATGAACAACAGGAGCAAAGTCTGAAGCAGTAAGCCGTCCCAAGGCAGCAGCAAGACTAGCCGCTGCCACCTTGGCCACATAATCAGCACACTGATTCTCCAACATCCCCACATGGGCTGGGACCCAACAAAACTCCATGTCCATGGCACTTGAGGAGGGAAAGCCACTCAAGAACTGCCACAATCAAAGGATGAGGAAAGGCAAATAAGCCCAAGGCTATAAGTGCAGCCTCAGAGTCACTATATATAGTAAAAGTACTGTCCTGGTGGAAAAACGAGCCTAAGTGCTAAGCTAATTACATATTCCTCTGCAGTAAAAACTGAAGCACACAAAAATAGGGAAATACAACGCCGAATCCCATACCAGAGAATGACCTGGATCCGTTGGTAAATACTGGGACAGAGCCTCTGAGTTGTACTGAGTGTTCCAAAAGCACATTACGAATGTACTCAGATTGGACGGTATCCTTTGAATCCTTGAAATAGTTACAAACACTCAACCCAGACAGAAGCCAGGGAGCAACCCTCGGAGTCTGCACAGGACTGATCAGAACCGAAGCCAGACTGAATTCAGACATTGCCTGTCGAGCCGTATACCCAAAAGGATGAGGCATGCGAGGATGCTGGCTAAAGTAATATGAAAAGCACTGCCAAGTCACACAGACACTGGTCAAAGTATCACGGAGACAAAGAACCCTGTACAAACAATGCACCAGCAATACTGTCATTGCAGGTCCGAGATGGAGGACACTAGCCTCCACCAACAAGCTTGGGATCGGTAAAGATCGAAAAGCAGCCGTAGCAAGGCAAAGACCAGCATGATGTACTGCATCTAAAGTCTTGAGTCTAGCTAGTGTGACTGATGAGTGGACCTCGCACCCATAAACTAGTTTGAAGCCAACAGATGCTTGATACAGATGTAGGAGAGTCTTACGATCAGCACCCCAGGATGTGTGTGACAGAACCCTCAGTAAATTTAGAGCATGCATGCAGGATACCTATAGAGCCTTCAAATTGGAAACACAAGTTAAACAGTAATCAAACACTAGACCAAGAAATCTTGTCTCCTCCACACATTGCTGTCTCCTGCTGGCCAAGGTTAGGTCTGGATCAGAGTGAACACCCCTAATACTGCAGAAGTGCAAGGAAATGATCTTAGATGTAGAAAAATGAAACCATGGAAATCTGCCCAGACAGAGACCTAATCCAATGTAACTTGTAGTCTTCTCACTATAGCAGGTATCCAAGAACCTGCATACCAAATATCCAAATCATCTACACAGAGGGACGAGGACATTCCTACTGGCAAAGAATTTACAATTCCATTCACTGCTACTGCACACAAGGGCACACTAAGGACGCTTCCCAGAGGGACACCCTCCTCCTGCACATGAGGTGCTGAGAATGAGGAGCCCACACGAACCCTAAACACACGATCTGTAAGGAAGTCTCTAATCAATATTGGTAGGCCATCATGCATACCAAAAGGGATGAGGCTGTTCCAAGACGCCACAGCACCTAACTGTGTCATAAGCCATTTCTAAGTCAAAGAATGCAGCAACAAGATGCTGAGAAGCAGCAAAAGCCTCACAGATCGAAGTTTCAAGTCTAATAAGGTTGTCAGTAGCACATCTTATCTACTGGAAGCCACTCTGCATGGTGGAGAGAAAGCCACTCCTCTCCAGAAACCACAAAAGCCCGACATTAATAATTTCCTCAAATAACCTACACACACAGGAAATCAAGGTGATCGGACAATAACCACAAACATTAGAAGGATCTTTCCTGGGCACTGGAATGGGAAGGATAGTAGCCATCTTTCAACCGGCAGGCAGACAACCTTCATCCCATAGCCTATTAAAGGGGCATAGTAAAAAGTCAAGAAATGCAGAAGGGAGATGTTGAAGCATGGCATAATGAAGTTCATCAGGTCCTCAGTTAGTATCTCAACACTTCTGAAGAGCATCACGAAGCTCACTGATATCGAAATCAGTATTATAAGGCTCACCACCACGAGAACGAAAAACAAGACTCGTTCTCTCCTGGCAAAAACGGGCACCTGCAGATGGCCTAGACTGATCCTTAACAGAAACTGAGGAAAAATGTGATGCCATGGCAGAAGCAACTGTCAGAGGGTCAGAGACAACCACTCCAACATCAGAATCCATGGAACAGGAGGGGCGGATGAAGAAAATCTGCCCGAGACTTTCCTCACCTTCTTCCACACCAAAGGCAGAGCGATGGAAGAAGTAACTGTCAAAACATATGACCTCCACAAGCTATGGCGTGCATTGTTCAAAACTCATTGGTAATGTGCACAGGCTTTCTGAAACAGAATTTTCAAGAAGAGAACATTATTATTGTTTCAAAAGCAACAGGCAGCAGCTTTGCAGTCCCTCCTAGCGACATCACAGTCTTTGTTCCACCAAGGAACAGGTCTCCTTAAGAAGACCCCAGATGTCCTAGGGATAGTGTGAATTCCAGCAAAGAACAGAGTGGAAGTAAAATATTCATTTGCATCATCATCAGTTGGAATATCATAAACAGTACCAGAAACCTCACTGAATTCTGCAAATAAAGACTTGTCAGCACTACCATACACCAACATGGAACACGGGTCAAAGGTACACCATGGAAAGACCAGACCACAACAGCACAGTGATCACTACCATGCAGATCACTCAAAACTTCCCAAGAAAAATCAAGAACACAGTTAAGAGATGCAAGTGTGAGATCTATGGCAGATAAGGTGCTAGTCTGAATATGTTAGTGGGTAGGGTCCCCGTTATAGAGGACAACTGGATTATATTCTCAATCAAAGAAGCAACAATCTCCCCATGAGGGTTACAAATCGTATCGCATCACAAGGGATGGCGTCCATTAAAATCCCCAAGGAGAACACAGGGAGATAGCCATTGATCAACAAGGCATTCCAAAACTGCAGAATCTAAAGCTACAGAAGGAGGAAGATAACTACAACAGATAGTATACATTTTCTCTCTGTACAGCTGAACTGCAACCACCTGAGTGGCCAGTACAAGGGGTGCATCTGTGTGAGTTAATATGGCACAACCATCACCATGACCACTAGCCAGGGGAGGAGACATTTGGAAGACATCATACCCAGTGGGGGTGGGAAAAGGATTACCACCAACCATAGTCTCCTGCAGGCCGACAGAAAAGGGGGTTAAAATTTCTCAGTAGGAGCTACAACTCTTCACAGTTGTCCATGACATTTCAGCAAATCCCCTGGAGCACAGCGGGCAGCGCTTGCCATTATAATCTAGAGATCTCGGGAAGTGGGTGACGAGACCTACCAGGATGAAGAGTTTTAACTGAAGGGAGCTGAATGGCTTTACCACACCCATGGCTAACCTTTCCTGAAGATGGCAGCTGGGCCTGGGGGTGATCCTTGTAAGTAAATGAGGTATACCGAAACTGTCCCAGATGAAAAGGTGCCAGGTAGAGGTGGTACCTCAGGTGCAGCATCAGTCACCTCTGCCCCATCAAGGGAAGGTGTGGGAAGAGCAGGACAAACCACCTGCACACCAAACTCCATAACAGAGAGCTTCGTGGGCTGTATCTCATCGACAAGGGACTCTGATTATCCCCTGACACGTTTTGATGAATGAACTTTAGCAGAGCAATCAGAATCATGGGTACTGACCATCACTGCAAACGGGGGTGCATCCCATTCTTCAGTAACATCTGGTTAATGATGATCAGACGATTCCGATAATACCAGCACTGTAGAAGAAGCCACAGTTTGAATTTGTGCAGGATCAGAAGGGGGAGCAGAAGAGGAAAGGGTTTGCCTCATAGGGTAGCCACATTAGAGGCAGAAGTAGCTGACCTAGCACACAAGCCTGGCAGAGCACTACTTTTGATACCTGATCGAGAAGACCGGGAAAGAACAAACACAAAAGAAACACCAGGGTGGAAAACATGGAAGAGACACGTTCCTCTGCTTCAGTAAAACTTAATTTCTCCTGTGCATGGAGTGACAAAACTTCAGTCAAACTTGTACTGGTTGCAACTTGAGGAGGATGCAACATGTCCACTACCACAATTTATCCAGGCCACAGGGACTTGACAATCCATCCCATCATTAGCTGCAGCCCCACAAGACATGCAGACTGCAAAGAGGCCCTGGGCTAGGTGCCTAAAAAATGGCCAATATGACCAAATTGCTGGCAGGGGAAGTAACATCGATGTCTAGGGGCATATTGTTTGATACGATATCTGCACCAGGCCACATGAAGGACTTCAGGAAGAGACAGTAAACTGAACGTCACTATCAGGAAGGGGCAGGGACAATACCCCATCAGTTCTTTTCCTTATATGTTCTATCTTCTGTACATGCTGGTCAGCCAGCTCCTTATCAAGAAGTGTCACATCATACAACATTAACTCATCGGCATATACAACTCCCCCGAACTTTTTCATAGTGGCGTGGGAGGAATAAGTATGGCTGACCAGCAAGTGAAGATAACACTTGAAGCCTAGCACTCTGTTCAGAATTTGAAAACTCTACCATCAAACTACCATCAGCCTGAGGGACAACCTTAAGAGGAGAGCCACATGCACTGAGTACAGTAATTCTTGGTGCATCTGAAAAATAACATGTTTCCTCAGGTTCACCCCTTCAGGGCCATGGACCACCAAATACTTAACGAATGTTGCATTGACAGACGACTTCAATGAAAACTCAGCAACTCCTGAGGAATGGTGACGAGACCCACCAAGAGGAGGCCTCTGCTGACCATTGCTCTGGAAAGGTGCTATTGTCACCACAAGACAGAGGAAGCATCAGGAGAATCAACCAGGGGTGTGTTGGAGTCGGTGCCATTAGATATGTCTAATATACTATAGCAGTAGGCGTGTGTGTGTGTGTGTGTGTGTGTGTGTGTGTGTGTGTGTTTTGGGCAGCCAAAACTACACATTCAAATCGCACCAAAATTGGCACAAAAATCACAAAAAATTCGCTGATGTTTAAAAACTTGGTCCCATCATGATTGAAAAACTTTTACTATATTTAGTGAGCGATCACATTTTGACCAAAAAACGCTGCTCCTGAAGCCCGTCATAGGATCTCCGTAGAATTTTTTGCCCAGAGGTAGAACTAAAATAAACTGGGTTCCATTCCTGAAGCTGTAAATAACACGATCAATTGGTTAGCTGCAAAAAATCCAAGTGACAATGTTACACTAGAACAGCACATAAACGCGAAGGCCCTCTGCAGGAGCAAGTGCGAGGGACCCGAAGGGCCCACGAGCACTTGTTATTGATGATAACCATGAAACAACTATAAAAGAACTTTATGCCCCCACCCCTCCACCCACTACAGAGCCCAGCAAGGGGAGGTCATATATTATACCAGTGCTAATACCTCTGGCGACCCCAGAGGTAGTGAGAGAGTATATGCAGGTAGCCACTGGGGGACCCAGACAAGGGTGATTTCAGGACGATAGGAGGCATCAGGCCCTCCAGTGCCCATATGACCCTATCCAACAAGTGACCAGCCGACTGACCTGGTCAGGTCCACCTAGTCCACCCATCTAGCCAGAAGAGGGGACAAAAGAGGTGCATTGCTAGCTGCAGGGCACATCATGAAGCATCACTCAACCCCCAGGACTCTCGTTCCCAGCATTACGGGACGCCATGCATGACAATCATATGGGGAGATAGAAACCCCACCTAAGATGGAAAAAAGGCAGGGATGAACAACGTCACCAGCAGGCCTTCTCACCAGTGATGTAAGGGGGTTGTTTGGTACACGAGGTTGACAAATGCCGAACCCTACAGAGGTAGCCATGCCTCCAGATTAAGTGGCACTGCCAACCACGCTTCAAGTCCCGCCACCACATCAGGGTGACCCCTCACAGTCTATGTGAAATAAGCTGAAAAGTGTCCAGTCTAAGTTAATGTAAAAGATCAATATGAATATGCTCTCTACATTTTTTTCCATATACCATGAAGCAATAACATTCAACAGGGAAAGCTAAATTACCATTCCATCCTAGGTTTATTCACCGGCCTCATTTGGTGGCAACACAAGAAGAGTTTCCGACACAAGTAGCAGTGATGGTGGACGACCCCACAGCGCCTGGGGGTAAGCGGCTCACGTTTACGGGACCCATACATAATGTTGTGGACTTTCTCGCAAAGAGGATTAATTTCACGTAGGTAACACTGCCAGTCCAGTTTAACCCACTGAATCCAGGAATCAGCTTATTCATTATGTATTCTTGTTCTCTACTGAACTAGAAGAGTTAGATTTACCTTTAAGAAACCTCTTCAGCATCAGAGGCCTTTCCTTATTCGACTAAAATTGTGAGGTTGCAGCATAAAACCTAAATAATGGCATCACCTGGTTTCAAGGAGTTCTAGAATTTAGTAATGCATTCTTCTGTGTTTCCTATCTTTTACCTCCAGAAACTAAGGAAAATAAATTTACAGATGTAGCTACACTTCCATTAATTTACACAGCATGTACAGTTCTGTAGTAAATCGTGACATTCATGTATTATTTTTTGTTGTCTGTACCATACCCTTTACAAACATTGTCGTACCTGGAAATGGTACATAAATATAATGCATGAACTAAGCAGAAACTTAAAATAGTTATCTTAAGTCTGTCCTGTTGGCGTATTCTGATCAAATGGTGGGGCAGTGGCGGGCTGACAATATATAAATAATAAAAACAAAAAACGTGACATCGAATCCCGGCTGGGAGAGGGAACGTTTGGGAATTCGAAGTCATTGGTCATCCACAAGGTAGGTCTGTCATATATAATATTTCTTCTCTTACTGTCACTTGGAGTGTCTCAAATCTTTTGACAATGTGACGTGTAGACTAACATTTTGTCCTGATATACAAGCCACACCTTCCCTTTCAGATTAGAGAGGAAAGAATCCATGAAATGCAACACGGGCATTGGGTCATGAGTTATTCATGAAGGGAAGACATTCAGCTGAAAGGGTTTTTCACTTCCAGTTGTAATCCTCCTCACTAAAAGTTAAGGATTGAAAACCAGTGTACAATACCTCAGGCACCATTCCTAAGTAACCAAGTCATAAGGCAGAAGTTTTGTGGATCCTTGATAGCAACGTTTATCCTTCTTATATACGACAGAAAACAGTAGATGAATGACCAAGGAAAACATTAGGGCTCCTGGTTACTTGTGCTAGGCGACTCCTGAACCTGGTCATTCTCTCTCTCACTCTCTCTCTCTCTCCTTTTCTGTACTCGGCTTTGTGAATTGGTGGTTCCATGGTCTCGCTGTAACACGTGACCATATCAGTCTCGCCACCAATTGTGTTCAATACCTCCTAGCGAAAAATAAGGTGAATTTGTTTCGTTTTTAACACACTGATAACTTTCATTATCCCATACTGAACAACCATGGCGATATCACAAAGCCCAGTCTCACTCCAATACCGATATGGAGCCAGTCACTTAAACACCAATCTTCAAGTACTTTTTAACAAGAGTTGCTACTTTATAGAAACTTAATAGCATGTATTAAATTTCTCTCTCAGTTTATACAAAGCATTTTCATTGGACTTATATCCATTAAGAATGATCTGCCATAACAATCTGCCACCCTAATAACTTCAGGTACTCGTATGTGAGGCCAGACGACAAGGAGTGGGGCATGCTTTCGAAGGATGGCTCCTGGTCTGGAATGTCAGGCCAGGTATTCAGGGAGGTGAGTGTTTCAACATTTAATTGTAACCCTATATATTTGGGAAAAATCTGGTAGTACAGTTTCCCATAAAACGTTTCATTCCTTCCCCTTCTGTTCAGTGACTCATAATTCTTATGTAGTTGGGTGAAATTGTATAAAGTCACCAAAGTCTGTCTAGTTTGTTAAATAGTTAGTTTTCATTAGCCATTAGTTTTAATGACCTTAACTATTACAACTGTATTAGCACCAATCCAACAAGGCAATACTCCCCAGGTGCATGACAAGCTGCTGACAGGGAGAGCTGGAGCTCCCTCTTCTTGAGCCCTCAGGACCTGGTCTTGACCATCTCCTTTTCCTGAACATTTTTAGCACTTTCACTTACACAGAGGCCAGCATACTCTCTTAATACCACTATCTTCAACTGTCTGCACCACACTACATGCACATTAGATATCACACCTTCTATTTCAATTCCCCCTTAGCAATGGCCACTGCATTAACATCAGCAAATGAAGTGGTAGCTAGGATTGCCACCATCAATAGGGTAGGGCTGGTGGCACAGGGTCCTCCTGGTCACTATCAAGTGACTGTGCCAACAGCGACTATTGCAAACAGAGTTCATGCTCGTCAGCGGAGAAGCACAGGGTCGGCTTTATGCTTCACTAATATCCGCTGCGTTAGTAGCAATTTGAACTCAGTTTGCTTTTTCCTTCAGTCATTAACCCCTCTGGCCCTGTTCCTCACAGAACCCCAAATCTCTTCCTCTACTGAAAAATCCCCATTTTGTTTTCCTGGTTACCATCTCACAAACTTCATTAACAGGGGTGGCACCTGTTGTTTTATCAAATATGAATTTGCAGTTGACACTGTTTTGAACGTTACTTCAAATAATTTTGATTATCCACTGTGTAAATTTAATTATCTAAATATTACTAATTAGATCTGTGTAGTTTATCACTCCCCCAGTGCTTCTTCAGAACCCAGTGTATTTGATTCCACATTCAAACAGTTGACTAACCTTAACTTCACCCTTACCACTGAAATTACCTTTTTGGGTGATTTTAATGTACACAATGTAGAATTGTTATTGAATTCTGCCAGAACTGACACTACTGGCCTACAATGCGACCTGTTTGCAGAATCATATAATCTCATGCAATTGGTTAAACAAACAACCAGAATACCAGAAAATCCTAACCATAATGCCTATCTCTTGGACCTATTCCTGACAAACAATCCAGACCAGCACTGGACAGAAGTACTGACACCACTTGGATCCTCCAACCACAATCTCATCGAAGACTCATTAGTCGGCTCTCCCAGACCTCCACATTTTGAACCTGTCAGGGTGACCTGATGGCACTTTGATATGGCAGACAGACTGGGATGGATTTAGAAATTATCTTGCTGATATACCATGGCAGTCTTCTCCAGTGACATCTCTTCTACCCAGTCCCACATTAATGACTTAATATTAGCTGCTATGGAACTGTTAATTCCAGGTCAACAATTCACTAAAAGATCAGACTTTCCAAAATGGTTTGCTAGCAATTATGCCAGAGCAACAGCCCGTAAGTTATTGGCATCTGACTCTTACTTAAAAAAAAAAAAAATCTGACTCATTTAATTAAAATTGCGAGAAACCATGCATAAGCGGGAATAAATCTTGCTAACTCAAACTTTTGTCACAACCAAGCATCTACTACTCAATTACTAAACAATCCTAACGACAATTGAACATTCTGGTCAACACTCAATTCTTTCAATAATATCCTTAACAAGTCATCACTCATTCCCCAGCTAAAATCTTCTGATGGTAACATTACAAATGACCCACGTGGTAAAGCGAATATCATTGCCAGTACATTTGCCAGAAATTCTACGCTAGGGGAAGTCAGCCAGAACGTCCCAGTACTTAAACTTGACTCTCCCGAAATTTCTGCACTTAATATACAGACCAGATATGTAAAATATATCCTGGACACTTTACTAACCAACAAAGCTCCAGACCCAGATGGAGTTTCTCCAGTTGTTTTGAAAGTGCTCCCCAGAACTTGTTTCTGTTTTAGCTATATTATTCAGACTACGTACTTCTTCATTCCCTAATTCTTGAAGAAGCCAATATACACCCAATTCTGAATAAAGGAAGTTTCTCTGACCCCTCTGATTACACATTGTTAAATATCTTCAATCCAACTGTTTAATTAGTGACAGTATGGTTTTCGCCACGAAAGATCTATCATTGATATATTCAATCTCCTGACTCACACTATCCATTAATTGACCAACATGGAGAAACTCATGCAGTATCCCTTGATATTTCTAAAGCTTTTGACAGAGTGTGGCACTGTTCCCTGCTATCCAAATTCCCTTGCTATGGACTAACGTCTTTTGTTCCTCTGATTTCCTCATATCTCAGTGACAGAATGGTGAGAGTAAGAGAGATGATGTATATTCTAATTTCCACTCAATTAACACCGGCGTGCCACAAGGATCAGTTCCGGCTCTCATCCTATTCCTAATTCATATCAATGATGTCTTACAGTATGTCACTCATAATCCAATCCATTCATAAGCAGATGACTCAACACTTCACAGTTCATTCAAACTTAAACACCCATTCACAAAGTTTAAAATCTCTAACTCACAACTCATTGCAGCGATCTCCATAAATTAAGACATATCTAGGATCAATGAATGGGGAAAAATAATCTTGTCCCATTTAATGCTAGCAAAACTATTTATATACAGTTTACTAATAATATACCAAGGTTACCTTCAGTGCTACTAATATTGCTATACCCAAAAAATATTGAAATTCTCAGTATTTCACTTAATACCCTCAGCTGGACCTTTCATGTCAGATCACCTGCTAAAACTGCCTCACAGAAACTTGGATTATAGACCTTTTCCAGTGATGTCACAGAAATCACGTGATTTTGTTTACGACTCCATACTAGACAGCAAACTCCCCGCAGTAATGGTTATCAACACAGGGCTGTCAGAGATAGAACTGTCAGATATATGCAGAAATCTGGATCAACGCCACCAACATCTGTACAGCAACAAGATAAAGTGTTTGGGTCTGGACGCTTACACCATATCTAGGGAGAAATTCACCAGTTTCAAGTACTGGGGACCAAAACCAGATTTCAGATATGGGGATCTCTATCATTATTCGGTGAACACCCCGCCAAAGTTCACCGGGACATCCCTTAAGGTCAATATGTGTAATATATCTCACTGGAATTGACATACATTACATGTAAATTGTCCTGGTAATCAGTAAATTATTGACATGGGGCCATGGGGGAGGGATTGTATACACTGACTGGGAATCGAGTAGTTGATGGATGGAATAGGTTACCCACTGATGCAGCTGCTGCCTCTTCTTTAGAAAGTTTCAAGCACAGGCTAGATAAGCATGTGACAGGTAAAGGTTGCATATAAAATTTTTCATTCTTGTAGCCACACTTTTCTGAGAGCTGTCTAACATGGGCCTGAGTGGGCTATTGTAGGCAGGGTAGATTAGTCACACTCTTGTGGGAGCTGCCTAGCATGGGTCTGCATGAACTTTTGTAGGGAGGGTAGATTAGTCACACTCCTGTTGGAGCAGTCTAGCATGGGCCTATTGGCTTACTGCAGTTACCTTCTCTTCTTAACCCATCCCGTCCAGGTGACATGTGTACATGTCCTCCTGTGTCCGTCCAGAGGTCATGTATACATGTCCTCCTGGGGCCGTCTGGGGGTCATGTATACAAGATCTAGTAATTCGCACCATTGTTTGAATATTCAGCTGATTATTTTCACCACCTGCACCCAGTGACGACCCTCCCTCATGCATCGCAGTCACGCTCCAGTTGCCTGCATACCTCTATGATGGATAGACCTACGCAAATCCACATTCCTGTGTCCAAACCCTCGGCTGACCGCCTGCGTCCACAGACTTCAACACCAATAAGTCCAAAGGCCCTCGGAAGGAACGCCTAAGTGACAGTGCGATAGGAAGGGAGTTACATTCAGTATATCATTATCATCGATTGTGAGTGGGGAAAGTGACTCCTTCTCTGAAGAAGCAGATCTAGCGATGCTGAGTAAAGAAAAATACACATCAGAGGAGGAGAGTGACCCTGAATTCTCCATGATCATCAGCCTTTTCTGATGATGATGGATCTTATGTAGTTGATGATCCTGCACAGGGTGATATACGCACAGTGGAGAAAGTGGCAGGGAACGTGGAGAGCGAAGGAAGCAAGGAGACTGGCGGGAGGAGAAAACGCCACAGGCTGAGCTGCCGGGCACAAGAGAGGCCTAGGGTGGAATTTTCCACCCATACACCATCACCACCATCTTCACACACACGGCCTGCATCAGTACAGTCATCACCACATGCCTCACCATGCCAGCTTGCATCACTACAGCCTCACCATGTGCCTCACCATGCCGACATGCCTCAATACGTGCCTCATCACACCGACCTGCCTCACCACATGCCTCATCACACCAGCCTGCATCACTTCAGGCCTCACCATGTGCCTCACCATGCCGGCCTGCATCACTACAGGCCTCACCATGCCGACCTGCCTCACCATATGGCACACCAGGCCGGCCTGCATCACTTCAAGCCTCACCACGTTGGCCTGCATCACTACAGACCTCACCACGCCGACCTGCCTCATCACACGGTGCACCACACCGGCCTGCCTCACCACATGCCATATCACCACAACCTGGCCCATCTGGTTATGTTGGTGCAGGTGCATGCCGGCAGGCATGTGCCCGCCGATGCATTTCACCAATGCCATCACCACCACGATCACCGTCACAAGCATCATCACCTGCCTCATCTAGTGATGAGTTGGCGGAATCGCCACCACACCGCCATGCTAGGGGCCGTGGCAGGGCACAAGGCAGGCCAAGTGCATGGCAGACATGACAGGAACCAAGGATAGGTAGGTTAGAAACCTTTGTGTGGGAGGAAGAGATGGGGTTTCAGCCTGAGGTACCAGTGATGACACAAATGCAGGTGTGCAGCCAGAATTTCCCTGCAACAGAGCTTCTTCTGCAGTGGACTTCTTCCTTGCTGTTTTTTACAACAGCAGTGATGGAGTGTGAAAGAAGTGAACAGTTTCAGGGATTTCTGCTGAGACCTCGCACTTAAGAGAGAGTGCAAAAATGAAATAATGGACTGTGTTAAGCTAGGTATTTAAGGGGTGGCTTCCCATCCCTACAACGCCTTCAGTGCAGCTGGGTTCTCTTTCTAGACCAGAGCTTAGACAAACAAGAGAGGGCCAGGGCATAAAAACACAGGGCAACAACTTTACACGTATATTGACAAATTTAACTGATGTGGAAGGAGTAGATAATCTTACACAATTTCATAGACAGCAATCAATACATAGGCTGGTATTAATGGGTCTAGTATCGCACAGGATACTGTATACACAGGAGTCTAAGTCTGGTTCAAGAGGGTAAAGGCACTATTACACTGTTCGTGGTAGTGAGGCACTGTCGTGAGGAGTTCACTGCTCTGACACTGAGGTTATAGGCTGAATACTGGGGAGGGTGTTACTGACTTGCACAAGGGAGGGGAATAGTTACAAGTGTTGTTACAAGGGGGCAAGGGTAATATCACTGCTGGTAATATTCACTGTCTATGTTTCTGTCTTCAAGAGTCTTACTTGGTCCCGCTGTACACTGGAATTCACTAGGGTGCCTGTTCTTCTTTATTCACTTGTCTCGGTCTTTTCTGGCCTCACTGTATTCACTGTAACCTCACTTTTATACTCTGCGTCCCAATGTCACTGTTCACTATAAATTCACTGTCTTTTCGTGCACACTTGGTTTCACTGGGGGAAGGGAAGGTCCAGGGCTCACAACTCTCAGCCCAGGGTGGGCGGAGGCTCTGTGGGAGTCCCTTTGTCCCGTGGCCACGGGACCACTCTCAGGGGCGTTGTCTCTCTGCTGGGGCTCGGGCTGTGGGTGGCAAAAAGGCCCCTCGCTGTTGGAGCTGGGAACTGGGGTCTGGCCCTTGGGACTGGGGCCGAACAGGCGTTGGAGGCGCTCACTCAGGTGCCTGGTGGAGGACAGGAATCGCCTTCATTGAGATGGGGAGTGGGCCCACCCAGGGGTCTGGGGGACGTCCTTGGAGGGGCGCCAGCTGTGGTCTTCAGCTGGGGGCACTGCCGTCCGGGCTGGGCTGCAGTATCGCTCTTGGCCGGAGTCCGTCAGGTAGGCATCCTCTTCCTCCGGATGGAGGGAGAACAACCCCGTGGACAGTACAGGGCCGCTCCACCAATCCTCCGAGTAGTGGTCCTCCTCCTGGAGGCTGCCTTGGTCTGGGTGGACAGGTGGGTAACCTGTGCTCCTGGCAGAGAACAGGACTGAGACAGCTCATCATTTCGTTGTGGAGTCACAGGGGACGAGAGACTTTGGCGACTCTCCCCAGTGTGGCTACAGGCCAACAGGTGGAGGGCAGCTACAGGCCATCCCTTCGCTGTCGGCGTGGCTACAGGGCATCGCCAGGGGCCGACTCCCTAACGGGCACTCAGGCGAGGTGAGGCTATAGGCCTTCGCCTGCCTGTCGGTGCAGCTACCGGCAGTCACTGAGGTCCCACAAGGAGGGTGCTGTGCAGGAGAGGAGTGGCTACAGGCTGTCTCCTCCTTATGAACATGGCCGCAGGCCATCGCCGGTGGTGTGCCCTCCAAGGCAACTACAGAAAGAGAGGGGATATACCTATCTCTCCCCAGCGCAGCTACAGGCCATCGCTGGTTTCTGTAGAGGGTGTAAGCAGCAATAGTCAGAGTGGCTACAGGCCGTCTCCTAATTAGTGGTCCGGTTACAGGCCATGACCTTTTTTGTGAGCGACTACAGGCCGTCTCTGGTGCCCAGTTACAGGTCATGGCCCTTTCTTTTTCTGAGCGACTACAGGCCATCTCTGGTGCCCAGCTACAGGCCGTGGCCCTTTTTTTGTGGGCGGCTACAGGCCATCTCTTTAACTGCTGAGTGGTTACAGGCCGTCTCAGGTAACCGGCTACAGATCATGGCTGGGGTGCTGCTTGGAACTGTTAGGCCAGTTCTGCCCCGATCCTGTCGGTGGTCAGCTCGCCTGGAAGGTAGTGCACTTTGACTAAGGTGGTGATGGCGGGCAACTTCCGGGGAATAGGGGTGTGCGGCCTGGGTGATCTTATGGCCCTGTTGCCCGGGCACAATCCGCGCGCTGTACAGCCCTCCGTGTCCCCCTCCCGGGGATGTGGCGGCGGCTTGTGTTGTCACCACTGGCATTTTAGACTGCTATGACTGTTAGCGAAATGTATGTTTGGCTAGCATTGACAATGTTGATACCTCATGTCAGAAAACATACATACACGATTATTGACTCGTGGACAATATTGCTGCGACGCCTTTATTTGGTAAGTATATGCCACGTGACTGATATCTTGACATCCTAAGGTACTTGCATTTTTCCATGAATATGGGCCCACATCCGAACGATAGGCTGTGGATAATTCGCTCGATTCTGGAGATGATAAGGAAAATTTTCGATCTTTTTTCAGGCCATTTCAGAAGGCTGGTATCGGCAAGTCGCTTGTTTTGTTCAGAGGACTTCTTGCCTTTATTCAGTACATTCCATCAAAGAGACATCGTTTCGGAATAAAGTTCTTTGTATTGTGTGATTGCATGACTGGGTACGTGCTGAATTTCATTGTGTATACAGCAAGTGATGTGGTGTTGTCAAAGGACGATCCCCATGGTTTCTCTGGCTCTGTGGTCAAGAAACTAATGGACAGGTACTTCAGTGGCAACCATATTCTTTACACTGATAATTATTACATGGCACCAAGTCCTGCAAAGTACCTGCAGGAACACCAAATTGGATCATGTGGCACTGTCCGTCCAAAGAGGAAGCATTGGCCATCCTTTCCCAAAGGCACTATGAAGGGGGAGTGCAGGACCTTGAAATCAGGTAAGCTCCTGGCAATATACTGGCATGATAAGAGAAAGATGAATGTCCTCTCCACAGTCCACGAAGGTAAGTTGACTGACACAGGCAAGGTCGTTAAAAGAACGAGGCAGCCAGTCTTCAAGCCTGATGCTGTTATCGATTATAACGTGAACATGCAACGCGTCGATAAATCAGATATGTAGATCGGCAAAATGGACTGTCTGAGGAGGTGTTGTAAGTGGTATAAGAAGGCATTCCTACTTGTACTGGACATCCGTGTAGTGAATGACGTCATTCTGTACAAGGATGTTATACAGACAAGCGCATCCCTCAGACAGTTCACAATGGATGTAATGTACGGCCTTCTTGAGAGGTATGGACAGGTAAATCCTTCCGTGAAACGGAGGCACAGTGTACAGCAACTGCCTGACCGTTTGCAGTGCGTGGACTACCTCAGCAGGCATTTCATGGAATTACTACCTCGCACACCTGCAGGCATGGAAGCCTTCCAGCATTGCTATGTTTGCGCCAATTCATAGCGCCGACCACAACAACGCCGTATGATGAGGTGCTGGTGTGCTCAATGTGAGGTGGCACTGTACACTAACTGTTTCTTTGATTTCCACTCAAAGACCGAGCAGTAGGAGTCTGGGTATTATGCATAAGCTAGTGTTCTACATACCGGTATGATGTTTTTTGTTGAAACAGAAAATATGGTTTCACTGATCTGCGTATATTTATGTGAATAATGGAAGCGGAAAGTATGTTTCATGATTATTTGGAAAACATTTGTTTATAGATATTTCTTATGATAAAAAAGTATAACTCAAAGGAAAGAGAAATTTATAGCGGTATTTCCGCTTGTGGGCAGTACGTAAATGACTACCGGTACTTGGTTCACATTATTTTATTTTTTTGTAGTAGTACTTGTAGTGATAGTAGTAGTGGTAGTATGTGTTGTAGGTGTGGTAGTAATAGTAGATGTGGTACTTGTCATTGCAGTAGTTGTGGTAGTGGTAGTAGTACTTGTAGTAGTGGTAGTTGTAGTATTAGTAGTAGTTGTACTTGCACTTCTAGTAGTAATAGTATTATTTCCAGGAGATGCAATACCCAGACTTCTACTCGCTCACAAATGCCAGAATCGAGCAACAATCCTAGCCAAACATACATTTCCGTGTGTGTGAGAGAGAGAGAGAGAGAGAGAGAGAGAGAGAGAGAGAGAGAGAGAGAGAACGCGAGTGTCTGTCTGTCTGTATGTAACGAGGAAAGACGAGCAGCCGAGTTTAAGGTCGTTGTTACTGTAACCGGCCTTCAATTACCCAGTATGATCGATTATGGAAAAATGGTCATAGAAACAGTGTTTGTAGTGTATTTTGGTGTCCTGGAAGTGTCATTGAAGTGATATCAGTGTGGTGGGCTAGTGTAAGCATTTTTGTCACCAAACCTCCGCCACGCATTTGGACACCGGGAAAAAAAAAAACACCCAAAATCGCCCTCATGCCCCACTCACTCTCCCTGCCTGCACATCACAGACCATCTGATGGCATCAGTTCGAAGTCGAAGGACTGATGAGTAATATAAGACCTTATTTGTTATAACTGGTTAAGTATAAAGAGAGATATGAAGGTTTAAAGATAGACGATTTTGGCGATTTTAGTCGGGAATGCCCGACTGTGGGGAGCGATCATGACATCTGCCAGACGGGAGGGGTTAATCATCAAGTTAGGTCCTAGATGAGGTTAGGTTAGGTTGGTTGGGTTAGCTTGGTTTGCTATTAAAAAAAAAAGTAATATCCGACAGAACTGATTATAAGATTCATATTAATCACAGTAAGTACTGAAAAATGAATATTTTAAGCTTCAGTGTGGGTTAGGTGTAATTCTGGAATTAAAAAAAAATACTTTGGAAATTTCAGTAATTATAGGCCTAGACAAATAAACACATCCTATGTTTATTTAAAATAGTTTTACATATAATGCATAATTGACACTATATGCCAAAACTGTCAGTATTATTGTTGAGGTTAACTTTTACATTACAAATGTAACAAAACATTGGCACAAATTAAGGTCATTCATTTTTTGCTGATGAATACCACAACATAAAACTTACAGACTTCAACAGTATAGTTTTATTGATTTTACATTTTACATAAAAAAGTCTTAGTGCATATCTGGTAAAATGTAAAGAGTTTTTGAAAGAAGTACAGTATTTATCCTCTCATTTGTAACTGAAGTATTTTCGTACTCAGTGAAAAATGTATAATTAACTGGAGCATGTACTGGCAGTTTGGCTTTCAGTGGAGCAACATTCATTTCAAAATAAAATAGAAAATTATACATAGTTGTACTAGTAATTATGGTTCAACTATAATTGAAACATAGGTGAGCACACAGACTCAAAGTGGTATATAACAGTTTTATACTGAAGTGTTGAATAGTGTTATGTACTGCACTACTGTGAAAATGATCTACCATGACACACATCAGTTTCAATTGAATCACACTGAAAAACACTGAAAAAATCAGAATTTAAGCCCTTACCTAACCAAACATAACCTTAACTATGACCTAACCTTTAATCTAATAAGTTTTACTTACGCATTTAACATCCTTGATCATCACTGCCATGCAGAATATAGTTTATGTCCGATTTCGTTTAACTCTGGAATAATACCAAAACAAGGTCTGTCACATAGACCCTCCCCCTCTCTTCCCATGCACACACATGGCCATGTAGGTCCTGTACTTTGTGACATTTAACATAATTAGGATATCCCATGACATATGCAACTGCTAAGAATGATAAATATGCCAGTATTTGTTCAAAAATCGTCGCCTTAACTGATATGAAATGTCTGTTATAGAGCCGGGTTTAGGCCATCGTCAGCCAATTCTCCCTCTTCACGACAGCTATCCACTTCTGTTGCCTTTCCGCATTGGCTGGAAACCGGTAGAAGTGCACCCCACTTCCAGTTTTCTGACTTGTCTTACAGCCGAAGACACAACAGTGGAATACCATTGTGGAATCTGCAATTCTCTCTCTCTAAACGTCCGACAATTTGCCATCCAGTACAGCGTCGTAAACAATAGTCACATGACTCATGACATCACATGGAAAAGTTTTATTGTACAGAGTTCGTAGCTTCATCGTTGACGAGCAGTTAGCTATAGTTTATAAGAGTCATGTCCACTCTCAGCTGGAATATTTCTCACCCTTTAGGAATGGATGTGGAGAGGTTGCAATGAAACAACTAGACACAGTTGAGAAAAAAGCTGTTAAAATTATGAATAACCCTGGTATTACAAATAAACTACTTCCCCTACAGGTAAAAAGGAATGTTGCTTTCCTTGCATTATTTTACAGATACAGTAATTCTATGGCAAATGCTCAGATGAAGTTGCATCTAATGTGCAACCTTTCCATGCCTTTCCCTGTGTACACGGACATCTGGTAGCGTTCATGACTGGAATGTCACACTGCCATACTGCAGAACTTCTGCCTGGCAGAAATCTTTTATTCCTCAAACTGCATCTCTTTAGAACTCGCTTCCCCAGAGTTGTTTCACCCCAAACTTCAACCTACGGCTGTTCAAGTCCAACTGTTACAGATTCTTTTTTAACGAATGGAGGACACCAGTAATCTGGTGTATGGATTATATTAACCTTGTCCTGACGTAGTCTGATGAGGTATTGGTTTTAGTCAAGTTTGATTGTTTGATTGTTAGCAACATTATGGAAAAACGGCTGAACAAAATTGCAGGAAACTTTCAGGATATGTGGGTTGTGGTCCCCCCAAAATGTAATTGAATTTTAGGGGTAATTGACTGATCCTGAAAGGTCTTTATAAAGGTCATGTACTTTCAGAGGGCTTTAACTTGAAACTGGCTGAAGATGGAGATATTTACTATTATGAACATGCAGGAACTCGTAATATGGGCTTTCATTTGGCACCAAGACCTTAGACCGCGAGTGACCCTGAAAGGTCAAACTCAAGGTCACGGATATTCAGGGGGTTGTAACTAGAAACTGATTGAAGACAGAGCGATGTTTACTATTATCAACACATAGGAAGTCCCATAAGGGTTTTTAATTGGTAATATGACCTTTGGCCATAAGTGACCTTGAAAGGTCAAACTCAAAGCCATGGATATTCAGGGGGCTATAACTCGAAATTCGTTGAAGGTAAAGGTATTTACTCTTATCAAGATATAGGAAGTCTCATGTGAGCTTTTATTTGGCACCATGATCTTTGACCTTGAGTGACATTGAAAGGTCAAATGCAACATCATAGATTTTCGGAGGGCATAACTTAAAAACATTTGTGCCATTACCTTAGACTTTAATTGTATACTGACACTAAATTTCGGTATTTAACAGAAGTTTAATAACTGCTGGCTCTCGAGGTTTGTTGTGCCTGGCACCACTATTTTTTATTAATTTGTATTTTCTTCCTCTGTTCTGTTATCTAAAAAACAGTTTTAAGTTAAAACAAGCAAGAAGAGGAATGGAGCTTTTGCAGGCAATGGTACAGTAGTTTTAAGGGGCATGTTCGGCTGAAAATACTCTGTTGTTGACATCCAACAAGAATCCCTATGAGATGCTGCGCAATATACCTAGTGTCACGAGAGATGAAGGTCAGTAACCCACATGTAAAATTTTTTAATTACCGTGACCTAGCCTCAGGACCCTTCATCTCCAAAGTTCGTGGTGTACGGGACTGGTTATTACTGTTTCACACCACATACAGACAATCGAAATCACCATGAAAACTTCCCCAAATTCAGTGGTTTTCATTACCTCAGTAGTAGTTGATAAAACTGTAGAGATCTTCCCTAACCACCTTGCCATATCATTTTTCCAGACCTATGAATACCGTACATCGGTTAATCATTAAATACCCAGTTCCATATTTACAATCATTATGGTAAGTGACATCCTGACTTACTTTTGCAGCCATTAATATCCCAAATACATCACCAACAACAGCACGACTCTTACTTTACTATAGGTTATTCACACATTTTCAACAGTACTGCTCCCATGTTAGGCAATGGCCACGGCCTGTTTTCCCTTCCACTGGAGCAAGTCTTCCTACATGGGTCACTTGGCATATATATTTTTTTCTTTCTTTTATTCTTTTATTATAAATTGGCCAATGCACCCTCATTACAATATGTTATGAATTTTAAATACATCAACCCCTGAGATTTTCTGACTGTTGTTCGTACAGTATATATTTTTTTTGTTCAGTCATTGATTAAACTGGGTGGTCATGCATCGTGAGGGGGCTTCACGCCACCAGGACAAAATTGCTGTTACGACATACACCACCATCGAATTCTGGATGAGAACCTCTAACTTTACTTGACTGACTGATTAATTGCTTGACTGACCAAAATATAAGTGGCGTGGTAACTGCCCGGGTAAATATCGTTCGACACCACGTCAGAACACGGCAGTGAGGAGAATAAAAGTAGACAATAAAATATGGATTATATAAAACAAGTATAAATAAAAACGCTAATTGCACTGCATATATCAGAAACAGTCCCGAGTAAAAAAAAAAATGTCAACCCAGTTCAAGTGACAGATGAGTTGCCTGGTGTCAGTTACACCCACGAATCCAAAAATATTAAGTTTCATGGGGACCTCTTTAGTAACTGCATTAACGTTAACCCTTCCCTGGTTGAGATATGAGCTTATTTTCCTCAATCAACTCTCAGATGCCAAAGCTCAAGTTCACCAGGCAGGATCAGATTCCAGTCCGTGTATGAAAATGATAACAACAATAACTCAAACATTTCCGATCTAAATATGACCAGATTTACAGGAAAGGCTGAGAGTTAGACAAGGAGTAAATCCGTTGTTTTTTTAGAGCGATGAGTCAAAGGCAAAGGTCAAGGACAAAGCCAAATTAAACAGTTTTCTTCTGATTTCGATCAAACATTGTGAAAGGATTGGCGATAGGGAAAAAAATAAAAGGATTCGATTTTGACAACAGTCACTGAACGTTCAAGGTCACAAGAAAAAGTCAAACGCCAAGGTGACAGGGCAAGGTCAGCTCAAACGTTACTGATTTATTTGAACCAAATCTGGTGGAATGGTTAACGGTCAGGCAAGAACGAAAGGATTCGGTTACGAATATAATCAAAGGTCAATGCCAAAGGGCAGAGTCAAAGCTTGATTCGTGTGTGTGTGTGTGTGTGTGTGTGTGTGTGTGTGTGTAAACAAAATAACCAAAACATTTTCAATTTTATTTAAATCAAACTTGGTGGATGAGTTGAGGATCACCCAAGAGACTGACCATTTTTTTCTTTCAGATCACTAAGTCTAAGGTCAGGGTCACGTGGCAATGTCAACTTACAGTTTTCATCTGATGTATGCTAAACTTTGTGGAAGAGATGAGGTTAACACGAGGACAAAGAGATCTGTTTTGAAAACAATCAAAGGAAAAGGTCACTGGGCAAAGTCAGCTCAAACAGTCTTGCTTTGATTTGAACCAATGTTAATGGAAGGGTTAAGGATTAGGCAACAATGAAGCTATTAGATTCTGAGAGTAATTTGTGGAAGGTTAACATCACAGGGTAAAGTGATATAACCGGCCCATAGACCAGCTGGTGATCGTGTGTATTGCATTCTCAAAGTGCTCTTGTTTGATTGGTGTGTCTGGTAGGTTGTTCAAAGACGCACATGTACGTAAGGGAGTCCACGTAACTCTCCCAACAACTATGCAAGGACAGTGGGTATACTGAGGTCACACTGAGGTAACTGTTACCTTGATGCACTTACAACACAGTACCGTCACCAACCAAAGCCGTGTCATCTGTCATGCTTTTCTGCCTATGATCTCTGAAAACTAGTCTCTTGATTGTGAAGCAGGTGATATAGATGACACTGATCTATGTCCAAATAAAGTAATCAGTGTCAGTTGCTAAAGAATCACCAAACTGATTTTTTACAGCCCATGGAGACAGTACGAGAGGCGACAGGACTTTTGTTGCCGAGAGTATAAACATGAAAGAAACTCTCTTTTCATTATCACTTTAACTAAGTATTCAGTTTCCTTTAATTCAGATATACACTTACTAAATTAATAAGTTTTCTGTTTCAGTCAGCACAAGGCACAGAAGTGTCAAGGCTTACACAGTACACTACACATGAAATAAAACTGGATGTTTTAGTTTCAGTTCCTCAGAAACAGAGTATTAACTAACTGCGCTTCATTAAACACACGTGGCAGAGTTTATGTGCTGCGGGAACGACTCATTGGGCTAGTGTGGGCGCGGTTGTGGTAGTAGAAGTAGGAAATCAATAAAATGATCCAGGGTAGATACTGATAACGCTCACTAGGCCATCCCCACAGCATACAAGGTATCACCCAGCTGAGTGAAAGTGGAGCGTAAAATATGGACGATCATGTATGTTTAGCCAACTGCACTTTTCCTTCAATAACTTGACTCGGTTTCAGGAGGCTGATATCAGTGGTGGGCCATATCGCATCACAGACGACTTGAAAAATTATTTGCACTGCAGTCCTTGTGTGTTTATGGCACAGTGTAAATTATTAGCTGCCCGTGGTCACCCTGAGGTGGAGTCATGGAGCTTCCTGCTGCCTCTGTCACCGTTAGTGTGGGTGGCTGTGGGGTTGACACTGCTGGCTGTGATCATTGTCATGCTACTACTTCCTTCCTGCCTTCCTCCACACACAAACCATCCACCCAGACAAGAGACCAACATATTCAACTGTATTCGCATCCTTCTCCAAGAAGGTAACGTAAATGTCACAATTGAAACTTGTCCTTCTTTTAATGTGCCTGCTTTAGATGTTAATATATTAATGGCTCTTATTCTAAACAGACGTGTCTAAGCCGTCTGGCTGGTGGTGGTGGGAACGTGTGGTCCAAGGGGTGTGGATGCTGATGATGGTGGTGTTAACACAAAGCTACGTTGGTAGCCTCATGTCTCTCCTGGCTGTCAGACACATCAGTCATCCCTACCAGTCCCTCAGAGATGTCATTGACGATCCTAATATAAAAATACTTCTCCCTCCTCACGTCGCAAAAATGACATTTTCAAAAGTAAGTATCACAAAATTATATAGACAGTCAACAGTTAAACTATAGTTATTGACATTGCTATACTTCTTTCACCTTAAACTGATTCAGATATTCCTCCTTTCTTCAGTTGATATCATATAGTTTAGTAGCAGAGACAAACAAGTCCAGTACATCCTTTCCATAGCACAACTGGACACTGGCGATTGAGAGATGGCAGTTTTAGACCAAAGTACAGTAAAAATGACTTCAGTCAATATCTACTTTATAGGCTCCTCTTTTTCGGCTAGTCTCCTCCCTATCACCACATTGTTTTTATTCTGTGTGGGATGATTTGATGCAGCAGGTTGGTGGAAACGTGGTTTAGATATTAAACTAATCTCATCAGTCCCTACATAAGACAAAGGGGACAAAGTGTTTTTGGTGAGGGATGGGTGACAGTTGTTGTGCAAGGCGAAGTAATGCCATATGACTACGCTATAATCTCTTTTGGTTTGGTTAGATGAGGCTAGCTTTATATTAACCCCTACACCGCAGGCATGTTTACAAATGTTTTGCGTGTCCCGCGGGGTTATTCGGTCTCCGACAGACTCTCAAAAAATATTTGCCAAAAATCAGTTATTAGTCCTAGAATATTAAAATTACATAGGCATATGGCACATACCTTCAGCTTTCTCCTGGAATGTTTGTTGAGCCTTCATCCATTACCGTAGGACTTGTGGAGACCTCTGAAGTTGGGTAACAAAGTCTCCACTTTACACTTCCCGACAACCCGTAATATGATTACCACAGCCAGATTTTAACACTATAAACACTACTCTATGATTTTCAAGTAGTTTGGGATCCATACTCCAAAAAAAAACCATTGTGAAAGCAATGAAAATTACGAGCGCGTCTGACCGTCGCACTTGCGCTAGTTCGCTCTTGGTACTCTGTCATTTATTATTCATAAAACCCCTCACACTTTATATTTCTATTACTATATCACACTTATATATATCTGGAGTCTTTCTCCATAAGTTTCCTTCAGTAGTATTACTTTATTGTCACTGAAGTCATTCAATTTTTCATTCAGTAAAATACATAGAGAGCCACGGATTCACTTTCACTGTTATAACATAAAGTATTTGTACTCATATTCTTATATTACTAATTACTTACAATACTATTTACATTTTCTATTATATTTTCAATATTTACCCTTCTATTTTACTTACACTATGTTATTCACTGTCACTTTCAGTAAGATAAAACTATAATACACTGTTCAATCATATGTACTGAACATCCATTGCTTTCACTTGCTATTTACACTTTATTTACACATTATTTCCACATTACTCTCCTTTCCCACTTGCACTGTTAGAACTGCTTCTGGCTGTGGTAATCAAAGAAGCAGGTAACACAGAGGGGAATCTGGCACTCAGCGCACTGCCAAGAGGTGCGTTTGTGCTCAGGTGTGCGGCAGGTGGTATGTGCACACACCTGACACCTGCGGATCGCAGCCTTCCTTTTCCCTGTGGCAGGCATAAGCTCCAGTCTGTGCCGATCCATATACGCCCTCTGCTCAAGTCGGTCGGGAAGTGTTACTGGATGGCGCTTTGAAGTTGCTGCTGTCACCCTACCATATCTTTCCAGCAGCTGCTGGACACAAGTCCTGGCGAACAACCTCAGGGAGAAGGACTTGGGTGGCTTGACCTTCATCTTGTACAGGATGAAGGCGTTCAGCATTGTCATATCTATGAGATGCAGAAAAACTTTCCTGTACCACCTAGTATACTTCCTGAGGCAGTCAATCTCTCCAATCATCATGTCGGACTTGTCCACCAGCCGCATGTTGATATTGTAGTCCAATGCAGCATCAGGTTTCATCACAGGTTCGCCTGTCCTATGGTCGACCTTCCCACTGTCTGTCATCTCCCCCTTATGTACGGTGGTGAGCATGTGCACGACCCTCTTGTCATGCCACCGTATTGCCAGCATCTTCTCAGACTTGCGTAGGTGCACGTCTCCTCGCTGCGAGGTTCCTGCCTCTGTGAATTTAGGGAAGTGGGCACGATTACTTTTGACAGTGCCGCAGGAGCCAATGCCGTGCTCAGAAAGGTATTTGGCAAGTTTCGGTGCTGTATAATAGTTGTCTGTATACAGCACATGATTCCCACCAAAATACTTTTCAAGGAGCATTTTCACTACACAGCCTGAGAAGCCAAGGGGGTGTGTTTTATCCAGATCAACAGTGCTGGCTGAATAAATGATGAAGTCAAGGATGTACCCCGTCTTACAGTCTCACAGTACAAAGAACTTATTTCCAAAGCGATGGCGTTTGCTTGGAATGTACTGAACAAACCGAAGACGTCCTCTGAACAAAACCAAGGATTCGTCAATGACAACCTTCTGAAAGGGGTGGAAGAATGACATAAACTTATCCTTCATTCTGCTCAGAATCTCCCGGATCTTCCAGAGTGGGTCGGTTTGGGAAGGTACATCGTTGTCGGCAAAGTGCAGGTTTCCCATGATGTTCCGGAAGCGATTTCTGGCCATGTACTTGTTAAAGGTGGGTGAGGGTAGTAAGGGGTCCATGGACCAGTATTCTTCCAACTCATGCTTCTTGGAGTGTGGCATGAGAAGCATGAGGGCAAAGAACACATACAGCTCCTGCACTCCCAGCATGGACCACTGTTGCATCTTGGCTGCACCTGTACCACTTGCAGCACGTTGTGATTCATACCTGTTGGTCTCATCACATATGTGCTGCATGACTTCGTCATCTAGGAAGGCCAAAAGGTAGTCCACACACTCAGCATTATCGTCAATAGTGAAGGCAGGCTGAACTCCTGAGGAGCTCTCATCAAAAACTAAATGTTCAGGCACAAAATCGGACCCTTCCGTCCATGCGAAGGCGTCCAGGATTCCCTGTCGTGGCGGTGTAGGGTGGGTGGTGGTGGTGGGTGGCTGTGAGGAAGATTTACCCCGTTCAAGGTCACTCGCACAGACCCTGGGTTGCCGTACAGCACTAGCAGCCCTTACCCTACTAACAACTCTACTTTTCAAAGTCCTGGATTTACCTCTTCCTCTACGGCCTGCCTTCACTGTTGATGCTGGTGGTGACTCCAACGACGAAGACTCCGGAGATAACTCAGCAGACGAAGAGGAAGAAATGAGTGAAGTGGGGCTTGGGGAATGGGGAGATCAATCAACTCGGGACTCATGGCGGGCAGGGTCACACAGGGCCATTGTTCTGGGGCTAACACGTCGCCTTTTCACTCCCTTCCCAAATTCCTTCCCTTGCTGCACTAACGGCTCCTTTCCCTTAGAGCTAGGGATAACTTCCGACACTGAAGCACTCGTACTAGCACTTTCTGGCATGATTACCTCACCCGGCTCATCACATGATTCACCTGAATCGTCAAAATCACTATCCATCATCACCATGGACAATTCTGCTAGTTCACGTGCCACTGCAGGGTCACTAAGTCCTTTCCTGCTTCCCTCACGACTTCTTATGGGGGTAGAGGTCACGGGGCCCTTTGCAATGGGCGCAGAAGCGGCAGAAATGGCGGGGTGCGAGTGCGACATGGTTTGACCACAGCGGAGGACAAGGAACTAAATGCCGCTGCTTATCTGAGAAGGCAAGGGTTGACAATGACACTGAGGCTCACAGCTGCTAACTTACATGCTAATTTTTTATTGGTAGAAAATCTCGGCAATACATAAAGAAATAGGTAGTTCCAGGTGAAGGTAAATGTCACTTAGGCTTCTCCCTTCCTTTCTGATATATATTTTTATTACAGACATCGATTACAAGGCATAATTCAAAGGGGAAATTACCGTGGTAATGTAGCGAATGAATGCGCGTGAGGTGTTGTCAGGTGATAATTAGCCAATTCCTGGTGTATAACACTATCACTTACCTTATTTTTTTTTGGTATATATTATTTTGTATAAGTATAGGGCATAGGGCTTAATTCAATTGATGAAATCTGTGGAAAAATCCGAGGGAAATTTGCTTAGCACAGCACGGCGTGGGAGGTGAGAGGACAGGGTAATGGAGGGCAGGTAGGAAGGGGAGTCAGGAAGGGGGAAAATAGCTAAAATGTCAACAATGGATGGGAGTACAGATGAGATTTGGAGTGCTGACTAGTGTTGGACATTGGCAATACTGATAGATGATACAAGCCACCACTTGAGAGCCCGGGATAATTCAAAATAACACAGAATCACAAAAGTGACGCCCTGTGTAATGATCCATTGTGGCCGAGCGTCACAAAAGTGATGCCCCGCGGTTAAGGGGTTAAAAAAAAAGATACACATTTCTGACAACCTTCAACATCAAATCAATAGCAGGTAAAAAACAAGCTGGTGAAAAAGAGAAAGCCTCCAAAACAGTGGAAAATGTAAAGTAAATACTGACCATGAATTCTATCAGTCTGTCCATCTATGTCAACACATTGTTATCCCACAGAGGAATGATAGTAAATGAATCACCTCCATGTCACCTGTCCTCCACTCACACACCCTTCTCTCATATACCGTACCACTCCTCCCACTACTGTATCTCATCACTAAATAAGTATGTATATATGCAGGTATGTACATATTTTTTCTGTGTGCACGAGTCTGTGCATAGCCATAACACCCCATTCCCTGAGGCCCAGCAGTCCTCCCAAGAATCATGCACATCCACTTCACCACTTTGGTGCCAACACCCACTGTCAATATTGAATACATGCTAGGGCTGTCTCAGGCAGGACTGGTGTATTGGAACTGACCTATTCTTGTTAACATATTGGCGGGTTGGCTGAATGATTATTTAAGAATAATAAAAAAAAACTGGCGGCATAACTGCCAGAGTCATATGCTGCCAGACAAAAAGATAAAACATGCAGCATTATTTTTTTTTTTTGCATACTCAAAATGAAGTGAATATTCTTTTGTAGAAAACAAAATACTTAAAATGACAACAGAATACAGTAGTTTGTTAAATATCAATTACCTATAAAAGTGGTAGGAAGGCCGCCTCCTGAAGAAACCTAAAAAAACAGCAAAATCGCTGTAGGCTCCTCCAAGCATCAAGGACAGACAGTAGGTACCATCCACCCCCTCATACTTATAGTGCAATCTCTGATGTAGATCCCCGAGACCTGGACACTCGACCAGCAAGTGATGGACAGCAAGGGGACCAAGGCAATCATCACAATACGGCCGAGTCCCACCACACGTCAGGAATCCATGCGTGAGCTGTGTGTGCCGAATACGAATGCTGGCAAGAGCCACTCTTTTTCTAAATAACAGAACAGAGGAGGGAAAACAAATGAATAAAAAAAATAATCCATACAGCAGATTACTGGTGTCCTGCATTCATAAAGTATCTGTAACAGTTGGACTTGAACAGCTAGGTTGAAGTTTGGAAGGAAACAACTCTGGGGAAGTGAGTTCCAGAGAGATGCAGTTCGGGGAATGAAAGAATTCTGATAGGCAGAAGTTGTGCAATATGGCTGAGTGATGTTCCAGTCATGAGCGCCACCAGATGTCGGTGTAGCACAAGGGAAGGCATGGAGAGGTGGCACAATGGACGCAACTTCGTCTGAGCATTTCCCATAAAAATATATGTAAAATAATGCAAGGGAGGCAACATTCCTTCTTACTTGTAGGGGAGGTAGTTTATTTATAATAGCAGAGTTATTAATAATTCCAACAGCTTTGTTCTGAATTTTGTCTAGTTGTTTTAATGCAGCCTCTCCACATCCATTTCACAAGGGTGAGCAATATTCAAGCTGAGAGCGCAAATGACTTATAAATTGTAGCTAACTGCTCGTCAGTGAAGAAGTTACGGACTCTGTACAATAATCAAGTTTCTTTGAGGCGGTTTTAGCAAGTGATCTGACATGAAAGGTCCAGCTGAGGGCATTGTTAAGTGAGACGCCGAGAATTTCAATACTTTTGGAGAAGGGAATATTAGTAGCACTGAAGGTAATATACGAATCTGGCAATATCTGTCTATTAGTAAACTGAATATATTTGGTTTTACTAGCATTAAATGAGACAAAGTTTTGTCCCCATTCACTAATCATAGATAAGTCTTGATTTATGGAGATGCTGTACTGAGTTGAGTATTAGAGATATTAGACTTCGTAAATGGGTGTCTGAGTGTGAATGAACTATGAAATGTTGAGTCATCTGCATATGAATGGATGGGATTGTGGGTGACAGATTAGAGATCATTAATGTGAACCAGGAACAGGGTTGGCACCAGAACTGATCCTTGTGGCATGTCGGCGCTGAGTGGAAATTGGAATATATATCATCTACTCCTATTCTTCTGTCGCTATGAGGAAATCAGAGGAAAAAAAGACGTCAGTCCATAGCAAGGGAATTTGGACAGCAGAGAACGGTGCCATACTCTGTCGAAAGCTTTAGAAATATCAAGGACTATTGCATGACTTTCTCCATGTAGGTATATTGACTGATGGATTGTATGAGTCGGGAGAGTGAGGATGTCAATGGTGGATCTTTCATGGCAAAAACCGTATTGTCTATCACTAATTAAGTTGTTGGATTCAAGATGTTTAACTATGTGGCTGTTAATTAAAAAAACTCAAATATTTTACCCAAAGAAGATGTGACAGCTACTGGTCTGTAATCAGAGGGGTCAGTGGAACTTCTTTTCTTTGGAATTGGGTGGATATTGGATTGTTTCCATAAATTAAGGAATGAAGAAGTACGTATGCATAGTGTGAATTATTTGGCTAGAACAGAGGCAAGTTCTGGGGAACACTTTTTCAAAACAATTGGAGGAATTCCATATGAACCTGGAGCTTTGTTGGTAGGTAAATTGTCTAGCATGGATATTATGTATCTTGTCTGTAATTTAAGTGGAACAATTTCGGGAGAGTCAAGTTCTAGTACTGGGACGTTCTGGCTGACTAACTCTGTGGTAGAATTTCTGGCAAATGTACTGGCAAAGATATCTGCTTTCCCATGCAGGTCGTTCCAATTGCCTAGGCATGGAGTGGAGAACCCTTGGCAAAACGACTCTCTGAAAAATTTATTTTAATTAATTATGAGCAGCAACATCCCACTGTCTCTGTCATCAAGTAAGAATCGCATACTTCAAGGAAGGTGTCATATCGGGAGTGGGAAATGGGTAGTTGGTAGAGGGCAGTCGAGAGGACACAGCTTTAGCTACGGTATCTGCCCTCTCATTTCCTTCCTCAGCAACATGTGCGGGAACCCAACAGACGTCCACACGACGGACACAAAGAAAAAGCCACTCTCAAATTGATAAAACCAGTGGATGGGAGGAAGTAAAAGACTCCAATGCAGACAGCACTGCGGGAATCACTAAAAATTACAAAAAGAGATTGGGAGAGAGTAAAAATGATTTGGACAGCATATAAAATTGCAGTCTGTTCCGCCGTACATACTGAAGCAATTCCAGGAAGGCTGCAGGCCCGACTGAAGGAAGGGAAGACGACACCAAATCCTACTCCCATATCAGTCATAGATCCATCAATACAGACAGGGACAGAGCCCTCACGAGCTGAGGTATGTTATAGAGAGAGAGAGGGACATTTAAGTAGGAAGTGAGCCCTTTTTGCCAACAAAGGATCTACAAAATGTCACACGAGGGAGTAGCCAAAAACACACCCTCGGGACCTGATGTGGACAAACTGCCAGTCTGGGAACAGAGAGGATTAACATAACAGACCAGATCCTATAACTAAAGGGCTTCGGGAACCTAGGACGAGTATCATAAACAGGAGATTGGGAATCCTGGGAGACCATGGCACAAGCAACTGAGTCGGGAAGGCGGTGAAGACGATATCAACACTTCATCACCAACTATTGGCGATGTTAATCCAAAGAGAGGGCAACAGCATCCACCAACAGACTCGAAATTAGGGATGATCTGGATGCTCCAGTTGCCAGATGTACATCAGCATGATGCACTGAATCTAACAACCAGAGACGGGTATCTGTTGCAGAGGAGTAGATCTCACACCAATATTCAAGTTTAGGAAGGATAAGGCACCTATGCAGGAGGAGGAGGGTCTGATGGTCAGCACCCCAAAAGGTATGAGCCAAAACCCTCAGAAGACTCAAAGCTTAAGCTGCCATATCAAAACGAATATGAGGAACCCAAGTTAGTCGTGCATCAAATAGAAGACCCAGAAACCCAGTCTCTTTCACACAGGATATTCTCCAACCATAGAGATACAAGTCAGGGTCTGGATGAATCCCCCAAAGATGAAAAAAAATGCATAGCCACTGTCTTTGTTGAAAGAAAATGGAAACCACAAGACACGGCCCACACAGTAATTTTTTAAGTACCATCTTTAACTTCCTAACAATCAGAGACATTCTAGATGCATTGGTGGAAATTGAAAGGTCATCTACATATAGTGAGCCACATACACTATCAAGTAAGACACTGATGACACTGTTGATGACCACAGCAAAGACAGTAACACTAAGGGTACTCCCCTATGGTACCCCATCTTCTAGCATGCGGGCATTAGAAAGCACTACTCATACTCAGACCCTTAAAAGACGGTTAGATATAAACTGTTGAATAAAAATAGGCAAGCGTCCACGAAGACCAAACTCATGAAGAGAAAGCAAAATTTCATGATGCCAGGCAGTGTACTATGCCTTCTCCAGATCGAAGAAGACTGTGATCTGGTGTTGGTTAGCAGAGAAAACCTCACAGATAGAAGTTTCCAAGGACAATAGGGCATCAGAGGTAGATTGCATTTTATGAAAGCCATACAGGACAGGGGATAAGAAGTCACCTCTCTCCAAAAACCACAGAAACCTAACATTGACCATCTTTACCCAGAACTTACACATACAAGAAGTCAGAGAAATGGGTCGATAATTCGTCGCATGCAGGTGGTCCTTACCTGCCTTGGGGGTGGGGATAATAACAGCAAATAGCAACAACTGAACAAGTTGGAAACTAACCGGAACACCAGATCTAATTAAACAATGACAGCAAAAACGAAGCGGACTCACTAGACAGGTAACGTAAAAAGACATAAGGAATATCATCACCACAAGGAGAGGAATCATGGCACAGCGACAGAGTTGCCTAGAGTTCAGAAATTGAAAAAGGGACATTATATGACTCTCCCCTAGACGATGCAAAACTGAGACCACGAGACTCTTGGTACCAATGGTGGCAAACTGAAGGCGAATCTGTATCCATCTGTGACACACTGGCAAAATGATCAACAAACAACAATGAAACAGCGAAAAAATCAGTCACAGTTCCACCTGCTATGGATAAAACGGGAGGTGAGGGAAGAGCAAATTTTCCTGAAATTTTCCTTACTTGGTTCCACACCTGAGTGAGGGATGTCCTTGACTTGATGAGGTAAACATAACCCTTTCAGGATGATACCTGGCCTCTTTTATAACGCGCCTCATATGAGCTCGTGCCCTCCGATATGCCACCGAATACTGAGGATCCCCACGATGGCGATAAAGTCGAGAGAAGGTGACTCGTTTGGCTCTCACTGTAGAACTGCACCCAGGGTTCCACCATGGAACCGGACATTTAGGAGAGTGCAACATGTCAGTGACATATGACACTGACTCAGTGACACAGCCAACTCATTCACGAAAAGGGCAATAGAACTTGATTCCATGAAAAATGGCCAGTCAGCCTTATCCAGATGCCAGCGAGAAAGACGAGGCTGAGGTCCACCCTCAGCATCAGTTAAAAGGAATGGGAAATCGTTGCTGCCATACAGGTCTGGCAACATATCCTAGTTAAAATCTAAAGCAGCATCAACTGAGCCCAAGGACAGACAACAGCAGTAAAAGTTCCACTTTGGCTAAGGAAATAGGTTATCTCATTGGAATGTAAAACAGCCAACTCCTCCTCTTCCACTAAGGAACCCAACATAACATCCTGAGTGTTTGCCTCAGTGTCACCCCACAGTGGATGATGACCATTCATATCTCCTAGTAACAGGAAGGGAGAAGAAAGTCCATGAAAAAGGTCACATAGATCCACCTTTTCGACAGCAAGACTATGAGGAAGTTAAAGAATAAAAACTGTGTACCAACGGCGAAAAAACACCTGGACAGCAACAGCCTGCAGGGGACAGTAAATGTCCAGACGAGTCAACGAAATATCCTGGCAACAGAACAAAGCAGTACCTCCATGACGACTTTGGCCTGACACAGGATCAGAGTAAAAGGCATGGTAACCAGAAGGGCTGGAATAAACAGCGTCACCAACCATGTTCTCCTGGATGCACATGGATAGAAGTGAAAACTGTGCAACAAGATGACACAGTTCCTCCCAGGTGGCTTGCAAACGCCGATAATTCCACTGGATAATAGAACCCATAGTGGAGTGAGGATCAGGATTAGGTGTGAGACACACAACTGACAAGCAAGCTGGTTTGGATTGATCCTTAGGAAGGCCCTTATGATGAAACTGCCCAACACCAGGAATCCGCACCCCATGCCGAACATCTGAAGTCAAATTTGAGGACGAGAAAGAAGAAAGTTATACAACACTCCTCCTCTGAGGTGGAATAAGAGTTTTCTTGGAAGGTGGCTTGAAGACTTCCCTGGGTGATGTATGACGTCCATTGCCACCACCAGAAACCCTAGAAGTACAAGTAGAATCCTAAGGACAAGATCCCTTTGAGGATGATAATTATGCTGTGCAGCAGAACAGAGTCTTCGCAACACCAACCCTAGGTGGAGACTGGGCTACAGGCAAACCATCAATTTCAGTCACCAGCTGACTAAAGGCCAAAGCCTCCAGGGCAGAAAGAACAGAAAAGAGGTCGACACAAGGTTCCACAACAGAGACCTTAGATGGATGGTCTTCAGGCTCAGAGGACTCCAAAGAGCCACATTATTGTTTGCCAGGTACAGATGGTACTTCGGGTATGTTGGACAAGGCAGGACAAGGAAACACGTCAACATGGACACCCGCTACCACCACAGAAGTTAGCAAACCGTCAGCCACTGAAATGGGGGCAGAAACAGTCGGAATAGAGGGTGGGCGAACACCAGTCCTACATGCGGTACTAGTATCGGTGACAGCATCTGGGAAATCATCAGATGGAGATATGGGCAATGAAATGGGTCAAGGCAGCTTCTGAGACAGAGGGTGGCACACAGGCTTTCCAGAATAGATAGCAGAATAAATAACCTTGGGCTGGAAGAAGAAGCGAGTCAGGGCTGTCCATTTTGCTTCAGGAACGGTAATCATCTCACGTGTACGAATGAGCAAAGTCTCCTCGTGGCAGTATCAAGGACAGTTTCTAGAAGACACAGCATGAGGAGCTCCACAGTGATAGCAATTAAGGGATTCTGGGCAGTCACTGGTGTGACTTGGTTCACAACAGGAGACATAAACACCAGGACGGCCTACCTGTGCACTGTGGCAAAATTGGTTAACATGTCCATACCCCTGACAGTGGAAACACTGCTTTGGGGTCAGAACGAATGACTTCACAGGAAGTGATATCCATGCCAGTTTCACAGATGTAGGCAGCGGTAACTTGTCAAACTGAAGGAACAACACTGGCGTCGGGGTCAAGATACCCTCTATTTTCTTCTACAGGCACTCAACATTCACCACACCAGAATACCGCAGTTCCCCCAGCAACTGTACCTGTGAGTATCATAGGACGTCATGGGAAAAAATGACACCCTTACATCAATTAAAAGTAGCATGAGGAACACAGGCAACATTTACACCAAGAACTGAAGTCAGAGTCAGTAATTGGGAGCTCACCTCTGCAGAGGTCACCTCAACAATGCTTCCCTCCCTTTGCAAAGAGACTTTATGTTCTGTGCCTTCGAACTGAGACAATGGCACAGTGCAAATAGAATATATCAGTATCTAGCACTGACCTGCCCACAGAGGATTTCATTAGTAGATATTTGGCATATTCTTCTGACACCGTCTCATCTAGACCCAACCCCAGGAACAAACCACCCCAATTTGAACTGCTCGATGCTGGGGCAAAGGAGGATAGTCCTCAGGGGCTTGTAAGGAACCAGATTAGTAATAAGAGGTTGACTATCAGAAAAGCCAGGGACAGATGCATGGTCGCCAACAGATTTATTAATAAATAATGTCATGTACAGTACAGCAAAAAGTACTTCATTCCCTCACCCCTCCACCCACCACGGAGCCCAACAAGGGGAGGTCATGTGCCAGGGATAACACCGATGGTGACCCCAGAGGTAAAGAGGGACTATACACAGGTAACCACTGGGGGACCCAGACAATAGTGACTTCAGGATGAGAGGAACCACCAGTCTCCATGTGCCCACTTGACCCTAGCCAATACGTGACCAGCCGATTGACCTGGTAGGGCCTGTCTAACTAGAATAGGGGACCAAAGAGGTGTGATTCTAGCTGCAGGGCGCATCGTGCAGCATTGCTCAACTCCCAGGACTCCCGTTTCCAAGCATTACAGAACGGCACGCACAGCAAGCAGATGTGGAAACAAAAACCCCACCCAAGATGGAAAATGGGCAGGAATGAGCAACATCACCAGCAGGACTCCTCTACTAGTGATGTAGGAGGGTGCTTGGTCCACGAGGTCGACAAATGCCGAACCTACAAAGGTAGGCAGACCTCCAGAGTAGGCAGCATTGCCAGCCATGCTTGAAATCCCACCACTACGTCAAGTGACCCCTCTCAGTGGGACGATGAGTACAGGAGGGGAAAAAAGGAGTGAAACTAACACAAAACATCATAATCATTTCTTTAGGCTCTCACTTAAGCATATTAAAATTTACTCTAAATTGCATTTGAGCACTTTCTGTTACTAGCATAGTCCAGCATGGCGGTTGTTTTCATTAAATAATCACGGGAGGGGATAGATAATCAAATCTAACAGGCTTCTTGTTCTGCTGATTTTTATGGAGCATATTTTAGAGACATATTATTGGAGGGAAATATATACAGAGGAATAAACTTATTGACAAGTGCATTTGCTGACCGAGAGACTTGCATGACGTCACAGACGTTTTTAAGTGTGGCGATCCAAAACAAGCATGGGGAGCCCACAAATGGATGGGACTATAGTCAAGGCGCCCGACTCTGAGGTTGTTATTATCGTGCTCTGGCAACATACCATTCAAAAGTGCATCTGATTTTGTGTATAATATGAGGTGCATGTGATTCGTGTATAATATGTTCGTGTATAATAATATTCGTGTATAATATATTCGTGCATAACACTATGATTCATGCATGATACGAAATCGGATGCACTTTTGAATGATAGGTTGACAGGGTACGATAATGACAGCCTCAGAGTCATGTGCCGTGACTATAGCTGAACATTTGGTAAACAGTGGAGCTGGGACAGAAGGGTATACCCTGTGAAGTAGTCGGCATTGTCAATGCTATTTTCACATGACATTTTTCCATTTTAAACATGATTTGTGCTAAAACTACCAGATTTTTTAGTGTTAAACTTTTGAAATTCCTTGTAGCCCCCAAACTCGCAAGTGGTCAATTGCTAGGACTGTTGAGTCACTTTATCTCTCAGTGTAAAAGTGCTCTACTAAGCAAAATAGTGCCGCAGAAAGTCATTAATTACATAAAAAAAAAACTCATATGCAGTAAAGTGCAATAAATTATATGATATTTGGGAATTATAGACAATGATGACACAAATGTTTTCATTTGTTTGATTTCATTTTTTTCATTTTTTTTTACAAAATTTTAAATTTCTATTTTGCTCTGAAGATTATTCCTTTTCAGCCTGAGGAACCTGGGATGTACCATGAGTTGGTGGAGCTCTTTGACGCAAAGCGAGTGACCGTCTCCCCGTATAGCAACCTTACGGCAGACGTGAACACGATGGCGAGGCCTGGCAGTCATGTCGTCCTTAATATGGATATCAATTTCTGGAATTTCATGGCTGCAGATTTCTCTCTGACAGGTTTAGACTCACTGCACCCATGTTCACAGAGTGAAAGAAGGTGTTGTGTTTTGAATGGTGTGTGTGTGTGTGTGTGTGTGTGTGTGTGTGTGTGTGAACAAAATATGCCAAATAGTTTTTATACAAATTAAATCAAACCTTGTGGGAGGGTTGAGGGACAGCCCATGAGTAGAGCTATATATTCGTTTACTTTATCTTTTTTTTCAGCACATTAGGTCAAATGTCAAGGTCAAGGCTATGTTAATCACTGACACAGCAAAGTCACCTTAGCCAGTTTTTATCCATTCCAAACCAAACTTGAAGGGAGGGTTGAGGATAATTCAAGAATGTATTGGTCTGTTTTTGAGAATCAGTCAAAGGTCAGGGTCACAGGACAAGATCAACATAATCAGTTTTTATGGAATTTAGACTAAACTTTGCGGATTGGTTGTAGATAAGGCAGAAAAAATCAACTTCGCAATAATTTGTCAAATATCTTGGTCACAGGGAAAGGGCAAGTGCCAAGCTTACAAGTCAAGGTCAACTAAGGCAATTCTGATCTGACTTCAACCAAACCACAGTGGAAGTGTTAAGGGTCAGGCAAGAACGAAAGGCTTCAGTTTTGAGAACAATCAGCCAGAGGTGAAGGTCGCAGGGCAAGGTTGCAGTTCGATCCGTATGACTTTGTGAACAAAATTAACTACAACTGTGAAAATTTGAAAGCAGTTTAGTTCTTCACTTACGATCTCTCTGTCTCTCTCTCTGTCTCTGTCTGTCTGTCTGTCTGTCTGTCTGTCTCTCTGTCTCTCACTCTGTTTCTCTCTCTCTCTCTCTCTCTCTCTCTCTGTTTTTGCTATCTCCAAAACAATATATTTGATTTCCCATGGTTCTGTTCCAGTGAAGTAACAAAATGCGATCTCTGTTCACCATGAAATATCACTTCTCTCTAAAACTATGAAATATAACTAAATATATGAAAAAAATTACGTGTAAATCTCTGAAAAAATCTAGTTTAGTGAAAAAGTCAAAAAATCTAAATCTATGAAAATAAATGCAAATTTATGGAAAAAAAATTCATTTTAAATCTTTGAAAAGTAATTAAAACTAAATATATGAATGCTAAGAAATCACTTCAAATCTAAATTATGAAAAAACACTTATATCTACATCTATCAATGACCACATTGTCTAAATCTATGAAACCTCGCCCATAAGATCATAAGGAACTCTACCTCGGTTACTGTTTCAGTATGGACCCATGTTAGTATAACATTTGTTGAAGGATTCTCTCACCTATAATTCTCCAATGTTTATCCTTTCCTCCTGAGACCCTGAGTTCTGCATCATGTACCATTCTTGCTCTGTTAGCTAAGTTTGATTTTCCCAGGATGATTACCCTTCCATTATTTGTATTTACTCACTATACTTACCTAACTAACAGACTAACCTAACTTGATATTCAGAAAACAACCAAGATTTTCCTGCTTAAGAAAAAGTGCAAAAATGGGACACGCAAGGCAATACATTCTCCCGGAACGCCTTGAATGTTATTCTCGTTGGTTAAGGAAGCTTGCTAATGATTTCCCTCAACTACTTATTTTGCTTTTTACTCCTCACTGGCCTCCTGTGTGTTATATAAGCACATATAACATCGCCATACTCTGCATAAATATCTTTCAAAAGGATATTAACCACCTATAATTAAGAATAAATCGCTAAGGAAGAGGTGTTAGGGAGCATCTTAACCGACAAAAATATGCACTCTTGTATATTTCTGTATCTATAAAGTGTCATAATACTCAGAGAACTCTTTGTGGGCAGGTCAGTGCGATTTCTACATGGGCCGGAGCAGGTACTTACCAATACCACAGGCGATATTGGCTCAGAAGAACAGTCCTATTTCGCTTGCTGTGGATAAGGGGTAAGTGTAATGAAGACACTGATCAAAGCAAGAAGAAAACACTCATTACAGCCAGATATGGATAGGGGGTAAGTGTGGTGAAGACACTGATTAAAGCAAGAAGAAAAACACTCATTGCACCCAGACATATGTGGCCAAATAGGCTACACTTACGCTAATTCAGTGACTTGCTTTTTTACAGTGAAATATTTGTGTGAGTAGAGTGACACTGTTAATTTGAAAGTCTGAAGATAGGAAAAGTGGAGGACTAAGATGAGGGATTGTGGTTAATGGAAGCAGTTGTAGAAGTAGTAGTACTATTGGTAGTAGTAGTGGTGGTGATGAAAGTAGCAGTCGTAGTAGTAGTAGTAGCGGTGGTGGTGGTAGTAGTAGCGGTGGTGGTGGTAGTGGTAGCGGTAGAAGTAGTAGTAGCAGCAGTAGTAACAATGGTGGCGGTAGTAGCAGAAGTAGCAGGATTGATGGTGGTTATGAAAGTAGTAGTAGTAGTAGTAGTTGTAATAGTTGAAGTAAAAGTAGTAGTAGTAGCAGTAGTAACAGTGGTTGTGGTGGTAGCAGCAGCAGCAGCAGCCGTGGTTGTTGTTGTGGTGGTTATGGTGATGGTTGTGCTGGTGGTGGTGATGGTGATAGTTGTGGTGGTGGTGGTGATGGTGATGGTGGTGGTAGTGGTGAGTATGGTGGTGGTAGTAGTACTAGTAGGTGGAGAAGGTAGAGTATTAGTGGTAGTAGCAGAAGCAGCTGCAGTATTTTATTCTTATTCTTATTTGTTCTTACCAGCCGCGAAAGCGAAGCTGGTATTGTTTTCAGTTTGTCCGTCTATCCTTCTGTCTTTCTGTTAGCACGATAACTTCGCAACCTCTCAAGATATCATCAAAAAATTTTACAGGTGTGTAGTAGGGAAAATATCGGTCACGAGTTCGAAATTGGCAAAAGTACGTCAAGGTCTGTGTGTCAGTTACTACAACAACTTCACAACCGCTCAAAATATCACAAAATTTTACAGGTGTGTGGTGGGGATGAAAATCTTTTACTAGTAATGTTTTCAGTTTGTCTTTTTGTCTGTGTGTCTGTTAGCACGATAACTTCGCAACCGCTCAAGATATCATCACAAAACTTTACAGGTGTGTAGTAGTGAAAAAAAATCTCCAACGAGTTCGAAATTGGTGAAAGTAGGTCAAGGTCTGTTACCATGATGACTTCACAACTGCTCAAGATATCATCACAAAACTTTTTTTAAAGGTGTGTAGTAGTGACAAAAATCTCCTACGGGTTCGAATTTGGTAAAAGTATGATAGTCAGCAGGCCAACCCCAGGAAATATGCCTAAAAAAACTTTTGGTGGCATTTTTTGTTCAAAGCTGGCAATTGTGCTAGAAAGTATCACTATGTCCAGGCATTTAAAATCACCCAGTTGCCAAAATGGCATTTGACCTTTAAGGTCATATTTGGAGGTCATATATCAAATAAGGTCAAAATTTGTGTTTCCCTCTTTTACCTTGTACATTCAAATAATGTTAGATCTGGCATAAAATACTGAGGAAATAAAGAGGTTTAAATTCCATAATAATAGGTAAATGTGCAGAAATCTTTCAATATAAATGTCAAGTTCTCATTAATGCATTGACTACCAACGACACTGCCACAGAAGAGGTAACTGCAGACCTCCTCACTGTCAAAGACAAAGGGAAGGATGTCGTGTTACAGAATGTAAAGGAGAGATTAGTGGCGAAGACTTTGTCTTTCTTCGATCGCCAGAAACGCCAGAAGTCAAAGATGTTTTGCAACACTGTCCAAAAAACCTGTGCAAGATCGAAAGCAGAGGGTCACCAAGACAATCAAATAGGACAGGCAACTAGTACAGAGACTGTTCAATGCCTCACAAGCTGGGCGAATAGTCAATCTTCACAAAGTATTGGAGAATGAGCTGTCAGTTTACCACCTAGTTTGGCAAACACAGAAAAAATGATGAACAATACCCAGAAGTCTGCAATGCTTCTCTTGCTAACCACTGATCTTGGTGTACAGAAAGTCAAAGGAACACCCGATACAACAGGAAAAACATGCATCATAATCAATGGCCATGCATTGATTCGGTCCCTAGAGAAGCCACAAAAGTGCAAGACCTTCTGTGACTATGCCAGAAACTTCGGGAAGACTGTAGTGAAGCAGTTCAGTGGCATGGTATCCAGGACTGACGTTGTGTTTGATTAGTACAGGTCTTTATCTATCAAGTCAGCTACAGGGACCAAAAGAGCTGGGCAGATGAAGAGACCAACCCGGAAGATGATCGAGTGGGAGGATCTTCCACTTACCCAAGCATGAAAAAACTTCACTGCTTTAGATGAAAACAAGGAAGACCTTGCCATGCTTCTAAGTGGCAGACTTGCCAAGCACAATGACAGAGACAAGGCGATAGTTGTTGGTGGCAGCAAACCAGACGGATATTCGACAACACAGGGAGTCATCCCAACACTACAGGCAAACCACGAGGAGGCGGACACAAGGATCGTCCTTTATGCTCTTGAAGCCATTGATGCTGGATTTGAAAGCATAATCGTTAAGTGTCGTGACACAGACGTCCTCCTCTTGCACATTCACTTTACCAGGGGCAAACTATGCCAAGTGTGGATGGTAAATGGCACCTCCAAGAAGCAGGAATGCTTTCCAGTGCATGTCATCAATGAGAACCTCCCTCGAGTAGTAGTGGGGAATGTGCTTGGCTTCCATGCCATAACTGGCCACGATGCTGTCTCGTCCTTTGCTGGGCATGGGAAGAAATCTTGTTGGAGTGTGTATTTGCAACATCCAGAGCTGCTGCAAAGTGTTGTTAGGGATGGTCCGTTAGGCAAAGTTGAAGAGTTCGTATGTATGAAGAAAGAAGTCGGTGTAGCGATATGCTGCCTGGCTCTTACCTGAGAGTCCCGGGTTCGATTCCCGGCATAGTGGTAATATATTGGATGGACGTTCGTATGTATGTTGTATAAGGCACCGTGCTCTATTTCAGGTGTTGATAGGGCCAGACATGACTTGTTCCAGAAAGGAAAAAAGGCGATTGAAATGTTGCCAGCAACGAGTGAAACACTGGAGTTACATCTCTCACGTGCCAACCACCAGCCCAAAGTGTAGCTGCAGGCAAACAAACCTGACGTTGTTATCCCAAGCCCTCAAGAGACAGTTAGGTTGGCAGGTAATGGACAAACGGTTAGAAGTGGTGTGGTTATGGAATCCATCTGTTCCAAGCAGCTGTTTGGAGTTGGTTACTTGTGGATGTGAAACCAAGTGCTACACACAAGCTTGCGTTTGTCATCAGATGAGGCAATTATGTATACCTGCATGCAGTTGTGATGCAGACGGATGCCTTAACATCGCAGGTAGTGGACATGGTATGGATAAATCTTAAGGATTTCGACAACAATATTAATTGCCAAAGGTAATGGGACACAGGCAAAATAATATTCAACCATTGTAGTGTCTTCTTGATAAAGAAACTGATTTATTTTCAGGAAGAAGTGACGTTAAAAGAACGGATCTTTATTTTGTGTGTAATCCGATCCACAATGGAGTAAAGAGCATTTTAAATCCAATTTCCATCAAAAGTACTTATTTTGCACGGTGGCGTACCCAGAAAGTTGAAAAAGGGGGGAACTACATATTTTTTATCTTATTTTTGTTTATCTTTTTAACTGTGGAGCCCATGACTTTGGCGAGCGCAGCGAGCCCGTACAGGTGGGGGGTTTGGGGGGGGGGTGCTATAAGCCCCCCTCCCCGAGAAAATTGTGCATTTTGGCCAATATTATGATCATTCTGAGGCCATATGGAATGGGTATATGACATAAATATAGCATATTCTAAAGTCATTTTTAAGTACTCTCTTCCACTGAGTTATGATTCAGTCTCTCCAATAACCTTATACTACTAAAATTCAAACGCTCACATTTCGATCAAACAACTTTACAACTGTAATAAACTAATAACAAATTATATATATATATATATATATATATATATATATATATATATATATATATATATATTGCAAAACGGGGGGAGCCCATGGCCTCATCACCCCCCCCTCGGTATGACACTGATTTTGCAACTTAAAACCCTTGTATCTCGTTAATTCCTCATTGTTTCTTGCCAAACCTTACATTATTTGGAAGTACACGACAAAAAAGGGAAAACACAATATTTGACCTTATCTGTCCTTCTGACCTCCAAATTTGATCTTAAAGGTCAAATGCCGTTTTGGCAAGTGGGTGTTTCTAAAACCTTATACCATAGTGATACTTTCTAGCATGTTTGTCAGCTTTGAACAAACAATGTATGGACTTGATGGTAGGTTACTAAAAGAGGTGAAAAGTTTTTATGTAAATAGTAGAGCGTGTGTAAGAGTGGGAAATGCTGTGAGTGATTGGTTTCCCGTGAGAGTGGGGCTGCAACAGGGATGTGTGATGTCGCCTTGGTTGTTTAATATTTACATGGATGGTGTTGTAAGGGAGGTGAATGCAAGAGTTTTAGGTGGACGTCTGAGTCTGGTGAATGTTGATGGTGGAGAGTGGAATCTGAAGCAGCTGCTGTTTGCAGATGATACTGCACTGGTGACTGATTCAGAGGAGAGATTGAAACAGTTGGTAGAGGAGTTTGGAAGGGTGTGTGAAAGGAGGAAATTGAAAGTAAATGAGAATAAGAGTAAAGTGATAAGGTTTACGAGGTTGATAGATGGTAGGGGGATGAATATAGTTTTGAATGGTGAGTTGCTTGAGGAGGTAGATTGTTTTAAATATCTAGGGTCACATGTTGCTGTGGATGGAAGAATAGATGCAGAAGTGAAGTTTAGAATAAATGAAGTAGGAAAGGTGCTGGGAGGAATGAAAAAAATGTTTAGATGTCGTTCGCTTAGAATGGATGTAAAGAGAAGGTTGTATGAGGGTGTTGTCGTACCGACTGCGTTATATGGGACTGAAACATGGAATATGGGTGTAGCAGGGAGGAAAAGTTTGAATGTAATGGAGATGAGGTGTCTGAGGAGTATGTGTGGAGTGACGCGTATGGATCAGGTGCGAAATGATGAAGTGCGAAGGAGAACTGGAGGTGTTCGGGAGATGGCTGGTAGAGTTGAGCAGAGGGTGTTGCGATGGTTTGGGCATATGGAGAGAATGGATAATGAGCGATTGGTGAAAAAGATAACTTGATCTGATGTGAGAGGTGTAAGGCTGAGAGGAAGACCACAAATAGGATGGATGGACAGTGTGAAGAGAGCGCTGGATGCGAGAGGGATGTCTGTTGAGCAAGGAAGAGTGGCTGTGCATGACAGAAATAAGTGGAGAGAAATTGTGAATGAATAAGTGATGACGCAGCCCTGAGGGGATATTCTCCCGCATTTGATCTGATCAGCTAGTCAGGTCAGGTGCGGGTAAGGGGATGGGTCTGTTATGATGTGGCAGGGGTAAACCAGTTCTGCTGTTGGGCCCTGCTGCGGATGTCACTCATTGCATTGCGCAGTTGACCCTTGTGTGGTGTGGTGCGGTGAGGATCTGTCCGTTCTCCCCTTTGGGGCTAAGATGCGAATAAATGTGTTTGAATGGATGAGTAAATGGGGAGTGTGTCGTCCTGTCTCGGCTACCTCCCTTTCCTTGGGGGAAGCAGCCTAGGTATATAGATAGATAGAGATTTTTTAAGGTTTTGGCCTGCCGACTATGTCAAGGTCAAGGTCATATTCCGAGCCGCGCTAGATCTGTATCGGCGTGGCTGGTGTGATTCTGCCTTTGGAGGGGCCTCTGGTTGCTATTTACTTCTGTTGTGACCCCAGGCTAATCTGGACACGAATCCGGTGTGCTCGTAATGTTCTTGTTTTGGTTATACTATCATGGCGTGGGCAGTGTAGGTCAAAGTTATATTTTGTATTAAAACGTTTATGGAAATTGAATTCACAACAAATACAGAGGTGTGTGTGTGTGTGTGTGTGTGTGTGTGTATGTGTGTGTGTTTGTGTGTGTGTGTGTGTGTGTGTGTGTGTGTGTGTGTGTGTGTGTGTGTGTGTGCGTAATTATCCGTGTTAGCCAAGATCACGTGATGTTTGTGATCATCAGCTTTTTACCCTCGCGGAAGAGAGCTGAGAGCTCATATAGTTTGAACTAATGGCAAAGCCTTGACCTTCACACATGCACACACCCAACCCCTTGCTCAAGGGGGACAGTACCCACCTGCCTCGTCAGTGAAACTTGTCATATCCCTAGCAAGGCACAAACCCCCGTCTTAGCAGATGCTAGGGGAGAGCATTACCACTGAGCCGCCGAGCAGTGTACCGTGTGTGTGTGTGTGTGTGTGTGTGTGTGTGTGTGTGTGTGTGTGTGTGTGTGTGTGTGTATGTTTTATGGTAGGAGCTCTGATGCAACACGAAACCTCAATACAGTATATGGACAAGAAGTTGCCTGTGGGTCATGTCTCCTTGATACCACCATATGAGGTAGGGTCTATCTATCTGTGTATAGCCAGACGTCTTAATCTCGTAAGGGGGGGTAACAAACAAATCATCTACTAGTTGCACTGCCCTCTGCCATTTTGCTGTCCTCCCTCCATTTCACACCCCATTTCTCACAAATGTCTCCATCCCATCCCTCCATCTCATTCTTGGTCTCCTCCTCCTTTCCCCTTCCACCTCACTCACATACACTCTCCTCCTCAGTCTCTCATTCTCCATCCTCTCCTTATGGCCACATGAGGTAAGGTACAACATAAAAAGATCATGAAACACTAAACCTTTGTATTGCTTACATTGATCACATTGTGTAACAGAGAATTTGTTTATTCAATTTTTTTGGTCTTGTTAGACTCGGTTTCCACGCTGATTCTAATGATGTATGTTTTGTTTGTCTATCTCTTGGTTTTTGTCAACAATTGGCAGGTGTTTATTTTTAGTCTTGTTACCATGCACCAATGTAATGGCTGACTATGAGGACATCGTCAATGACGGAGGGGGAAGTGATGATGAACTGTATGTTGGAGAATGTTCCGGAGACACTCCACACTTTCCCAGTCACCAAGAACTGGATGACTTGGTCCAAGATTTAGGACTCACCAAGTCCAATGCTGAGCTGCTGGCATCACGTCTAAGTGAATGGAACTTGTTGGATCCCAGTTGCAAGTTGAGTTATAGGAATCGCCACGGCAAGTTTGCATCCTTCTTCAAATATTGTGGAGAAACCTCGTTCTATCATTGTTTTGATGTTAAGAGTTTGTTCCAAGCCATGGGAGTGGATTACAAGGCCTCAGAATGGCGACTCTTCATAGACAGTTCCGTGAAGAGTCTCAAAGCTGTACTTTTGCATAACTGCAACGAACTTCCATCAATTCCAGTTGCACATTTCGTGGAAATGAAAGAAGGTTATGAGAATGTGAAGATTGTCTGACATAGATCAAGTACTCTGATCACAATTGGGAGGTTTGTGGGGATTTCAAAATGATTTCGTTCCTACATGGAATGCAAGGCGGTAATATGAAGAATTCATGTTTTTTATGCTTGTGGGGCAGCCAGAGCGATGCAGAACATTTCGTGAGTCTAACATCAGGGTCATGCAACCTTCTGAGAGCTCCACTGATCTCTGGAGAGAAGGTATTGTTACTGCCGCTACACATAAAATTTGGTCTTGTGAAACAATTCGTGAAAGCCATCGACAAGGATGGCGATGCATTTCTGGATATCCGATCAATGTTTCCCAAGTTAAGTGTGGGAAAGGTGACGGCTGGCATATTCACAGGGCCGCAAGTTTGAAGAAAGCTTGCAAGTCGCGAGCTTCAGAGTAAAATGGCCGGTAATGAAAAGCGCACTTGGAATGCTTTCAGAGAAGTTGTGGAAGATTTTCTTGGCAACCAGAGGAGACCAGATTTCGCACCACTCGTCGATTGACCTAATCGGTGCATTGCACTGGCTTGGATGCAGAATGTCAATCAAACTGCACTATCTGCAATCCCACCTTGATTTCTTCAAAAGCAACTTGGGTGCAGTCAGCAAAGAAGCATGGCGAACGGTTCCACCAGGACATTCTGCTGATGGAAACCAGATATCAGGGCAGGTGGAACGAGGCAATGATGGGCGACTACGTTTGGGGATTGTTGCGCGATTGTCATCATAGCTACAGAAGAAAGTCAAGATCAAAAGTTCATTTCGAGATACTATGTGCCTTGCATTCCATGTGATGTTACTGTTTGCCCATTTTCTAGTTACATTCATAATATACACCTGGAAATAAATAAATTCTTTGACATTCTCAGTATTCTCGAAATGGTAACAAGTTGCAGTTCCTGTCCTTGTACGACACATATGTTGTTGCATAATTCCTATAACACTAGATTTACACAGAAACAAATTGCATATTCGGAATCTACGCATTGACATTGATCAGAAATAGCGTAAAAATCAACATAAAAAAAAAATTGTTTTAAGTTTGTCATACAGTGTCATCACACCCAGTGGACTGAACTACGCTGCTGAGGTGCGCTTTTCTTCTAGTCCACCATCCTCCCCTCGCGGGATAGGGATGGAACTGAGAGGCGTCTTTCCGGTTATATACGTGTAACATTGGAAAGCCGTCCCTCACCAGCACAAATATGTAAACGAATATGTGGCTCAGCATGCCTTAGTATCTGAGGAAGAGAAAATAATTAAGGACAAATATATGGAGGACAATATACGTAAATATGTATATAACCACGCACACATAAATAAAACAGCACTTGTGTCGTTGATACAGTATGAACGTGTACAGTCGTGGTCATAAATAATCACCTATCCTCGGGTACCCCGAGCCTTTGACTGGCTCCTTTATGCGCAGCAAGTCACAGTGGAGTAAGAGGGGCTGAGAGGGAGGGGCCAGAGAGGGAAGGGGAGGTGGGTGGGAGGACTAGTGATGGTGCTGCGGTGGAGTGAGGGAGGGGAGGGAGGATAGATAGCGGAGGGAGAATGAAATGCGAGGTGGTGACCGCATAATTTGTCTATATTCCTTCATTCAGGGCATCATATAAAGGAGTTAATATCTGGTAGACAATGCCGCATTACGCCTAGTATAGCGACGTCAGATAACAAGCTTTAGATAGGTGGTGATGTCAAGGGCTGGCTTGTGAGAGAAAATAATGTACTGACGTGACTTATCTAACATTAGTGCAGAGTGTTTGTCCGTGTATTTTGACTCCGGACGCAGAATAGAATCTTGATGGATTTGACTTACATAATGGTTTTGTCAGAAATGTCCTCTACCCTTACAAGTAATTAATTTTGGAATTAAATATCTTATGCAACGTTTGCTATGGCTGTGTCCACAATAATATTATCATCCCATCGGTAATCACTTCCACTATACAATCACCATCATGTCAAATGTTTTATGACATCTCTATGTGAAAAGGCAAAATAAAAGGTAAAAAAAAAAAAAAAAGAAAATTGTTGTCTGTGCAGGTGGGTGGATATAATTACGACATCTTTCATAATCTATTGCTTGGTCGCCAGGCCTCAGAATCCCCTCATCACCTCGGAATGATATTTTCCTTCCACTAAAAACAGCCTAGAAACAAATTGATTGCCAAGGCAATAGTGTGTTGCGCTGGACACTCCTGGCTTTGCAGTAATGTTTGATTGTCACGTCAGTATATTTCCCTCACGAGCCAGCCCATGATATCTCCACATATCTAAAGCTTGTTATTTGACGCCGCTATACAAGGTGTAATGCAGCATTATCTACCATATATTAACTCCTTTATATCACGTCCTGAATGAAAGAAAATAGACAAGTAATGTGGCCACCACTTCGTATTTCATTCTCCCTCCCCTGCCTACCCTCCTTTCCCGCCTTCACTCAACCCAAGCATCATCACTCGTCCCCCAGACCACCTCCCCTTCCCTCACAGGCCCCTCTCTCTCAGCCCCTCTTGCTCCACGAGAACTTGCCGAGCATAAAGGAGCCAGTCTGAGGCACTGGGCACCGGAGGATGGGTGATTATTTATGACCAAGACTGTACCATACATTTCATGCACTTTTTAGCATCCTGCACTGTGTTGGCAAACCTGCCATCACATTATCTCTGAGATGCCAGGGAGTCTATCAAGGGTATTATTGTTTTTATGGACATCACACTGTGCCGATCTATAATGGCTAATGCGATTACGTAAATATATTCAATGTAACATGAACTAGAGAACATGAATAAACCTGCCCTTTGAACATCAATGTAATTTTTATGAACATATGTTATATGAATGTACTCGTATCTTTAATTCTACGTCTGTCGTTACTAAGTAAGTAGCCTACAAATCATCTGGTCAGACCCGATAGCCTTGGTAATAACACAGTGTTGCTTCGTAAATATCACACCAAGTTCCTTACTTGAGATGCACAGTCTCTCTCTCTCTCTCTCTCTCTCTCTCTCTCTCTCTCTCTCTCTCTCTCTCGTACGACTTATGGATGCCCTTTCTCTTCACAGTGCCTTTGCATTGATTGAGTCGGGTTTATATGAGAAGTGGATGAAGTACTCCCTGGCCAACGCCACCGCCTGTGTCAATCCACCCATGGTCATCACCGTCACTAGTGTCCTCTCACTCACCAACCTCTGGGTAATTAGAAGACTGTGTGCAGTTTTGTCAGGTACTGTCTATACGTTTCTACCTATCTCTCTATATCAATTACCAATCGCCTTAATCCCGTAAGGGGTGAGTACTAACAAATCGCCTCCACGTCTTCCTTTCCTCTATTGCCTTCTCTCAAAATCATGCCAACTCACGCGCTAACCTCTGGGTAATTATGGATTTTGACTGGAATTCACGAATATATTGACGGCCAACTATCTGTGTGTGTGTGTGTGTGTGTGTGTGTGTGTGTGTGTGTGTGTGTGTGTGTGTGTGTGTGTGTCTCTCTCTCTCTCTCTCTCTCTCTCTCTCAATTTTGATTTATTATTGGAAAGTGGGACAAATAACACAGAAAGTTTCTGTACTCATTTCCTTTCTGCAAATAATAATAATAATAATAATCATAATCATAATAATAATAATAAAAATAAAATGATCAATAATGAATAAATAAATGAACCACAGAGAACTGAGGCCCGAAGCTGTCTACGCAAAGCATCACTAGGTGTGCCTCCACCAAGCCTGGACATGGATTCGCCTTACATCCTCCATGATAGGGTCCACTGTGGGCTGAAACGAGACTAAAGTTAAATTAAGTGTACCCCATAAGATCTTGAACCTTCAACCCATGACCTTGCTGACCTAATCACTTCATTGCGCCTTCATATTGTATCAGTGACAAAATCCTTTGAGGGGTTCTGGTAATATCACTTCCACAAGATACAATAAGTCCACTCCATATGACTTTGACCATTGACCTCTTGACCTAGCTGAACCAGCCATTTCAGCAACTCGTCCTACTACATCGCTGCCAAAAGTTTGTTGGAAATCTATCAATGGGTTCAGGAAATATCGAGTCCAGAAAAGTGTTATGGACAGATGCTTGCATGAACACACCCGCACATGCATGGACAGACAGACCAATCACTTTATGCCTCTTTCACCTTAGGTGGGCAAAGGCATTATAATAATATGTAAACTGCAGTATAGTCTCATGGAAGACAGCCCAACACCCCAAGAAGGAGCCTATGGAGGGGCAAATAGAGCACATCCTGACTCCGGGCGACAGGGACATAAGTCCTCCCAGGCCGCGTGCCCCTATGGCCCAGAGCTCGCCTGCCGCCACCATAGCAGGAAAGCAAGACTACCTTCCAGGCTAGCCGACCACCGACAACCACGGGATGAGGCTATTACTCTAGCTCCAGTCAGCACCCCTAAGACGGCCGGTAGCCGCTCAACCCTCCTACAGGAGACGGCCTGCAGTTGCTCTGGAGGTAATAAGGAGACGGCCGGTAGCCACTCCTGCCTTCATCAGGAGACAGCCAGAAGCCGCTCTGAAGGTGCCCTTAAAGAGACGGCCTGTAGCCGCTTGACCCTCCTACAGGAGATGGCCAGTAGCTGCTCTGGAGGTAATAAGGAGACGGCTGGTAGCCACTCCCGCCTTCGTCAGGAGATGGCTGGTAGCCGCTCCTGCTTTCATCAGGAGATGGCCAGTTGCCGCTCCCGCCTTTGTCAGGAGACGGCTGGTAGCCGCTCCCGCCTTTGTCAGGAGACGGCTGGTAGCCGCTCCGAAGGTGCCCTAACAGAGACGGCCTGTAGCCCCTCGACCCTCCTGCAGGAGATGGCCGGTAGCCGCTCCAAAGGTAACCAGGAGACAGCCAGTAGCTGCTCCCACCTTCATCAGGAGATGGCCGGTAGCCGCTCCGAAGGTGCCCTCGAGTTGGCCTGTAGTCGCTCCCTTCCCCAGGCCACGGCCAGTAGCCAGGCCTTTGCGATGGCCAGTAGCCACGCCTCTAGAGGGCCACGGCCAGTAGCCAGGCCCTATGGCAGGAGAAGGCCAGTAGCTGCTCCTCCGTCAGGTGCTGACTCCCCTACACGAGACTACGACCCAGAGGGAGGCCCCAGCCTGGAGGACTACTGGAGAGGCCCCATAACCACCACCGGGCTCTTCGCACTGCAGCCGGTTCCTGAGAGGACTCACCTGATGGACCCCGACGGAGGCCGACGCTGCAGCCCACTCCTGACAATGACCTCTACCACCAGAGACTACAGCCCACGGGACCTCCAGACCGCCCCAGGATCCCCAGGCGGTACGTCCCTACACCCCAACGCCGGAGACCCTTGTCCTCCATCAGGCACCTGAGGGAGAGGTTCAGGCAGCTGTTCGGCCCCAGTCTAGAGGGCCAGACTCCTGCCCCGAGCCCCAAGAGCACGGGACCCTTTGCCACCAGCAGACCCGGACGGGAAAGGACGCCCCTACACGTGATCCTGTGGCTCCTGAATAAGGAGGCCCCTGACGGTACTCAGCCCCGTCAGTAGTTAGGCTGAGTTGTTCCTGCTGCCCTTGTACCTGACCGCCATTACGTCCAGTTCCGAAAGTGAGTGACAGTGAAAGCACAGTGAAAGTGATACAGTTAAGCAAGGGCAGAACAGTGAATTATCAGAATACGGGAAGTCAGAGAATTAAAAGCATCAGTGTCAGTGTAAAAGAAAAGTGGAATATATAAAGTAACAGTGAGACAATGAATACAGCAGGGCAGTGGAATAAGTGTCTGTCTGAGTGAACACGCTACCATCTAGTGATATAGCCTCACACTAAGCTCATACAGATGCTCCAAGAACAATAATCAACGACACGACGGACAAACAAGTTAGACTGCCAACAGTGAAAACAGTGCCACGGCCATAGTGAACAGAACTCCATCCAATAGATAAGACCTAGACTTCCCCTAAGTGATAGTATTTGGTCCCACTGCCCTAGGACTCCTGATTATAGTGCTGTTCACTTTACCCGATCTTGTTCTGAGCAGTATCCTGCCTGATACTAACACCCACAATCTAGGCCTAAGGTTTATAATTGCTCAGTATAAGTACTCTTGTGACATCTACCCGTTCCACTTGTAGAATTTAGCAATACACGTGTAAGGTTGTTCCCTTGAGTTTTTGAGTCCTGCCTCTCTCTTGTGTGTCTAAGCTCTGGTTTAGAAAAGGAACCCAGCTACACACTAGGCGTTAGAGGGACGGGAAGCCGACCCCAACACACCTAGCATTACAGTATGTAATAGAAATGTTGCCACGACTACTACTACTACAACTGCTACTACTAGTATGGTAAATGAATGTGTGAGAAAGACTGCACCTTCTGTGGCGAAAACTTCAACAACAGACGACAAGTTGCCATGTTGCTTCCCACCCGATTCCAACGCTCGCTCAACCACTCTACGCTGTTCCCTGTTTTTATTTATTTATTTATTTATTTTTTTCATTACTTTTTACTTGCCTGAGTTTAGACATTTTTGGCACTGTACTGTATATAATTTGTTTTATGATTCTCTACATCGTTTATGACTGACATTGCTTGATAATATGAGGATATATAAAGAATGGTTAGGTTGGATGCTATTATCGGAAAAAAAAAAAAAAATGCCCAGTACACTTGTTTCTAATTTTAACACCCATTGTGATATCCTTAACAAACAGGGTAAGCATAACCAACACAGTTTGCTGCAATACCTTTCACATAAAATGAAAACATAAGAGGAAGACTGTATTAAACCTGTCGGCACATGCTTTAGCAGAAATTATAAGGGTTTGACCACCCTATTGGTCGTATGTAAATTTTTTTTTTTTTTTTTTGCATAATTGTGGATTCTACATTAAATCATTATGCTTAGGATCAACTGTGGGATTTGTGCTGTGATATGTTTATTTTCATGGTTATCCTTAGATTTTGTATCCATTTCATTTGCTATGAAGTAAGGATTTTTATTTCTTTTCTAGGATGCTTTTTGGAGTAATTCATAATTTATCAACCTCCGAAAAGCAGTGAAATATGATATTCAGTCTTTAATCGTACTTTTAATAATCCTCATAGAGATTCCTACAAATAACAACTCATTTGTGGCATAGCAAATCTGTGCGATTTTTACTTAGCAATACTAGGAAAACATACGAACTGGAAGCAAATTCTTGACAGTCTATCGAAAACGCCAAAAATGTGAATTATAGCTGAATTATAAAGCAGCTGTTGTTGAATCATTAAGCTTACCACCTGTCAAATCCTGTGTCCCAATGGTGGGATCTGCTGTTGTGGCATGACAATTTGTGTTTAAGAATATGACCATAAGTTAGAAGACTGCTGGGGATATCCTAAATTTATTTAATTTGTATGACAAAAGAAGTGTTTCAGGTTTCAGATGTTAGTGTTAAAAGTAATATCTTTCATAAAAGATGCATGTAAACTTACCGACCATATGTTCTCCAATTTTCCCACCTGACCTTTATTTCCCATTACTTTCTTTTCTGTGGATTTGTGGGAAGTCTGTGCATCATCTTCCCATGTCCAGGTTGGGCAGAGCATCCCCAGGAAACACAGCAAGGCATATTTAAAGAAAAAATCCAGTTAATCACAGATAAAAGCAAAAAGTGTGCTGGACATTCAACTTGCCCGTGCCACTGGGAGGCAACATGGCGCCTGTGGGTCACGTGACCTAGGCAGGCTGGAACACAGTTGTCGCAGCTTTACGGAAGATGCAGTATCGAGTGAGCTGCTGATGGACGCCGCCACCTGTTGTACATCACCACCGTTTTTGTGCTAACAAGGGGAAACCATATAAAGACATCACCATCATCATCATCATCATCATCCGGACCTCCTTTCCCACCTTAGGGCAGGATGAGGAGTAGCAACGTCCAGACAGCCCAAATTTGCCCAGTCCAATGGGCTATGCTTCCATTTACTCACCATTCAAGCCCCCAGAATCCTGGCTCTATCTGATACGCCAAAAGCATTCACCACGTACTGTAGCTTCACCAGGGCCGGATTTACCAAGATGCCAAGTAGGCCATTGGCCTAGGGCCCACCGGTATCTGGGGGCCCACTGAAACTAATTTATCGTGGTGCAGTGTGCCAGTGTATAATCTTGTTTAAAGTGCACACCGAGTATTTCATTATATAATATATTGACTACCATAAGGGCTCTGGTACAATAAATATAGGGCCTGGAGTATGGGGCCCCTGTACAATAATTTGGGGACCCACTGATATGCTTGGCCTGGGACCCGCAAGTAGGTAAATCCGGCCCTGAGCTTCACATAAATATATCCGATAGAGTCAGTCCGGACGTTGTCCACATATGCAACGGAAAACTTTTACAGTTCTTTGACTGATTCCTCATTATACTTAGTGGGCAAAGTTCAGCCTGGAGACGTCATTGAAATTTATGTTTGGAATCTTCAAATTACTGTAATAATGAAATATATACAGTATTCATTAACTGTTTCAGTCCCAATGGGTTTTCTAAAAATATCTGTCTTTCTGTCTGTCTACCTATTAATTGTAAGGTCAGAATTTTGGACCTGAGATAACTACCATGCCACTTAAAAGTACAAAAACTTTAAAATATTCCCAGTTTTAAAAAAAATATTGATAATACTGCTAGATCTCTTGCTGTTACAAGTCAAATGGCATGTTTTAATGTCTTGTAGAAACTTCGTAGCTTCTTGTAGCGTGTTTTGTAGATCAGTTATAAATATATCAGACTCGTGGACGAGCGGTTGTTATACGTGAGTAGTTTTGTAAGTAGATAATCTTGGTTCCCTTTTGTCATGCAATGACAGGAGAGGTAAAGATGAGTATGGGACTATTTTTATTTGTCTTGGAAATATTAACAAAGTCTCTCACACACGAGTGAAGTATAGAGTCCCGCTGTTACCTCCCCACTGTCTCACTCAATCTCTCTCTGCCACCCTGTTGCCCCCGTTGCTAGCCTCCTTCTCCCCACTACCTGTCGGTTCTATGGCTTGCCCCTTTCTCATCTCTGATTCCTACATTTTCGTTTAGCAGGGGTCGTGTCACGTGGGCTATACTGTCGTGGAAGCTTCTAGAACTCTGTCTGTCTGTGTGTATGTACTGCTTCCAGTGCACTTCTAGCATTCCTTCACTTAAGAGTTGCAAGCTAGTTTTCTTTTGCTTGATTCTCGCTGATACACTTCCTATCTCACCCCCTGGCTTGGTGCTTCTATCTATCTATCTATCTATCTACTATATATCTATGAGTTGTATTATTATAATATGGAGTCCTGACAATGGAAGTAAATAAGGCTGAAATCTGGAGTTAATTAAAATAACTACCAATGAGGGGGGGGAAGGAGTGGTAAAATTGGCCCCTTTGGGAGAAAGGTGAGGAGATCGAAGATTTTCTGTCAAATGTAGGGAATGGCCAGGAAACGTTTGGGAATTTGTACTATAGACTGACACGTGTTTATATTATACCGAAGCATATTTTCGTATTATTATTTATCTTAACACACTTTTTCTGAGATCATGATGATATTAAACAGGAAGGTACCCTAGGGTAACCCAAGCACTTGTGGTAAATATAAATAACTTGGACCTATTTCTGAAGGTGTAAAAATTGCATATTTGAAATTGAAATATTTCAGAAACTAACTAAGATACAGCTGTTTGGCTGAAAATCCTATGATAAAAAGTTTGCAATGAATTTTGGCTGAATATTTTGCCATTAAACCTATTGGAAAGTACCAGATTCAGATTTGCTCGGTGTTTTCTTTGTTGAACTTTTTAGAGAAAACCACAAAAGCTGTAACTTTACATAAACATAGCTGTTGTCCCTCTTATTATATGAAAGGAATATGGTTACAGTTAAGAGTACAGTTAGCCAGTTAATGAGATAAATGTGAAATGTACCTATACTCTTCCACACCTTTGTCTTCAGATCTTGTTATTACACAAGAAGCTACCTTAGCTTAATCTAATTGCATGTTCCAAATATGACTAATCCTGAACTAATTTAAAGGTCACAGACTCGTTTATGATGCCAAAATTTCATTCCTTACAATTATTATACCATAAACAGTTACAAACACGTTTCTTTATTGTGGTTATACAATAAGTAAATTGGTAACTAGTTATTATTATTATTATTATTATTATTTTGTTTTCAGGGCATGTTCGTGGTGCTTGGCCTAGGCTGTGGGATATCATGCCTGGTTCTGCTCCTGGAGATGATTGTGTCCAGTATAATGCCGTTGACGGTAATACGTTGAAGTATAAAGAGACGATGCTACAGTAATTGTAAGGTGCTCTCTCTCTCTCTCTCTCTTTGCACTTGCATTATTGTGCATTTATACATGTAATACAAAGCTCACTTATTTTATTTCACTTTTACTTAGCTTTTACAGCCTGGGTTTATTTTTATGCAGTTAACCGACTGATTGAAGTAAACAGATCATGTCAGCATAACAGAGGTCATTGCCACTATTAGTACATTTTTTTTTTAAGATGTATTAGATTTTAATTTGTAGCAGGCGAGATGTCAATAAACTTACCAACATATTTGCGTTTTGCTGGCAGAGGGTTAGAGTGTATGTAATTACCTTATTTATCCCTTGGCTATAAAGTCGGTTTTAATATATCAGTTTGGTTTAATACAACTCATTTTTTTTCAGCTTATGGTAAATATCATTGTAGTCTATCTGTCTCTCTAAATGCATAGGCTGCTTCTCCTAAAGAAAGGGAGGTAGCCGAGACAGGACGACACACTCTCAATTTACTCATCCACACACATTCATTCGCATCTTTGCCCCAAGGGGAGAGGGGACAGATCCTCACCGCACCACGCAGTGCAATCAGCAACATCCGCAGCAGGACTGGACAGCAGAGTTGTTTACCCCTGCCACATCATAATGTACCAGTCCCCTTACCCACACCTGATCTGATCAGCTGATTAGACCAAATGAGGAAGAATATCCCCTCAGGGCTGCATCATAATTTAGTCGTTCATAATTTCTCTCCAGTCACTCTTCCTTGGTCAACAGACATCCCTCTCGCATCCAATGCTCTCTTCATAATGTCCATCCATTCTGTTCGTGGTCTTCCTCTGAGGATACACCTCTTACATCCGATCCAGTTATCTTTTTCACCAATCGCTCATCATCCATTCTCTCCATACGCCCAAACCATTGCAACACCCTCTGCTCAACCAGATCAGCCATCTCCCGCACAACTCCTGTTCTCCTTCGCAATTCGTCATTTCTCACTCAATCCATATGTGTCACTCCACACATACTCCCCAGACACCTCATCTCCATTACATTCAAACTTTTCCTTTCCGCTACATCCATATTCCACGTTTGAGCCCCATATAACGCAGTCGGTACCACAACACCCTCGTACAGCCTTCTCATCACATCCAGTCTAAGCAGACAGCATCTAATCACGTTTTTCATTCCTCCCAGCACTTTTCCTACTTCATTCATTCTAAACTTCACTTCTGCATCTATTCTTCCATCCACAGCAACATGTGACCCTGAATACTTTAAACATTCTATTTCCTCAAGCAACTCATTATTCAAAACTACATTCATCCCTCTACCATCTACCGACCACATACACTTCATCATTTTACACTTATTCTCACTCACTCTCAATTTCCTTATTTCTCACTCCCTTCCAAACTCCTCTACCAACTGTCTCAATCTCTCCTTTGAATCAGCCACCAGTGCAGTATCATCTGCAAACAGCAGTTGATTCAGATTCCACTCTCTACCATCAGCATTCACCAGACTCAAACCTCCACCTAACACTCTTGCATTCACCTCCCTTACAACACCATACATATAAATATTAAACAACCAAGGCGACATCACACATCCCTGGTGCAGCCCCTTTCTCACGGGGAACCAATGACTCATAATACTTCCCATTCCTACACACACTCTACTATTAACATAAAAACTTTTCACTCCTTTTAGGAACCAACCATCAAGTCCACACAATCTTAAAATTGTCCACAAAGCTTCCCTATCAGTTCTACCATACGCTTTCTCTAAATCCACGAACGCCCAAAACACATCCTTACCTTTTGCTAAATACTTTTCCACACCTGCCTCAGAGCAAACACCTGATCCACACATCCCCTCCCTCCCCTAAAGCCACACTGCTCATCACCAATCACTCCTTCTGTACCCTCTCTCTCTTAATTAACACCGCACCATAGACCTTATATACAACACTCAACAGATTTATACCCCTAAAGCTAGCACATTAATACTTATCACCCTTACCTTTATACAACGGAACCACACAAGCACTTGCCTAGTGAATTGGCACCATACCTCTCACAAAACACACAACAATCTTACTAACCAGTCAACAATAGTCACTCCACCACCTTGCAGGCTTTCCACAGCACACCCATCCACACCTGCAGCTTTCCCTGTTTTCATGTTCTTTAATGCCTCCTGCACTTCCTCCATCGTGATCAAAGAATCATTCAGCTCTCCCAACACATTTATGCCTTGCTCCTTTCCCTCTGCCATAATCTCAGCCACCCTTTCCTCCTTTACATTTAACAATCTTTCAAAATACTCCACCCATCTTTTCCTTACTGCATCCATCTCATTTAACATCCTTCCATCCTCTGCTTTTACTCACTCTTCCTTCCTAGACTCTCCCTTTCGCACCCTTTTCACCTCCTTCCAAAACATTTTCTTATTTTGTTGAAAATTTTCCGTCAACTGCCTACCCCAGTTGCTGCCATTTTAGCATCACGCACAGCCCTTCTTGCCCTATTGCTCTTTTCCTTATACTTCACACAGGGCACCTCATCGTTCCTCTGCAGCCACACTTCATATGCATGTCTCATCTCGACCTCAGCCATACTTACTTCCTCGCACCACCATTCACTTCATTTCTTACACCACCACCCACTCATCTCACACCACACCCTCTTCCGCATGCACCACCACAGCACTCTTAAACAACTGCCATTCTTCCTCCACACTGCCATTCCCTTGATCTTTTGCTGCATTCTACTCGTCTTTCAATTTTTCTTGATACTCTGTCATCTTCTCTCATTTATCCAACTCAATCACTTTCAAAACCTCCTTGCCACACCTAACTCTCTTAGCTCTTCCATCTCTTACCTACTCTACTACAGTGGTCAGACATACCTGCACTCTCCTCTCTCAAAACTCTCACATCCAACAATCTTCCTATTACATTCCTAGGCACAACCACATAGTCTATCAATGCTCTATCAACAACCCTTCCACCCTCCTGTCTCACCCATGTATACTTATAAATATCTTTCTTCTCAAACAAGGTATTTCCAATCACCATCTCTCGCTCAACGTACATCCCTGTCATTCTTTCCCCATTATCATTTCTTCCAGACACACCATGCATACCAACTACACCTTCAACTGCTACATTTCCCACTCTAGCATTCAGATCTCCCATCATTACCACATTCACATTCGCTCCAAAACTCTGCAGACACTCATCAACATAATTCTAGAAAGACTCCCTCTCTTCTCCATCCCTTTCACTACCAGGCCCATATGCACTTACAAACACCCACAACTCACTTTCAAACTTCGCTTTCATCCATATCAGTCTTGATTACATCTTCTATTCAATTACACACTGCTGCACTTCCAGGCTCATTAACAAGGCAACACCTTTTCTCGCTCTTCCTCTATCAACACCTGACATCCTTCCAGTCAAATTTGAGACTCACCTTTCCCTTTCATCTCTGTTTCACTCAGAGCCTGTACATCCAACTTCTCACAAACATTCTCCCAATCTCCTCCCTTTTAGCCTCAGTCGTACTACGTCCACGTACATTCATAGACCCAATCTTCAGGGTTCGGGGATAACTCAATCTGCCATCCCTTTCTGTGCCCTAAAAATACAGAGGAAGGGATCCCTAGTCTCCTCACCCCGCCCCTTTTAGTTGCCGTTTACGACACACAGGGAATATGGTAGCATACATACATACATACAAACATACATACATACATACATACATTCATACATACATACATGCATTGTATTGCGATGCTGTATTTACTATTTATTCAAGCTAAGTGAAAATAAACGAACTGTAAACTGTAGGAGGAATAAATTGAATTTCCCATGTTTATCTACTGGAGGACCCTCACAAACTTGAGGCTTGAAGCTTCAGCCTCATTAGCCTCAAGGTTAAATCCGCCTCTGCTTTCACTAGAAATCCTGATAAAACGTAAGTTGCCATGAAGTGGTCTGGCATGCATAGGGACTGGATTGGATTTTCTTATTATTACCCGGCAGTAATCTGGATACTGCACTACAAACCTTACTGAGTTTATATTAATGCCTATAATTTGATTTCACGAAGTAGTGGGGGAAAATCTACCATGGATTATCATGTAAACGAAAGCATAGCAGCTGTTACCCCATGCTCATCTAGACGTGAACTTGAAAAACTGCAGGCCAAAGTTGCCAGGCCCATATGCATCTGTGCTGCTAGAACTTGAAGAGGATATTGTATCGCAAAGGAAATAAATGGGACATCAGAGTGGCACAAAATGGCACATCCACTGCGTGACCACCAGGAGGAGATGCGTGGAAGACCTCATCCCCCCTGATAGAAAGGAACAGCCAATTCCTCCCAATCCGCCATGGCACTTCTGCAGTTCCATTGAAGACAAGTTGGTATTGATTGAGCCATACTGATTAGTAATAATAATATGAAATGAGAAACACCAATGCTATATAGCAACCTCACTGGGAAGGGTGTGAAAGCCCTTCCTAGACGTGGAGCTCTGCCTTACCAACCAAGAAGACATTGAAGATTTCGAGTTTCCATGGGTGAAAGGACCCTGACCCCAGGACATGTCCCGCCCATTGCCAGAATGAGCCCAAGGCGCAGAGACCTTCCTGGAAGACCACTCGCCCCATCCACACCCCCATGTGGGGGTCCAACTAGCACCTCAGGGCAAACCGGACCCTCCCCAGCTGAACCAACCAAAGGTCAGCTGCCGGGTGACACAGATCAGAGGAAGCAGGCGACCGAACCCTTGAGTATCTAAAGACCCAGACCACGCCACACCTGAGCAAGAGGCAAGGAATGGAATTCTAGAAAGACCATCACAAACACCCACCAACTTAGACGCCACCACTGCCCGGGTTGCCGAGCGAAGAGCCCTTTCAGAATTCTCATGTGGCACAGAAGTTTGAACCTTAGAAGGAGGGTAATCACCCAAAAACTCCTCAATCCTCACCCATTTGAGGTTGGCAGATGCAACCTCCATCTCTACACCAGAACTTGAGGACACACTAGAAACTGAAGAGGCACACTGTAGGGAAGACTGAACACCAGCAGCAGAGCGAGCAGATGGTACAGGAGCAGCAGCCGGTACGGGAGTAGCAGCTAATAGAGGAGTATCAGCTGGAACAGGAGTAGCAGCCAGTACAGGAGCAGCAGCCAGACGAGATGCAGCCTGCAAAGGTACCGCAGTCTTTGGGAGACCACGAGGAGTAGCAGGACATCCAGTATCAGACAAGGGACAAGGAGAGAAACCCCACGACAGCGCACAGTAGGCTTTGACCTAGAAAGAATAGAAGCAAAGGACAGACCAGGGCTGACATACATAGACATGACACGGTCCTTAGCTTCGGTAAAACTCAGCCTCTCCGTGGCTCTGAGAGATAAAATTTCATGTTCCATTTTGTAATGATGACCAGATTTAGAAGATGCAGCATGCTCACCACCGCAAATGACACAAGATACAGGGACAGGGCATTCCACACCCTCATGAACATCTAAACCATAAAATGCACAGACTGTTGGAAGGCCCAGGGCAAGGTGCCTACAAGTTCGGCCAATATGACCCAAACACTTGAGGAACAGGGACATACGACCTAACTTTGTATCAGTACGATGCAGCGTTAAGAACAACAGGGAGGCTCAATGAATCAAGTCACAATGAAGGATGGAGCTGGCACAAGGTCACTATTTATCTTCTTAATCCTCTCAACCTTTATTACATTCTGGGCAGACTACTCTTCAACAAGCATGCCTTATTGTAAATCAGTAGATCCTTAGCACAGACAACACCATGAGATTGATTTAATGAAGCATGGAGGAAGCATGTAACTGACTGACCAGAAAGCATGCATAAAGATAGAACAGTCGCACTCTGGGAAGGGTCAGACACCTCTGCCAACAAACTGCCGTCAGCCTGTGGAACAACTTTAGAGGCCACACCCCAAGCAGTGACCAGTTTTCAATGGGTTCAAAAAATATCACACTTTCTGGGGTCCACCTCAGCAGGGCCACGAACGACTAAGAACTTGACAAAAAATGCAGGGGGAGGAGCAATATTCAGATCTCAAAAATGGGGGCCCAGAGGGCCGGGTACATTCCTTGACCCTACACGACATGACAGTAAACTTAAAAGCTTCATTTCCTCACCCCCCACCCACCACGGAGCCCAACAAGGGGAGGCCATACACCACAGGCGACCTCAGGGGTAGCAGGAGAGTATACGTGGGTAACCACTGGAGGGCCGGGGCAAAGGGGACTCCAGGACGATAGGAGCCACCAGGCCCCCCAGTGTCCACTTGACCCTAGCCAACGCATGACCAGCCGATTGACCTGGTAGGGCCCAACCAGGCTGCCCGTCTAGCCAGAATATGGGAACAAAGATGTGTACTGCTAGCTGCAGGGCGCATCGTGCAGCATCTATCAACCCCCAAGACACCCGTCTCACAGCATTACGGGACGCCACACACGGCAAACACGTGGAGAGGCAACAGTCCTGCCCTAGATGGCAAATGGACAGGGACTAACATCACAAGCAGGCCTCCTCTACCAGTGATGTAGGGGGTGCTTGGTCCATGAGGCCAACAGATGCCGAATCCTACAAAAGTAGGCATGCCTCCAGAGTAGGTGGCACTGCCATTCACGCTTCAAGCCCTGCTTCCATTTCAAGTTGCCCCCCCTCAGGGGAAGAGAGAGAGAGAGAGAGAGAGAGAGAGAGAGAGAACTTTAAAATCTATACTAATAAGCATTTTTTTTCTTCATTCCGGGGAATGTTTGTGGTTCTTGATACTGGCTGTGAAGCAGGCTTCATTGTACTGTTTTTGGAGAACATTGCGTCCAACATGTCATCAGTGATACGTTTAGTGAATTGGTACGGTGAACTATCCATGAAGAAAAGAGTGTTTGTAATTACCTTATTAAAAGTATCTATTACGACACATCAAGGTCAAAATAGTGGTCAACGAGAAACAAAATAAAAATTTTTGCCAAATATGTCTCGAGAATTTTATTTCACATTAAAAATAATAGTAGCCGAGAATCACTCACACATTGACGCGTGGAGACCGGCTCTTACATGTTTAAAAATAGCTGAGATGACACGAACTCACAAAGTATCTGGCATGAAAATACGAACATATAATTCAGTGGATTTAAAGGATCTGTTTGATGAAGAGCTCGGCTTCCTTTGGTGGCAGCATAATGCGAGTCAGTCTACCTTTTGGAAGCCGACCTAAGAATTATTTTTAGAGGTTACGGGAAGGTGGATAGAGGAATGATGAGTTGTGTGAATGGATGCAAGTTTGATAGCAGCAAGGAGCAGGGAACTATGTAATTATTTCTTCTCTAAAACAGACTTTATTGACCTTCCAGACGCTCATACCACCACACCAAAGCTGAATGAGACAGTCTTTGCCTGGATTTGATATAACGTGGGTATTAATGGTGACGTGAAGGTATGCGACACGAAGGAGGGTTTCCGGGCCTCATGGAACGGACTACCATATTTATGCTCAAAGTCGGACTCACACATTAAGGGGAAAAAATGATCTTACAGCTCTACTAGCTACATAATTGTGAAATATGCATAACCTTCACTTAATAATATGTCTCGTTTCCTATAATATACACAACACTAAAGCTGCTTAGTTAAAGAATTAAGACATCATAAAATTATTCATCTACAACACAGTGTAAAAAAAACCTTGTCTGGATAATATCAAATATACCACTATATTATTTTTTCACTATTGACAGCTAAGATCGTGATAATATACGCGCTAGGAATCCACACGTCATACTGTTTTTTTAGCCTGTCTCCCTTGGCTGACATAAGTTATAGGTCCATGGCCCATATTCTCGTCGGTTGAGGAAGTTCCCTAACATCTTCTCCCGAGTGATGAATTTTGTTCATTACGCCTTACTGTCCACTTCTGTCACTTGAATTCTTCCAATACTAACATATTCTGCATTAATGACATACCAGACTATATTAACCAGCCATATCCCCCCAAAACTCGCTAAGGAAGAGGTGTTAGGGAGATAGATGTGAATACCAGGCCAAGTTACTACCAAGGGAGCAATTCCAAACCTTACTGTGCCTACTCCTTTATTAATGTAGTTCTCCTTTATTTCATGCTGAATAAAGAGCTGCCTGGCTGAACCGCTGGTACCACAAAAACCTGCGTTCCTACTTTACTGTACACGGTGTTCCATGTAACGATAACTGTTAGTGAGTTATTGCGAGAGTGAGAGCAGTGTGAGGAGCGTATGTGACTGTGAGAGTGAAATGAGTATGGAGTGTTTGTGACTGAAAGTGAAAGTGAAATGAGTATGGAGTGTGTTTGTGACTGCGTGTGAGAGTGAAATGAGTATGGAGTGTGTATGGGACATAAAGTGAGAGTGAAATGAGTATGTGGTGTGTATGTGACTGTGTGTGAGAGTGAAATAAATGTGACTGAGTGAAAGTGTATGTGAAAGAGTGAGAGTGAAATGAGTGTGGATAAAGTGAGAGTCATGTGACAGAGTGAGGGAAAACTGAGTGTGAGGAGTATGTGACAGTATGTGAGATTAAAATAACTGTGAAGAATGTATGTGACAGTGTGCGAGAGTGATATGAGTGTGAAGAGTGTATATGACTTTGAGAGTGAAATGGGTGTGAGGGACTGAGTGTGTGTGTGTGACTAAGTGTCAGAATGAATTAAGTGTGAGGGACAAAGTGAGAGAGAGTGTGATTGAGAGTAAGAGTGAAATGAGTGTGAGGGGTATGTGAATGTTTGTGTGACAGTGTGAGTCTTAAATGAGTGTTTGAGAGATTAAGTGAGAGTATATGTGATTGAGTGTGAGGGAAATGAAAGTGTATGTGACAGTGTCTAAGTGAAGAGTTGAGAAGTACGTGAAAGTGTGTGTGACTGAGTGTGAGATTTAAATAAGTATGAGGAGCTAAATGAGGGTATACAAGCATGTGACTGAGTGGACGAGTATTTGACGAGTATGTGACTGTAGGAGAATGGTAGTAAACGAGAATGAGTTATATGAGATCATATCAATGAGTGTATGGCTGTACGAGAAATAAAGACTATGAGAATGTGAATTAATGAGAGACGGAGAAACGTGAGAGTGAACGATCGTGTCAGTAAGAGCGGGAAAGTAAGTTACATAAGGTGAGTGAGAGATTCAGTATATAACTGAAAGTGTTAGAATGACCTAAGATGTGTCGATGGGAGAGCAAGGATGATTACATGAGTGAGGTAGAATTTACTGTTATGAATGTGTGTGTGTGTGTGTGTGTGTGTGTGTGTGTGTGTGTGTGTGTGTGTGTGTGTGTGTGTGTGTGTGTTATTAAAGGAAAAGGGAAATACGGTGGAAGAAGGAAAGGAACCGATTTCTTGACAATAATTTTTTCGAGCCTTTTTTCCCATTAAATCAGTAAACTAACGCTCAGTTAAAGTACAGGTGTGCAGTGGCTGGTGTGGTGAGGGGGAAGGTGTTCACAGGGTGGAGTGGTGAGAGGGGGAATGTGTTCATTGGCTGGTGTGGTGAGAGGGGAGGGGTTCACTGGGTGGGTGTGTTTACATAAGGGCGGCGGAAGGCGGGTTACTACTAAGTGCTCAGCTGCTGCTCCAGTCTGTGAAAGTCCCACTGCGGCCTTACCTGCCCCCGCACCTTCACCGTGAGTCATGTGGCACCGTGTACCTACACAATTTATTTTAAGTCATGTGGCACCGTGTACCTACACAATTTATTTTGTGTCATGTGGCACCGTGTACCTACACAATTTATTTGAAGTCATGTAGCACCATGTCTATCTAAATATCTATATACCTAGCCTGCTTCCCCCAAGGAAAGGGAGGTAGCCGAGACAGGACGACATACTCCCCATTTACTCATCCATTCAAACACATTCATTCGCATCTTAGCCCGAAAGGGGAGAAGGGACACATCCTCATCGGACCACACCACACAAGGGTCAACTGCGCAATGCAATCAGTGACATCTGCAGCAGGGACCTACAGCAAAGCTGGTTTACCCCTGCCACATCATAATAGACCCATCCCCTTACCCGCACCTGACCTGACTAGGTGATCAGATTAAATGGGGGAGAATATCCCCTCAGGGCTGTTTCATCATTTATTCATTCAGAATTTCTCTCCATTTATTTCTGTCACGCACAGCCACTCTTCCTTGCTCAACAGACATCCCTCTTGCATCCAGCACTCTTTTCACACTGTCCATCCATCCTATTCGTGGTCTCCCTCTCAGCCTTACACCTCTCACATCAGATCTACTTATCTTTTTCACCAATTGCTCATTATCCATTCTCTCCATATGCGCAAACCATCGCAACACCCTCTGCTCAACTCTACCAGCCATCTGTCGAACAACTCCAGTTCCCCTTCGCACTTCATCATTTCGCACTCGATCCATACACGTCACTCCACACATACTCCTCAGACACCTCATCTCCATTACATTCAAACTTTTCCTCTCTGCTACACCCATACTCCACGTTTCAGCCCCATATAACGCAGTCGGTACCACAACACCCTCATACAGCCTTCTCTTTACATCCATTCTAAGCGAAAGACATCTAAACACTTTTATCATTCCTCCCAGCACCTTACCTACTTCATTCATTCTAAACTCACTTCTGCATCTAATCCTCCATCCACAGCAACATGTGACCCTAAATATTTAAAACACTCTACCTCCTCAAGCAACTCACCATTCAAAACTATATTCATCCCCCTACCCTCTACCAACCTCGCACACTTCATCACTTTACTCTTATTCTCATTTACTTTCATTTTTCTCCTTTCACACACCCTTCCAAACTCCTCTACCAAATGTCTCAATCTCTCCTTTGAATCAGCCACCAGTGCAGTATCATCTGCAAACAGCAGCTGCTTCAGATTCCACTCCCCACCATCAACATCCACCAGACTCAGACCTCCACCTAAAACTCTTGCATTCACCTCCCTTACAACACCATCCATACGAATATTAAACAACCAAGGCGACATCACACATCCCTGTCGCAGCCCCACCCTCATGGGAAACCAATCACTCACAGCATTTCCGACTCTTACGCACGCTCTACTAATTACATAAAAAACTTCTCACCCCTTTTAGTAACCTTCCATCTAGTCCATACAAACTTAAAACAGTCCACAAAGCCTCCCCATCAATTCTGTCATAAACTTTCTCTAAATCCATGAATCCCCGAAACACATCCTTGCCTTTCGCTAAATACTTTTCACACACTTGCCTCATTGTGAACAACTGATCCACGCATCCCCTCCCTCTCCTAACGCCACACTGCTCATTACCAATCACTCCCTCTGTACCCTCTCTACCTCTCATAATTAACACTCTACCATACACCTTACCTACAACACTCAACAGACTTATACAGCTAAAGCTAGTACATTCATACTTATCGCCCTTGACTTTATACAACGGGACCACACAAGCACTTGCCCAGTCAATTGGCACCATACCCTTCACAAAGCACACATTCAACTATCTTACCAACCAGTCAACAATAGTCATTTCACCACCCTTAAGGCATTCCAAAGCACACCCATCCATACCTGCAGCTTTTCCTATTTTCATCTCCTTTACTGCCTTCTCCACTTCCTCTTTTGTGATCAAAGAATCATTCGACTCTTCTAACACATTCACTCATTGCACCTTTCCATCCGCCACAATCTCAGCCACCCTTTCCTCCTCTACATTTAACAATCTTTCAAAATACTCTGCCCATCTCTTCCTTACTGCATCCATCTCAGTTAATATCCTTTCATCCTCTGCTTTTACTCGCTCTTCCTTCCCAGACTCTCCTTTTTACATCCTTTTCACCTCCTTCCAGAACATTTTCTTATTCTGCTGAAAATTCTCGGACAGTCGCCTACCCCACCTCTCATCTGCTGCCACTTTAGCATCACGCACAGCCCTTCTCGCCCTATTCCTCTTTTCCTTATATCTCTCATATGACACCTCATCCTTCCTCTGCAGCCACACTTCATATGCACGTCTCTTCTCAGCCACAGCCATACTTACTTCCTAGCACCACCATTCACTTCCTTTTCTTACACCACCACCCACACGTCTCACACCACACACCTCTTCTGCATGCCCCACCACAGCACTCTTAAACAACTGCCATTCCTCCTCCACACAGCCATTTTCCTGATCTTTCACTGCATTCCACTCATCTTTCAGTTTCTCCTGATACTCTATAATTTTCTCTCTTTTATCCAACTCACTCACTTTCAAACCTCCCTGCCACACCTAACCCTCTAAGCTCTCACCCATCTCATACATACTCTTAACTTTCACTCCACCTCTCAGAACTCTCACATCCAACAATCTTCCTATTACATTCCTAGACACAACCACATAGTACATTAATGCTTTATCCACAACCATTCTGCCCTCCTGCTTCACCCATGTATACTTATAAATATCTTTCTTCTCGAACAACGTATTTGAAATCACCAACTCTCGCTCAACACACATCCCTATCATTCGTTCCCCGTTTTCATTTCTTCTAGGCACACCATGCATACCAACTACACCTTCAACTGCTACATTTCCCACTCTAGGATTCAGATCTCTCATCATTACCACATTCACATTCGCTCCAAAACTCTGCAGACACTCATCAACATCATTCCAGAAAGACTCCCTCTCTTCGTCATCCCTTTCACTATCAGGCCCATATGCACTCACAAACACCCACAACTCAAGTTCAAATTTGGCTTTCACCCACATCAGTCTCGATGACACCTTCTATTCAATCACACACTGCTGTACTTCCGGACTCACTAACAAAGCCACACCTTCTTTTGCCCTTCCTTTATCAACACCTGACAATCTTCCATTCACACTTCCAAACATAGACTCACCCCTCCCTTTCATCTTCGTTTCACTCAAAACTAGCACATCCAACTCTCTTCTCACAAACATTCTCTCAATCTCCTCCCTTTTAGCCTCAATCGTACTACATCCACGCCCATTCATAGACCCAATCTTCAGGGTATGGGGATAACTCAATCCCCCATCCCCATCTCTGGCCTGTCTCTTTTTAGGAACTAAAAAACAGAGGAGGGGGTCCCTTGTCCCCTCACCCCGCCCCTTTTAGTCGCCTTTTACGACACGCAGGGAATACGGTGGCAGTATTCTTCCTAACACAAACTGGCCGCTGAGTAGTAGTACCACCCCATAGTGCGGCCAGATTGTCCCCTCCACCACAGGGGAACCATGTACCCACACAATTTATTTTTTGTCATGTTGCACTGTGTACCTACACGATTTATTTTAAGTCCTGTGGCACGGTGTACTTACACATTTTATTTTGTGTCATGTAGCACCGTGTACCTACACAATTTATTTCAAGTCATGTGGCACCGTGTACCTGCGATACACAATTTAAGTCATGTGGCACCGTGTACCTGCGATACACAGTTTAAGTCATGTGGCACCGTGTACCTACACAATTTATTTTGTGTCATGTGGCACCGTGTACCTACACAATTTATTTTAAGTCATGTGGCACCGTGTACCTACACAATTTATTTTAAGTCATGTGGCACCGTGTACCTACACAATTTATTTTAAGTCATGTGGCACCGTGTACCTGCGATACACAATTTAAGTCATGTGGCACCGTGTACCTACACAATTTAAGTCATGTGGCACCGTGTACCTACACAATTTAAGTCATGTGGCACCGTGTACCTACCATACACATTTTAAGTCATGTGGCACCGTCTACCTACACAATTTAAGTCATGTGGCACCGTGTACCTACACAGTTTAGGTCATGTGGCACCGTATACCTACACAATTTAGGTCATGTGGCACCGCGTACCTACCATACACAATTTAAGTCATGTGGCACCGTGTACCTACACAATTTAAGTCATGTGGCACCGTGTACCTACACAATTTAAGTCATGTGGCACCGTGTCAATACACCCTTTGGTGTCAGTGATGTGACAGCCTACCGTGTCACTACACACTTTGTCAGTCGTGTGGCACCGTAACACTGCATTCTTTGTTATCAGTCTTTTGATGTCATGTTTCTACACAGTTTATTCTCAGTCATGTGGCTCAGTGTTAATAAACATTTTCTTGCCAGTTTTGTGGCAAGGCTTTTCTACACGTTACTGGGAAATAAAGTCCCATTTTCCAGTTATACAGTCGTATCTCATCTTATGGTACTGGTGATGTGCTATTTTCCTTTGTTTCTTTGCATGTGGTACAGTAATTGTTATCTCCATTCCACATATTTATATAGGCAGTTCATAAACACCTGTTTTCCTGTTAAATGACTTAGATTTATCTTGTAGGTTTTTTTTTTTTAATAAATAAATAACAGAACGGAGGAAGGAAAAACAAATGGGTAAAAAAAAATAATCCATACACCAGATTACTGGTGTCCTCTGTTCATAAAATATCTGTAACAGTTAGACTTGAACAGTTGTGGGTTGAAATTTGGAGGAAAACAACTCTAGGGAAGCGAGTTCCAGAGAGATGCAGTTCGGGGAATGAAAGAATTCTGATAGGCAGAAGTTCTGCAATATGGTTGAGTGACATTCCAGTCATGAGCGCTACCAGATGACCGTGTAGCACGAGGGAAGGCATGGAGAGGTGGCACCATGGACGCAACTTCGTCTGAGCATTTGCCAAAAAAATATCTGTAAAATATTGCAAGGGAGGCAACATTCCTTCTTACTTGCAGGGGAGGTAGTTTATATGTAATGGCAGGGTTGTTAATGATTCTAACAGCTTTATTCTGAATTTTGTCTAGTTGTCTTAATGCAACCTCTCCACAACCATTCCACAAGGGTGAGCAATATTCAAGCTGAGAGCACACATGACTCTTATAAATTATAGCTAACTGCTCATTGGCGAAGAAGTTACGGACTCTGTACAATAATCCAAGTTTCTTTGAGGCGGTTTTAGCAAGTGATCTGACATGAGAGGTCCAGCTGAGGGCACTGTTAAGTGAGACACCAAGAATTTCAATACTTTTGGAGTTGGGAATATTAGTAGCACTGAAGGTAATGTACGAATCTGGCAATATCTGTCTATTAGTAAACTGTATATATTTAGTTTTACTAGCATTAAAAGAGACAAGGTTGTTTTGTCCCCATTCACTGATTGTAGATAGATCTTGATTTATGGAGATGGCTGTATTGAGTTGAGAGGTAGAGATATTAGACTTTGTAAAAGGATGTTTCAGTGTGAATGAACTATGTAGTGTTGAGTCATCTGCATATGAGTGAATGGGATTGTGAGTGACAGATAAGAGATCATTAATATGAACCAGAAATAGGGTTGGCGCCAGAACTGATCCCTGCGGCACGCCGGCGTTAATTGAGTAGAAATTCGAATATACATCATCTACTTTAACTCTTATTTTCCTGTCACTAAGATAAGAAGAAATCAAAGGTGTCATGAAGAACAATAAAGTTCGAAAATATAAGTGTCTGTGTATCACCTCATAACTGTGCAAAGAAGAATTACGCCTCTGTCAGTTCAGTGAATACATGACAAAGTTAATATTTCGCTGTCATACTCAGAGCAGTGAGGATAAAATGTGGTTCTCTACTTTAAGGTTAAGATGTGAGAAGTGGCTACTCTTTCGTTGTATATGATGCAGTCTTATTAAGTCATGATGAATAAAATTATAAAACAATGGGATATCTCACTACCAGATATTCCTACACTAGCAACGAAGAAACCTACACATTCACTACACACGCAGGGCAGTACAAAACCTCGGTCCGAACACTAATACAAACTCCCCGCCCGTCATCCACTGATCACAGGTATCCTTAAATAGGAGTGATCGAGAACAATTCACTAGGCATGGAACAGTGTATCATTCAGACGTCCTCAATTAACAGCTTAGATATGGGTTGGGCAGAATCACAGATGATACGTGCCCAGCTTGAAGAACAGGTTCACACAACATACCACACACAATGGAACACAGCACAGCACATGCCACACTAAGACGCAGCAAAACATCAACGGTGTAGGGAACCTGTGGGACAATCCCATAAGTAAAGCTGCTTACCATGCGGCCAGACAGATAAGGATGGAGCAGCAACAGTAACAAAAATGGTATAACCTAGAACACTAACCCTACATTTTAATAACACACTCACTAACCTCGGATATCTCATACCAGTAATTAGAAAACTGGAAAAAAAAAACTAAATACAGTGCTTTAATAAAATAAATGTAGATGAATAAACTTTAGGCTTTGTACTTTGAGTTAACATTACAAAGGATTGAAAATCATGTCACTTTGTTATGAAAAATGAATAATAAAACAGTGACTAAAAGTAGGGAAATTTTGGCTAGTTTCACGAAAAAATCACACACAAAAAAAAATTCGTCATATGTCTTTCGAAAGCCTCCCACGTCCTCCCAGGTCCTTTGGGCCACCACTGAAAGGGGTTGCCATTCCCCTGCTGCTGTGGTAAAAACCTAGTGTTCACTTTGTTGTTCGACCTTTGCACACCTGAACCAAGGCCTACAATAGAGACCCACGTGCAGAGAGCGACGGTGTATCCTTCCTCTACCGTAACTGGCTGCCAAATGAAGCTACTGGAGGACTGGTAACCCTGAGAGCACGGGAACCATACAGAGTGGCAATGACGTCATGTGGGTCGGGTGGGGATCACCCGGGGTTAGTGTTCTAGGGTTAAATATTTAACACTGCATATGAAAAAAAAAAAAAGTTATATTTAAGTAGTTTGGAGAATATTTGCTTCATATGTGGCAGACGTGTGGACGAAGTACTCTGAGATTTCATTCGACTTTTGACGGATTAATGAATCTAAATTTATTGGCAGAGCAGAACAGCAGAAATACATGTGGAAAAGACAAAGGGCACCTTTGAAATCCGCACCCACCTCTGCAATACTGTAAGGCGAAAAAAATAATCACTCACAGGGAAGGCACAAAGGTAAATCACAGAGGACCAACCCTCTTTATTAGTCTTGTCAGGATGAACGTCTACTACTGTGAAAAAAAAAAAAAAACTGAACGTGCTTATGTAAAACTATGGCGTCCCCCAGCCCCGTAGTAGTTCCCCGTGTGGATTGGCCATCGGGGGTTTTACCCTACTTAAAATGTGACCGGGTTAAACGTCTATCAGTATGCAAAATTTCGTGTTCCCAGGTTAAAACCCAAGACCGTGCATAAAGGCTTTGTCCAGGACCCTCGCGGGCTCTCCCTCCCGTGAAGGGTGTCCTTTGGGAGGCTCACCCTGCCTAAATTGTGGCCCCAGTAAAGAACTTCAGTTATTCAAAACTTCATATTCTTATGTAAAAAACTAAGGCACGGTCCCCATGAAGGCCACCCCATTATCCCACTGAACTGTAAAAATTAATTTACTTTAAAATTTTGATGCAAGTTACGAGTAGGTACAATGGAAGGGATGTATTATGTTTCTCCTCCACTGACTTACGTAAAATAAGCTGGAAAAAGATGGAAGTCTGGACCAAGTTAAGGTAAAAATAGCAGAGTAAGTGCATTTCTGGAGGAGATATCATCTAAGAATGGAAATAATCCCATAATCACAGGGTTGAACGCTGGAGGGAAAAAGGATACACAAAGATTACTAACCTTTTTAATTATCTGATTTAGTCAATAACCACTGTAAATGTTGTAAAAGGATTAGCAAAGAGACTGACTAGGAGAGCGTATATGAGTGTGGTGGTGGGGTAGGGAGGAGGTGGAGACTAAACGATGAGATGGAGGGATGGGATGATGAGATATGTGAGGGAAGGGGGTGTGAGTTGGAGAGAGAGAGAACAACTAGACTGTAGAGGATTGCATGGCATGGAGGAGATTCCTTTTGGCCACTCTTACGGGATGAAGACGACTGGCGATGGGAAGACTGATGGCTTTGCTTTCTAATTAATTTTTGTATCAATTTTTAAGTTTCACAGAAGTGACGATTTTTTGCACACATTCATCGTTTTGGGTCCTTGTAGACAAGAAAAGAATACAGCCATTGTTTTTATTGACGGTATAGCAATGTCGAGATATGTGGGCATTTAACTAACCGTGGAACCTTCCACAGAAACTGTATGCAGTTCCCCCGGGTAACCAACATAAGTGAGCGCATGAACTTTGTGTGGCTGTGGGTGGGGGGCATGTCAGCTCGTGACATAGCCCATGAGACGGGCACGAGTGCTGCCACCGTCTGCAGGTGGATCAGGCGCTGGAGGCAGGAGGGTCACGTCCACAACAGACCACGTGGAGGAAGATTTTGCAGGAGGAAATATAACGTTGAACATGGCAGTGGATGTGAAGGCTTCATCCCGTCCGATTGTAATGTTGCCACGACAAAAGAGGCTGGAAGGCACAGGGTACAAACAGAAAACAGCCCTATGTATGTGCCAATGACTCCTTTTATGATGTATAACGCGAATTGGTATTAAATTACGTGCTTGGAACTCTTGATAACAGAACAGAATCCCCCCACTAATACATTTCAGTACCAATGGTATTTAAGCCCGAATATCTGTAGTGACACAAAATGATCCACAGGTATATATGGCGAGTGATGAGAAGGGTGAATGGTGAACTGAATGAACAGAAGGCAATGATTGATTATGTGAATGTGGATGATAGGACGAGGAGTGTAGTGGATGCAATAGCATACAGAGGTTGGGGGAGTGGACTTTCTGACTACCAGTTGGTGGTGGTTAGAATCAAGGTTCAAATGAAATGGAGAAATAGAAGAAGGGAAGGACAGGAGGAAATGGTTCATACAAAGAGGGTGGAAACGTTACAAGAGGAAGGAAAAAAAAAAAAGGCAGAATATAAGAGAGATGTGGAGGAGCGATTGTGTAAATATGGATTGGAGCAGACGGAGCATGTGGAAGGTGTGTGCAAGATATTCATAGATGATATCTGTGCAGCATGTGAGGTGGTGTGTGGGGTGAAGAGAAGACAAAAGGGGGTGCAAGGAACAGCATGGTGGAATGAAGAGGTGAGACAGGCTGTGGCACAAAAGAAGAAAGCATACAATGAGTGGATGAGAAATAGGGGTGTGGATGAAGTTAAGAGACGGAAGAGCGACTTATGTGTAGAGAGGAGAGATGTGAGAAGATTATTAACAGAGAGTAAGAAGACAGTGGATGAAGAACTTGGAAGGAATTTGAGTGTAAAATGGAGGGAATGTAAGAAAATGTTCTGGAAAGAGGTAAAGACAGTTAGACAGGGTGTCAAGGAAGTTAGTCGGGGAGTGAAAGATAAAAATGGTACATTACTAGTGGAGAAGGGAGAAAAAGTGAGCACATGGAGAGAACACTTTAAGGCATTGTTGAACATAGACAATGAAAACAATGCGAGTATAAGTTGCTAGGTAATGGCTGGGAGAAGGGGGGATGTTAGAAGAGAAGAAGAAATAAGTAGGATGGAAGTTGTGGAAGCAATGAAGAAAGTCAGAATCGGGAAAGCCCCAAGAATTGATGGAGTGTGTGGTGAAATGCTGAAGCATGGGGGAGAGATAGTAGTAGAATGGATGTGGAAGATGTGCAGATTGGCCTGGGAGGAAGGTAGAGTCCCAGAGGATTAGAAGTCAGGTATAATTATTCCCTTGTACAAAGGAAAAGAAGAAAAAGAAGTGTGTGGTAATCATAGGGGCATTTGTGTTCTTAGTGTAATAGGAAAAGTATATGGTAGGATACTTATTGACAGAGTTAGGGACTAAGAGAGGAATTAGTTGGAGAAGAACAGGGAGGTCTTAGGAAAGGGAAGAGGTTGTGCACTGTAGATCACATATTCATTCTTAGGACTTTAGTGGAATAGATTCTAAAGATGGGAATGAAGTTGGATGCAGCCTTCATGGTTTTGGAGAAAGCATATGACAGGGTGAAAAGACGAGGACTGTGGAAAGTACTAAGAATATATGGGGTAAATGGGGTGTTGTTGAATGCCGTGAAGAGTATGTACGAGGGTGCTAAGGCTGCAGTGCGTGTGGATAGTGAAATGATTGACTTTTTCTAACTGAAGGTTGGATTGAAACAGGAATGTGCATGTCTCCATGGTTGTTCAATCTGTAAATGGATGGGGTTATAAAACAGACACAAAGTAAAGCAATGGATGTTGGAGGAGCCCTAATGATAGAGGGCAGTGTTTAAGTGAAGATGAAGGGGAAGTGCAAGACTTAGTGGATGAGTTTGGAAGCGTGTAAGTAACGGAGTCTAAAGCTGAATGTAGGGAAGAGTAAAGTTATGGTCTTCGAGAGAAATGAAGTCAGTGAATGTACAGTGAGTTTGGATGAGGAGGAAATGGAAAATGTGTGTTTAAGTACTTGGGTAGTGTGATGAGTAAGGATGGAAGCTGAGAGGGTGAAGTGCTTGAAAAGGTACAACAAGGAAGAAAGGTTGCTGGTTCCTTGAAAGCAGTGATAAGAAACAGTGAAGTGAGCATGGAAGTGAAAAAATTACCGCATGACCGTATTGTGATACCAATTCTATTGTATAGAACTGAAGCTTGGACCTTGTTGGAGGGACGCGAGTGAGAGCAGTGGAAATGAGTTATTTGAGAGGAGCATGTGGAGTCACATGGAAAGACAGAGAGATTGACAAATAAGGAAGAGAGGGAGCATTAGTGTGTGGATGTAGATGTGATAGAAAGCGTTAGGAGAAACACACTGGGGTGGTCTGACCATGTGGAGAGGATGGAGAGTGAGAGACTAACAAGGAGAATGTATGTGAGGTGGAGGGGGGGGAGAGGAAGGGGGAGGCCAAGGATGAAATGGGGGGATGGGGTGGAGAGGTATATGAGAGAGGGCTGTGTAATCTGGGAGTAGGGCAGTGAAATGGCCAGGGACAGGGCGACATGGAGGCGATTTGTTTGTGGCCACCCCTTACAGGATTAAGGCGTCTGGCAATGGATAGATAGATAGACTAAAAATTAAGCAAACAAGAGTACTGCACAGTCAATAAAAAAAAAGCATCAGTCAGGAGGGATACGATTATATGAGATATGATAGCTATAATTTGTACAGTCCTGGGAACGATGACTTGTAATAATCAAAATATTGATAATTATAATAAAAATACTGATTAGAAAATGTCAGAAACATGAAATTTATAGCGTCCTAAAAATAAAAAAAAAAAGGCTTACCAGCATGGAAAATAATATTGAGCAGTTTAGCAGTAGCCATCGTCCGTAGTGACAGACTGTTTCGCACTAAGTGTGCACAGATTGTGTACCCCCCTGTGGCTGGGGGGACACAATCTGGTCGCACTATGGTGGTACTACTACTCTGCGCCCAGGTTGTGTTAGGAAGAATTCTGCCACCGTATTCCCTGCGTGTCGTAAAAGGCGACTAAAAGGGGTACGGTGAGGGGACTAAGGACCCCCACCTCTGTATTTTTAGTTCCTAGAAAGGGACAGGCCACAGAAAGCAATGGAGGATGTTATCCCTGTACCCTGAAGATTGGGTCTATGAATGTGGGTGGGCGTAGTACGACTAAGGCTAAACGGGGGGTGATTGAGAGAATGTTTCTGAGAAGAAAGTTGGATGTGTTAGCTTTGAGTGAAACAAAGATGAAAGGGAAAGGTAAGTCTAAGTTTGGAAGTGTGAATGGAAGATTGCCAGGTGTTGATAAAGGAAGGGCAAGAGAAGGTGTGGCCTTGTTGGTGAGTCCGGAAGTACAGCAGTGTGTGATTGCATGGAAGGAGGTGTCGCCAAGACTGATGTGGGTGAATATGAAATTTGAACGTGAGTTGTGGGCATTCGTGAGTGCATATGGGCCTGGTAGTGAAAGAGTTGAAGAAATGAGGAAGTCTTTCTGGAATGATGTTGATGAGTGTCTGCAGAGTTTTGGAGCGAATGTGAATGTCGTAATGATGGGATATCTGAGTGTTACAGTGTGAAATGTAGCATTTGAAGTTGTAGTTGGTATGCATGATGAGACTGGAAGAAAGGAAAATGGGGAACGAATGGTAGGAATGTGCGTTGAGCGACAGATGGTGATTGGAAATACCTTGTTTGAGAAGAAAGATATTTGTAAGTATACATGGGTGAGACAGGAGGGTGGAAGGGTTGTTGATAGAGCATAGATGGACTATGTGGTTGAGTCCAGGAATGTAATAGGAAGATTGTTGGATGTGAGAGTTTTGAGGGGGTAGAGTGGAGGTATGTCTGACCACTACCTGGTGGATGGAAAGTTGAGAGTAGGTACGAGATGGGTGAGAGCTAGGAGAGTTAGGTGTTGCAAGGAGATTTTGAAAGTGAGTGAGTTGGATAAAAGAGAGAAAATGTTAAAGTATCAGGAGAAATTGAAAGATGAGTGGAACGCAGTGAAAGATCAGGAAAATGTCAGTGTGGAGGAGGAGTGCTGTGGTGGGGCATGAGGAAGAGGTGTATGGTGTGAGATGAGTGGGTGGTGGTGTAAGAAAGGGAAGTGAATGGTGGTGCGAGGAAGTATGGCTGTGGCTAAGAAGAGACGTACATATGAAGTGTGGCTGCAGAGGAAGGATGAGGTGTCATATGAGAGGTATAAGGAAAAGAGGAATAGGGCGAGAAGGGCTGTACGTGATGCTAAAGTGGCAGCAGATGAGGGGTGGGGTTGGCGGTTGACTGAGAATTTTCAACAGAATAAGAAAATGTTTTGGAAGGAGGTGAAAAGAGTGTGAAAGGGAGAGTCTGGGAAGGAAGAGCGGGTAAAAGCAGAGGATGGAAGGATGTTAATTAAGATGGATGCAGTAAGGAGGAGATGGGCAGACTATTATGAAAGAATGTTAAATGTAGAGTAGGAAAGGGTGACTAAGATTGTGGCGGATAGAAGGGTGCATTGAATAAATGTGTTGGGAGAATTGAATGATTCTTTGTTCATGATGAAGTGCAGGAGGCAGTTAAGGAGATTAAACTGAGAGCTGCAGGTATGGATGGGTGTTCTGTGGAATGCCTGAAAGGTGGTGGAGCGACTGTTGTTGACTGGTTGGTAAGATTGTTGAATGTGTGCTTTGTGAAAGGTATGGTGCCAATTGATTGGGCAAGCGTTTGTGTGGTCCCGTTGTATAAAGGTAAGGTTGATAAGTATGAATGTACTAGCTTTAGTTGTATAAGTCTGTTGAGTGTTGTAGGTAAGGTGTATGGTAGAGTGTTAATTAAGAGAGATAGAGACGGTACAGAGGAAGTGATTGGTGGTAGCAGTGTGGCTTTAGGAGAGGCAAGGGATGTGTGGATCAGGTGTTTGCTATGAGACAGGTGTGTGAAAAGTATTTAGCAAAAGGTAAGGATGTGTTTTGGGCATTCTTGGATTTAGAGAAAGCGTATGATACAATTGACAGGGAGGCTTTTTGGACTGTTTTAAGATTGTATGGACTTGATGGTAGGTTACTATAAGGAGTGAAAAGTTTTTATGTAAATAGGAGAGGGAATGTAAGAGTGGGAAATACTGTGAGTGACTGGTTTCCCATGAGAGTGGGGTTGCTTCAGGGATGTGATGTCGCCTTGCTTGTATAATATTTATATGGATGATGTAAGGGAGGTGAATGCAAGAGTGTTAGGTGGAGGTCTGAGTCTGGTGATTATTGATGGTAGAGAGTGGAATCTGAAGCAGCTGCTGTTTGTGGATGATACTGCACTGGTGGCTGATTTAGAGGAGAGATTGAGACAGTTGGTAGAGGAGTGTGGAAGGGTGTGTGAAAGGAGAAAAATGAAAGTAAATGAGAATAAGAGTAGAGTGATGAAGTGTACAAGATTCGGAGATGGTACGAGGATGGCTATAGTTTTGAATTGTGAGTTGCTTGAGGAGGTAGAGTGTTTTAAGTATTTAGGGTCACATGTTGCTGTGGATGGAAGAATAGATGCAGAAGTGAAGTTTAGAATGAATGGTGCTGGGGGGAATGAAAAAAGTGTTTGGATGTTGTTCGCTTAGAGTGGATGTAAAGAGAAGGCTGTATGAGGGTGTTGTGGTACCAACTGCGTTATATGGGGCTGAAACATGGAATGTGGGTGTAGCAGTGAGGAAGAGTTTGAATGTAATGGAGATGAGGTGTCTGAGGAGTATGTGTGGAGTGTCGTGCATGGATCGAGTGAGAAATGATAAAACGCGAAGGAGAACTGGAATTGTTCGGGAGATGGTTGATCGAGCTGAGCAGAGGGTGTTGCGATGGTTTGGGCATATGGAGAGAATGGATAATGAGCAGCTGGTGAAAAAGATAACTAGATCTGATGTGAGAGGTGTAAGGCTGAGAATAGGATGGGTGGACAATGTGAAGAGAGCATTGGATGTGAAAGAGATGTCTGTTGAGCAAGGAAGAGTGGCTTTGTGTGATATAAATGAATGGAGAGAAATTGCGCATTAATAAATGGTTACGCAGCCCTGAAGGGATATTCTCCCGCATTTTGTCTGATCAGCTGATGAGGTCAGGTGCTGGTAAGGGGATGGGTCCATTATGATGTGGCAGGAATAAACCAGCTCTGCTGCCAGGCACTGCTGTGGATGTCACTGATTGCGCTGTGCAGTTGACCATCGTGTGGTGCGGTGCAGTGAGGATCTGTCCCTTCTCCCCTCTGGGGCTAATATGCAAATGAATGTGTTTGAGTGGATGAGTAAATTGGAAGTGTGTCGTCCTGTCTCGGCTACCTCCCTTTCCCTGGGGGAAGCAGCCTAGGTATATATATATATATATATATATATATATATAAACAACTATTTTCCCTGTTCCATCTGAAGAACATTTACAAATGGCAAAAGAATAAAAATGAAAATCCCAACGTCTATTTGTGCGTGTTTCAGATGGTCACTGAGAAGATTTGGTATTACAAAAAAAAAAAAAAAAAAAAAAAAAAAAAACATAATATTGATAGCAAATGACTCTCCTTTGGGCGAGTCTTGTGATTATAACAAAGCCAGCACAAACGTCTTTTACCGTATCAGTGAGACGCTTATATCCTACCATGGATCATCAGACCTAGGACAGAAACTACAGTAATTTGTAAATAGTATGCCGAACTTAGTAATAAAAAAATATAATAGATAATCTGTATGAGGAATGATATAAATATACATAAAACAGCTAATGCTAATCAAAATGAAAAAAAAAAAATAAGGTATAACATTACTACCTTATTACTTTATGATGCATTTGCAAGCAAAACAACTAATGGGAAGGTATGTAACAAAAACCATTAACAGTGGTTGTATAGTCTTGGTAAGGTATGAGGTGGGGTCACATTGGGTCAGGTTCCATTTCGTTCTGTGTACCCCTTCCTGCTGCAGGTGTGTATATGAAACCTTCACTTTCATGTTTCTGTGTCAATTTCTCTGAAGATGAAATATCCGAGAGTAATTACTGTCTCAGTTTTTATTTCTCCTGGGGTTAATTTGCACACATATCTTCACGATGAAATGTAGATTCCCCATATATTGTATGCATATAACGCTCAAGCAATGATCTTTCGAGAGTGAACTCTTCAGCCATGAACACAAACACTGGCCATGTGTTTGTGCAGGAACGCTCAGTTTAGCTCTTTCCACCGTCTCCTCTTATCTACGCTGTCTGTAGAGTATCATATTTAGATGGAACTTGTTATACGTATGTAGTACTAAGAACTGCCTACATGTTTCATGTGGGGGAAAAATAGCTTCTTATTATGAGCCTTTATACAAGTGAGGGAGCTTAATATTTGTAATGCTTTTCCCGTCCGCTGTGGGTATGGACAGCACCTGGTGCACCTGGAATATATGCCCTTGGCAAGTACTAAAAGAATTTATACAAAATGGAAAGATGACAGGTGGCGTTCCACAATTATGCGTAATGTAATTATGGCAAACGTCGAAACAGACACCTATCTGAATATGACTGAAGGTGATGAAAAGAATCTTAGGCCTCAAAAACTTAATGCTTCATTCAAGGAATTTCAAGTTGAAGTTACAAAGATACCTGAACAGAGTCAAAGAATGGAAATGTGGATATACTGTAGTAAAAAAAATGCAACAATGTATGGAAGAAGTCGAGAAAAGCAAAATGTGGAATTAAAAAAAAATATCGAGGAGAAAACAGTCTGCATGATTCAGATAAATGTCTTTGAATGTCACCTGTACAATATTAAAATTATTAAAGTGGTTAAGGTTTATTGCTCACGTAATGCCACTAAGGGATGAGTGAGGCTGGTCACTCTCATCTTAAATGTCAGGACCAACTTGCCTAGCCCCGGGCTCCTACGTTCTTCATGAGGCAACATAAGATTGGATGATGGATGGGTGGATGAAGAGTGATAGTATTACGAAACTGGATTTGGCATAAATAAAGAGTATGTACAGGGTCTGTTGTTTTCTAATAAGATCAATTGATTTTTGGAACAATGTATCAGATTTAAAGAAATAACTGATATAATGGTAATGCAAGAACAAAATCCTGTAAAACACACACACACACACACACACACACACACACACACACACACACACACACACACCAAACTAGTACAATATCACACTACATGAGTGAATCATTGCCATCGTTATTATGAGCTATGGTGTGGTGTAGCTGTTCATGTCCCTTTAGTATGCAATGGTTAGTGTGTTCCTGTGTTCAGGAAGACCTTTAGAGGTGGATGTCAGTACTAATGTCGCTGGGAATGCTAACGTCAAGATCAGAGTGAAGTGAAAATGTGTGAGATGTAGGCCTGTAGATGTACTGTCAGGATTTCAGGTTGTTTATAAAGACTCCGTATTACTACTGGATGCTTTATTGGGAGAGGGTTGTTATACTCCCAGAGTCTAGCAGATCTCTGTCACACCTGAAATCATCTGGGGAAAGGTAAGAGAGTTTCCTTTGTGTATTACCCAATGCCATGACTACTCTGAGTTAAGGGATTGTCGGCCGTGTACACAGAAAACAGTCTTCTCAGTAGATTTGGCCAGAGGCAGCGGCCACTGCCAGTTCATGACATTCTGGCAGCGTCTGAGTCATGACAACGAAACGACAAACATTCGCTTGCATACATTTGTCTCCCCGCGGGTAAATAAGATATCTCCCGACATGTGACGGTGTACGAAAATAAAAGTAATATAAATGTACTTAGTATGGAAAACGGGTATGTTAGAAGCAGAGGTGAAAGAATATGAACAAGCAATAGTCTTGGCTGAATGGTTACGTACTAAGGCATTCTCACAAACGGCAGATGTGATAGGAAGGATATTAAAGAGGAACTCAGGGCATAGACGAAAGATTTGAGCAAAGGATGAACACGAATGAAGAGATCTGGCGGGACAAAGTCATATGGTCATGATATAGGAAAAGAATTCAAAGTACACGAGTACAGTGTAAAGAGAGTCACTGAAAGGTAGAGCGAAGGGAATTAGTTGAAAGAGATCAAGGATGACTGCAGAACGAGCAGAAGTATCGACCATGATTGCCGTGGAAAGGAATGTGGGTTCTAGTACAGGATAGTACAATTCTAGTCGTGAGAAAGGAAAAAGAGGATCAAGATTAAAATTAGTGCAATCCCGTTTCAAAACTGAGCAAAGGCGTGACACCGGAACAAGGTCTAGGGTAACATGACCACTGACAGCATCTACTAACAGATGAATAAAAACCTTTGCTTGTAACATTAATGGCTGGAGGGACAAAGACAATGATTCAAAGTGAAAGCTGATATATAGTATTATTGTGGCAACAATAGTTTTATCATTTAGTTTCTCTAAGACATCCAAAAATGTGTTCAATTGTGTGCCCAATTCATTGGTATGTGTGACGATATTACATAGTAACTTATTAACATTCAGCAACCTATCCTGTTCTTCCAAAGCTGAAGCAAATGTTTCTAACTGTTCATGATATGCTGATAATTCAGTAGTTGTTGCTAAGCCAAAAACATCACAAAGGCCTTTACCACAGAGATCAAAGGGATCTCGCTTTACACGTGAATGTGATCTTCCGACAGGGAAACTATGAGGCACCAATGAATAGTTTCTCAGTCTAAACAAGTCTCCACTGAAGAGGTTCATATATTGGAAACCCCAAAGATCCATTCACATGTTTGTTTACCAAGGAAGCGAGTAGGCATCATACAGTGGACAGTTGACTAATAGTCAGTTCTTGTGTGACTGTCATCAGAATCTGAAGATCATAACGGATTGAGATGACGTCCTCCACTATCATTACCTGCCCCCAGGGCTTTACCAGTGTCCCAGGGTGGAGGATCCCATCTCTACTCTCATCACCCAGTGATGATCCGAACAAAACTAGTGCCAGCAAGGCTGTCCACACTGTCTATAACATCTTACCTACAAAAGTAGTCTGGATCAATGTTCAAATCAGCTAAGTGGTCCTGACAGTTGAAGGAACAGACACAGTCAACAGTGGGGCGAGTTGTTCAGCGAGGCTTTCGTCTGTACTCATTAACAGGAAGAGCAGAAGATGACAAAGGGGTAGCAAGGGCAGGGGAGGAACAGAAATCTCGATAGCGCGGTCTTAGGTACTTCTAGAGAGGTAAAGAAATCGATTATAGATCGTTAAGCTCAGCCAGAATAAAGTAGTGAGAAGTAGTGCCAACGAGGTGAGTTACAGCACTCTTTGGTTACGAATTTTATTGCACAGTTATATTAATAATACGTTACAACGTGGCGGAGCATGTCCCTAGTGTCGGACCTTCTCTCTAGCCCCTCTCTCTCTCTAACCCCTTCTCACTCTACTGTATCTGGCCTTCTCTCCAACTCGTTCTGATCTGAAGGGAAGCTCTCCGACATTATATACAGCTTGGAGAGGATGTGTATGTGTGTTGTAGTGTTTGGTAGATTTCCATTCACGTGTACTAACAGACTAGGGCTGGTTACTCCACGTATTTGAATACGTCATGAAATTCTTGGTCGTCTGGACTACGGGGATGTTTGAAATACATTATATGGTTAAGGATTCTTGATGATCTGGGACAACAAGATTGTGGATAGACATAAGGTGACTTGACATTCCTAGTGAGAAGCTGATTACATTTCCAGCAGACACTACATCCTGTACATTGTGTTTATGAGTTATATACTACAGTCGCGGCGAACGACTCTACTGTTGTCATTATCGTACCCTGGCAACATACCATTCAAAAATGAGTCCGATTTCGTGTCATGTTATACACGACTCATATTATTATGCACGAATATATTATACACGAATATTATTATACACGAACATATTGTACACGAACATATTATACACGAATCATACGCGTCTCATATTAAACACGAAATCTGACGCACTTTTGAATGGTAGGTTGCCAGAGCACGATAATAACAACCTCAGAGTCACGCGCCGCGACTATAGTACCTATTCTACATATCGCTCAGTCATGCGAAACTGGTGTACCATCGCCAGTAAATACTTTCATAACATATTAATGCATACTATATACACTTTACAGTCTATTTGCAAGTGAAATACATAATACTGCAAAAGTAACATAATTGTCTGAGTATTGTATAATTGCAGTTACATCGTGTTAATGCTATTGCAGTTACATCATTTTAATGCAACTGTTACACAAGTTTGACTAACATAACATTGTGTTAATGCAACTGTTAATTGTGTTGGCCATAAAACTGTAATTACATCTGGTTAATGTACCGTTACATTTTGTGTTGGCCATAAAATTTTAGTTACATCTTGTTAATACAACTGTTACATAATGTGGTTGTAACAAATTGTAGTTACATAAATGTGGCAACTGTAACATAATTGCAGTGATGCTATCATCTGTAGTTACATATTTTTAGCAAATGTAACATAATTGCAGTAGTGTAAGGTAATCCAAGCGTTTGTAGTTACATAATTGCAGGACTCACAAATGTGGTCATTGCAGGTATGTAACTGATTCATATGAATATAACTAATACAATAATAGTAATGTAATCATATCATGAATCATCGATATTTGATGTAGTTGTTCATTTTGAGCCACCATCTGCCCACTCCTTGCCCACCACACTAACATGTGCGGGAACCCAAGAGAAAGCCACATGAAGGCCACGATGGCCAAGAAGAAAAGGCCACTCTAAAATCGATAAAACCAATGGACGGGATGCACTAAAAGACTCCAGTGCAAACAGAGCATTACAGAAGTAACTAAAAATCACAAAATCAGATTCGGGGAGAGTAAAAATGATTTGGAGTGCATATAACATCGCAGTCAGTTCCGCCGTATATACTGAAGCAATACCAGGAAGGCTACCACCCCTTATAAAGGAAGGGAAGAGAACACCAAAGCCTACTCCAGTATCAGTTTTCCATCCGTCAGTATAAACAGGGACAGATTCCTCACGCGTTGAGGCATGTTAAAAAAAGAGAGGGACACGTGAGAGGGAAGTGAGCCCTTTTTTACCAACAACGGACCTACAAAATGTCACACGAGGGATGTGAACAAACTGCCAGTCTCAGAACAGACAGGGCTAACATAACAAACCAGATCCTGTAACCAAAAGGCTTCGGGAAACCAGGGCGAGTGTCATAAAACAGATCGGGAATCCTGAGAGATGGTGGCACAAGAAAGTGTGTTCGGAATGCGGTGAAGATGATACCTACACCTCATCATCAATGTCTGGCGACGTAAATCCAAAGGGAGTGTATCAGCATCCACCAACGAACTGGAAATCGGGGATGATCTGAATGCCCCAGTTGCCAGACATACACCAGCCTGATGCGAAGAATTTAACAACCGAAGACGGGCACTTGTTGTGGAGAAGATCTCACACCCATATTCAAGTTTAGGAAAGAAAAGAGACCTATGCAAGAGGAGGAGGGTCTGATGGTCAACACTCCAAGAGGTATGAGACATAACCCTCAAAAGACTCAAAGCTTTAATACAAGCTGCCTTAACAGAACAAATTTGAGGAACCCAGTCATCTGTCAAACAGAAAACCCAGAAGCCGCATCTCCTCCACACAGGATATTCTCCGACCACAGGGGTACAAGTCAGGGTCTGAGTGACCTCACCTAAGATGACAAAAATGGCTAGCCACTGTCTTTGTTAAAGAAAAACGGAAGCCACGAGACTCAGCCCACCCAGAAATTTTATTAATAACCAACTGCAACTTCCTCTCAATCAGACATTCTAGATGCAGTGAAGAAAACTGGAAGGTCATCTACTTATAGTGAGCCACGTACACCATCAGGAAGTACACTGATGACACAGTTGATGGCCACAGCAAAGAAAATAACACTACGGACATTCCCCTGTAGTATCCCATCTTGAAGTGCATGGGCATTAGAAAACACTCCTACTCTGAACCTTAAAAAACGGTTCGATAGTAACTGCTGAAAAAAAAAAAAAATATAGGTAAGTGCCCACTAAGACGAAACTCATGAAGAGAAAGTAAACTGCCATGACGCCAGGCAGTGTCATATACCTTCTCCAGATCGGGGTAGACCGTGACATGGTGTTGGTTAGTTGAGAAAGACTCAAAGACAGAAGATTCCAAGGACAGTAGGGCACCAGTGGTAGATTGCATTTTTCGAAAGCCATAACGGACTGGCGCAATTGTTGACTCTATACAGGGGTTTTATCCGCCCCTGTGTGGAGTACAACTCTCATGTGTGGGGAGGCTCCCCTCATACAGCTCTTCTCAATAGGGTGGAGTCAAAGGCTTTTCGTCTCATTAACTCTCCTCCTCTTACTGACTCCCTTCAACCTCTGTCTCTTCGCCGCACTGTTGCATCTTTATCTCTTTTCTATCGCTACTTTAATGGTCACTGCTCCTCTGAACTGTCTGCTTGCATTCCTCCACCTCTACGACGGGCGCGTAGCACCCGTCTGGCAGCAGACTCTCATCCTTTTTCTGTCCAACTCTCTAATGCAAGAATTAACCGTTACTCCCAGTCTTTCATTTATGCAACAGGTCATCTCTGGAACTGTCTCCCTCTGTCTGTATTTCCTGCTGCCTATGATCTCCAGTCTTTCAAATGCAGTGTGTCCAGGCATCTCAAAATGATCGGATCTTGAATTTGGCTCTATATTGTATTTTGTTTTTCTCTTGGAGGGAACTGTTACTGCAGGCTCATGGCCTTTGGTTCCTTCTTCCTCGCATAAAAAAAAAAAAAAAAAAAAAAAACTGTCCCCATCTAAATACAACATGAACCAGCCATTTACCATCTTCTCCAACACCTTGCAAACACAAGAGGTTAGAGAGATAGGGCAATAATTCGTTGCCTGCAGATGATCCTCTCCGGGGTTAGGGGAGGGATGGGGATAACCACAGCAACACCCTAAGTAGACGGCAACTCACCAGTACACCAAATTCCATTATATGGCGCCAGTAAAAAGGAAGGGGATTCGTCAGATATATGACGTAAAAAGGCGTATGGAATATCATCACAGCCTACAGAGATGAATCATGACACTGCGACAAAGCTGCCCAAAGCTCAGAAACAGTAAAGGGGACATTGTAAGACTCTCCCCAAGAAGACATGAAGCTGAGGTTAAAGGATTCCAAGCACCAACTTTGGCATGCTGAAGGCGATTCAGTGTCCTTTGTAGACACATCAGCAAAATGCTTGACAAATGCTTCAGCAAAAGCAAAAGGGATCAGTCACATCCCCACCTTCATCAGATAAAACAAGAGAGGAAGGAACTGGATATTTGCCAGAAATCTTTCTGACCTGGTTACACACTTGGGCGAGAGAAGTCCTCGAGTGAAGGGAGGAAACTTACCCCCTCCACGAAGAACGTCTGGCCTCCTTCAACACGCGATGTGCATAAACAAGCTCCTTTCAAAAAGCCACCAAATATTGTGTGTCCCCATGATGACGGCGATGCCGAGGGAAGGCAACCCATTTTGCCCTTTCTGCAGAGGTGCATTCAGGGGTCCACCAGGGAACTGGACATTTAGGAAATCGACCAGATGTCTTGGGAATAGATAAAAGAGCTGCTGAGTGCATTACATCAGTTACATACGCCAATGCCTCATCAGCACTACAGAAACAGTCCACAATGCGGTCAGTCCCTGAAGAGTGGCCAGTTTGCCTTATCCAGGTGCCAGTGAGGAAAACGACATTGTGGCTGACACTCAGTAGAAGCTAAAAGAATCAGGTAGTGATCATTGCCATATACATCTGACAACACAGCCCACCTAAAATCTAAAATAGCAGTAGCTGGGCACAGAGACAAATCAATGGCCGTGAAAACGCCAGTCTGACTATGAAAGTATGTCGTTTGACCTGAATTCAACACCCCCAACTCGGCATCCTCCACCAAAGAAGCCAGCATAGCACCGCGAGGGTTGGTCATACTGTCATCCCATGGCGGGCGATGACCATTCAGATCACCCAGTAAAGGAAAGGGGAATGGAAGGTTACGAACAAGACGAACAAGATCTATCTTCTCAACAGAAGCACTTGGAGGGAGATAAAGACTACACAATGTATATTGACGGTGAAGGAAAATCTGAATGGCAACAGCCTGCAGTGGAGTTGAAAGATTCAGAGAAGTGAATGAGACATCACAGCGAACTAGGAGTGCAGTACCACCATGAAGTCCTTGGCCAGGAAGAGGATCAGAATAAAATACACGGTCACCAGGAGGACCGGAAGGAGCAGCAACCCCAACCATGGTCTCCTGGATGCATATGCATGCTGGGGAAAAGCGAGCAATAAGACTATACAGTTCCTCCCAGCTAGCACGCAAACCACAGCAATTCCATTGACTTAAAAATCCCATAATGTAATGGCATTATATCAGGTTACTTCCAGTACCAGAGTTCTGGACACTGGGAACCTTGATGGGTTTCTGAGTACCTTGCCGAGGGTTAGATTTAGTAACAGGTTTTCTAACCACAGTTAACTTCCTGAAGGTGGAACCCGAGATACATGGTTTTGTAGATGGCAAAGAGGAGGAAGAAGAAGGCTGGAAAATGGTCTTCTGAGGTGGAGCAAGAGATGGTGTCGTAGGGGGACCGCAAGCTAGCCTTAGCCAGAACAGAGCAGGCAGTGCTATCACAAGGAAGAGTACAATCAGTAGCGCACCCCACAGTACTAGGATCCCGAGAAGGCAAGGCTTCATACAACTGAGGAGGCACATCAACAACCTGGGCATCACCACTGTCTGGTGGGGTCTGGACCGTCAGTGAATCACTATCCTCAGCCTGCACTCGTCCGGACCTATGAGAATCCTGAACAGAATGAGTAGTGGGCTTCCCAGCCGAAACCTTTGGTGGCAGGGCCTCAGTCTCTGAGCACTCTGAGGAGCCACGGCGACGCATGCCATGCCCAGGAGAGATGCTGTTTTTTTTTGGATATGTTAGGACAAGGAGAAGCATCAACATGGACGTCTGCCACCACCACTGAAGGATGTCGACCCTCTGTCACCGAAATATGAACATAAGAACATAAAAAGAGAGTATAACTGCAGTAGGCCGGTTGGACCATGCTAGGCAGCTCCTAGAAGAGTAACTGAACTATTAGAATGAGATAATGATAGCAAAGAAGAAGGCTCTCCCTCGCCCTCCAAACCCTCCAGCCGAAGCCGGCAGGAAAAAGTAAGAACACCACGCAGTATAGAAAAACTGGTTTGGACATTTTATAGGAAAGTGTGATAGGAGAATAGAGACTATCATAGTGTAACCTGAAAAGGAAAAAGTATGAATTTAGTATTGGTTATAAGATTTTTTTTTCTATATCCACCCCTTATTTGTCATATGCTTATCTAGCCTATGCTTGAAGCTCTCAGTGGAAGAGGCAGCAACTACATTACTAGGTAGCTTATTCCATTCGTCTACCACTCTATTACCAAAGCAATATCTACCTATTTCCTTTTTGAAACGGGATTTTTCTAGTTTGAAACCATTACTTCTAGTTCTATCCTGTATGCTCACTTTAAGTACCTTGCTAATATCTCCCATATTTATACCCTTCATCCATTTAAACACCTCAATTAAGTGTCCCCTTACTCTACGCCTCTCCAGCGAATGCAGACTTAGTCTTTTCAGTCTGTCTTCATATGACAGGTTCCGAACGTCATGTATCACTTTTGTCAATTTTCTTTGTACATTTCCTAACGAGTTAATATCCATTCCATAGTAAGGACACCAAAATTGTACTGTGTAGTCTAAATGTGGCCTTACTAATGCTAGGTAAAGTTTCAGTATTACTGTTGATGACCTATTGCTTACGCTTCTCGAAAGAAATCCTAGAACCCTATTTGATTTATATCTTGCATTAATACACCGTTGCCTTGGTTTGAGGTTGTTACTAACCATAACTCCTAGATCCCTCTCGCATTCCAATTTGCTAATTTTGCATTCTGATTTGTTAATTTTGCATTGCGATTTGGAGGCAGAAACAGTAGTTGAAGAAGACGGGTTACCACTCACCTCACAAGCAACAGGAACCTCAGCAACATCAGTCTGCAAATCAAAGAAGATAGGAGTAGTAGATGGCACAGAACGAGGCAGAGTCCTAGACACAGAGTGCTGCGCAGATGCACCGGAGAGGACAGAGGCATAAGAAACTCTGGGATAGAAAAATCAAGTCTCGGCTCTTCTCCTTGCCTCAGGAAAGGAAGCCTTCTCATGGGTACATATGGACAAAATCAAAAGCACAGTGAGGACAATGCTGAGAGGAGGCAGCATGGGCACCCCCTCAATGGTAGCAGTTAGGAGGTGCCTGACAGTAACAAGCATGGGAGGAGCAACCACAAGAAACACATATTTACACCAGGAAGGCCAGCTTGCAGACGGCGACAAAGCGGCTAACATTCCCATTCCTCTGACAGTCACATCATCTCTTTGGGGATGAAACACGGGGCTTCACAGGAAGAGATAACCAAGCAAGTTTCACAGAATTAGGCAACGTTAATTAGTCAAAGGTCAGGAAAAGTGTCGGCGTTGGTGTCTGAACACGCTCGATCTTCTTCTGTACCCTGTAAACATTGACAACATGAACACGCTCGATCTTCTTCTGTACCCTGTAAACATTGACAACACCAGAAGAGCTTAGTTCCTCCAACAACCGAGTCTCAGGGTACTGAAGGAGTTCCCAGGAGTAAATGACCCCCATACACTGGTTAAAGGTGGCATGGGGTACACAAGTCATACTGTGACCAGATACAGAGGTCAGAGATTGAAGACAGGAGCTCTCTTCTGAGGAGGACACCTCAGTAAGGAGGCTACCAACCCCCTGGAACGAGATCACAAGTTCTTGACCACAGGTAGAAATAATGATATGGAGTCGAAAACATCAATATCCAACACTGAACCACCTGCAAAGGGTCTCAGCACTAGATACTTTGGAAAATTCTCTTGCACAGTGTTTTCCAGGCAGAACCCCAGAGCCAAACCGGCCCGACGTGACTCTCTCCTCGTCCCAGTTAAACTCTGGGACAGAGGAGAAATGTCTCTAGGGGCCTGGAAAGACTCTAGAGTGGCAATGAGGGAGCAGGATCCTGAAGAGTGTCCAGGGACAGGTGCCACGTCGTTAACATTTTCATCAGAAGGAGCCATATATGCAAAAATCGAACTTCATTCCCTCACCCCTCCATCCAGCACGGAGCCCAACAAGGGGAGGTCATATGCCAGGGACGACACCACTGACGACTGCAGAGGTAGAGGGAGAGAATATGCAGGCAACTACTGGGGGGCACAGATGAAGGTGACTCCAGGACGACAGAAGCCACCAGGTCCCCCAGTGCCCTCTTGACCCTAGCTAACACATGACCAGCTGACTGACTTGATCAGGCCCAACCAGGCAGCCCGTCTTGCCAGAATAGGGGACCAAAGTGGTGTATTGCTATCTGCAAGATGCAGCATACAGCATCGTTTTACCCCCGGGACTCCTGTCCCCCAGCATTACAGGACACCACATACAGCTAACACGTGGGGAGGCAACAGTCCCACGCTAGATGGCAAATGGGCAGGGACAACCAACATCGCCAGCAGGCCTCCTCCACCAGTGTTATAGGGGTGCTTGGTCCACGAGGCCGACAAATACCGAACCCTACAAAGGTAGGCATGCCTCCCGAGTAGGTGGCACTGGTAGCCATGCTTCAAGCCCTGCCATCTCGTTAAGGTGACCCCCCTCATGGGGCACCTTCCAACAGTTAATGAATAGTTTGTTATCAAGAATGCTAGGTGAGTGCATATTTTTATCTATATGACATTATAACTGCAACAATAACAACAGAATAGAATTTACACAAAATTGACCAACTCCTTAACAAGTTAGCCAATGCTGGATTAAAAATTAAGTTGTCTATATGTAAATATTCCTTTAAAGAAATTAAATTCCTTGACCATACGCTGGATGCAAAGGGTATCCACACCTCAGACGAAAAAATAAAAGCAGTAAGAGATTTCCCTGAACCCACAAAGGTAGATGAAGTGCGACAGTTTCTAGGACTAGTGGGATATTACAGACCTTTATATAAGGATTTTTTAATATAGCAGAGCCATTATTCCACCTACTGAAAAAAACAAAAACAAGCTATATTTCAGTGGGGAGAGGAACAAAAGATAGCATTTGATGATTTAAAAGATGCACTTTGCTTGGCATATCTAAACTTTAATAAACCATTCATAATTTACACAGATGCCTCAGTTAAAGGCCCAGGAGCCGTATTGATGCAAGAAGGTAAATGTGAAAAATACCAAGCAACTGCATTTGCCAGTAGACAAACAAAAGGAGCAGAGAAAAAATATCTTACTACAGACCTAGAGGCTATGATATTTGCACAACAAAAATGTTGTGATCTTGTATATGGTTACCAAATTCACCTCTGTACTGATCATAAGCCTCTTCTGGGCATGTCTCAGGGAAAACTTCTCACTGGGAGGAAAGCACGATGGAATGTACTGTCCGGGATTACAGTGTAAATATTTATTACATAAAAGATAAAATAAATATTGCAGCAGATGCTTTATGATGAAATACAGCAGTGACCAATGTCCCTACAGTTAGTCTAAGGGAAACACTCCCCAACAATGAAGAAATCCCTCAGGCACCAAGAAAGGACCCGTAGGGTCCAAAGTTATATATAATTTAGAACCAGGTGATGATATATTATTACCCAAGCTACATGTACCACCTAAACAATTCACAGTAGTAAACAATACCTTATATGTGGTAAATCAAGGACAACCAAATCATAGAAGAAATATCAGGCAATTAGTCATTCCTTAAAAAATGATAACTCACATTTTAAGGTTAATACACAGTAGTCCACATGCAGGTCATCCTGGCAAAGATATGACAGTCAGGCAAGCATGCATATCATAATATTGGCCATCGTTATGCAGACACACATGATCACATTGACAGATGTGAATCATGTGCAAAACACAAAGGTTACACTAACACCAGCACCCTTAGGAAAGTATCCTGTACCTAACCAACTGTGGGACGTTGTCGCGGTTGAATTACTTAAGCTACTTTTATCTAATAATTATAATCAATATATTTTTGTTGCTACTGATTATTTCTCAAGATATGTAATTTTGGCCCCAGTTAAGGATAAGGCAGCAGAAGCAGTTGCGTGGGTAATCATAGACAGTGCTATCCATAGGTTCAGCACACCAAAGTGCTAATAAGTGATAATGGAGGAGATTATTTAACTCTGAAATCTTACAAGAAATATGTAAACATACAGTAAAAAAAAAAAGTCAATATTTTAACCTATCGTCCTGCATCCAATGGATTGGTAGAGAAACAAAATAAAAAGTATTAGGTGTACTACGTCACATTCTCAATGTAAATTATGCAAACTGCGATGATTGGATCCCCAGAGTTGAAGCGTCAGTTAACTGTGCATTTAACGAATCTATAGGAGACACACCTCATTTTATTACTGACAGAACAGACAAACTTCTCCCATACGAGATAATGAAAGGCGAACAAATGCCTATATACAATTATGATGATTATCCTAAACTTCGTTTACATGAATCCCAAGAGATACACACAAAGTTAAAGAAACAGTTAACGATGTCCAAGTAAGAAATGACGGAAGAATTAAACAAATCTCAACATAGGTGACATTGTCTATGGCATCGTTCACACTAGAGACAGTAAACTGTCACCGAAATTTGAAGGCCCATACAGGGTAATTAAGAGAACAGCCAATATCGTATTAATTAAGTCACTATCGAGTGATGAAGAGAAGCAGGTCCACACTGATCATTTAAAAAGGCTCTCAAGAAATTTAACTAGAAGTTATAAATCACTGAATACGACCGAAAAGCCTAGTACATAGGATGGATAAGCCGGATGAAATTAATACATGCTGGAATAACTTACGGTCGCATACCAAACATACGAACATAGGTGCAACCCATACAGCAATTACCATAACATGGCATTTACATGACCTAGGATTCGATTTAGACTCAATTTATAGGTAATACGTTGAGCAGTTTAGAGGCTCTTCCTCATATGCTCATCCAACACAGGAAGTGGCTGAATCAATAAGTTAGCGGAATGGAAGCAGGAACAGGCTAAGATCATTATGCTTACCATGTTCCAGTACATCCCATCATGTTAGACTGACACAATTAGGAAAACAAACATCACAAATATACGTGACAAACGTAGTCTGTTCGATCTAGGTGGAGCAATTCCAGGTAACATTTTTGGATTGGCTAGAGAAAGCGATCTTGAAGAAATAAATATCAAATGTAACAAGACTGCACAGATTCTCTCATATCAACATAAGGTAGCTGATACCCAGAACAGTGTAATGATGACGATTGTAATGAACCTACGAAAGACAAAGAAATAAACTCAAGAAATTGTGGAGAAAGTAAAAGCACTGGAAGGGAATACGACACTTTTCCAACACTTCTCAGTGGTCATGGAACACACTGACAGTACTAGAGCTGATTATCAAGCTTTCATGAAGGCATTGCTAATGCTGTTTTTGGTAAGATCACCATTAATTTACTTCTCATTTACAACCTATGACAAATAATCAGTCAAGGCGTCAATTAGCATGGTTTGAAGCCTTTATCTGAGGAAAGGTATATAATGTTATATTATAAATACTTAGAAGCAACAGTCTCACCAACATCAATAGTAGTTCATGTCCCATACATAACAGATAATTTTTTCACTGTCTATCAAATATACCCTTTTCCTTCAAATAAAGGTGACTCATTAGTCACCATCAACACCAAAACAGAAGTCATCATGGACTCCAATGAACAGGACACTGTCACCTTCGCTAGTGAAACAACAATTGAACATAAATGTCGCACATCATTGCCTGCATATCACCTTTGTCTTGCGTATATCCTCAAGTTTCAGCCAGCTGAGACAGTCCCTTGTGAAATGGCTATTATAAAGACTGACAACATCCATCATCATTGCAACTTCACATTTGCTCCAGATAAACTCATCTATCATCAATGCATTGGACGTTCACATTTTTGTTTCTATTTGTTTCAAAATACATAAGTTTTCGTAACTTGCCCAGACACACCTCCAACCCATACATCAGCATCTGGTTTATACATATAACTGGATTACTGTTCAGTACTAACCTCCTTCATTGTCCATCGTACCTACTTAGAAACCACTATGCTATTCTAAACCACATGCATAAGTTCTTCCAACCATTACTTAAGATGATTTTAAATATGAGTACACATATAAAGCTAATTTCACCTAAGTTTGAAACCATGCAACTGATCAAACAATGCAACCTTGGGAGGAATATTGTAGGATTTATGGTCAGTCCATTTTATGTTTATAGCCAAGCTTTCATCTTTATAATTTTCTGCATCATATTTGCTATATTAATATTGGCTATGTGCAGAACGCAAGCTAGGACTGAAAACTTGGAAACAATATGTAAAAGCTATCCATTATAAGTGAAACCAACTGTGTAAATATTGGATATATATTATATATAAAATAACCAAAAATATGGAGTTACATGTAGTATAGTATTAACTTGAATATAAACTGTACAATAGAATGAAGCCAGTATACATGTATCCATTTTATAATATGTAACCATATTACTATGTCTCATGCCAATAGATAGCAAGTATGTCAAAATTGAGGCTTGGCGGCAGATGCAATTGGCTACTGTAGATGTTATTGTATTGCTATTGTATTGCTTTTGTATAAATAAATAAATATAGATAGATAGATAGATAGATATCTCCATTATACCGTACAATTATGTTACTAAATTCAGTTTTACATCACGATAAATATCATTTATTTACATTAACATTTAACGTAATTGTTTTGTCGCATATTCCCTCACTGTGTAGACTGTCGAACAGAGAAAGGTCATAGGTACGACTGAGCAATATATACCGGTAGGCATTAGTATAGTCATAGCACAATATGTAATAGTTATAGACATTAATATAATCATAGCACAATATGTAACACCAGCACAATATGTAATAAGCAGGTGGATTAGGCAGAGAAATGCAAACATCCCTTGATCCAGACTACCAAGAATGTCAAAACACATGATGTATGTCAAACACACGATTCCACTCACGGAAACAAGATAGCCACGTGACAGAAGCGTGCTAGACACCGCACACACACACACACACACACACACACACACACACACACACACACACACACACACACACACACACGTCAGCCAGCCGGAAACCAGACCGTAATATGTACCCAGAAATCAGTTGTAGGAGTCAGTAGGAGACGGAAATTGGGCAAAGTAGGAGACAGAGGAGGAAGTTGGTAGTGAGTAAAAGATTAGCCGTCACTGACAGTCAGTGGGTCACGTCACTCTGTCAGTCACACAACTGCAAGGGTAGGCAGTGAACAATATAAATGTGTCACAATAAAACCCTTTAACCCCAGAGTGTCTCTACCCACCTTCAATTAGGATACAAAATAGACAGGGGGGGGGAGTGAGACAAAGAAAGACCTACCTTGAGACTAGTGAGATAAAACCCACAAATACACAATCTCCACACTATCCATCACCTCACGACTTTTACATTGGTGGCTGCCCTACAATAACCAATACTGGTGGCATAGGTGCCACGCCAATCTACAACTACAATCCCAACTCTTAGCTACGACTATATCTACATTTGGCAGCAGCAGTAATCTACTTTACTCCATGGTACCTGACACTGATAGAAACGAATCTCTACAATTATCCACATTATTGACATTGGTGGCACCTACCTGCCTAGATACCTACCTACCCACCTATTGGCATGATTCTTGTGTGAGCTTTCAATCTGGGTCAGTTTTACTTCATCCAGAAATATGTGTATCATCTGATAAATTAATCTTCTGAAATTAAGGAAATGTTATCAAGAAATGAACTAGAGAGAAAACAATAAGTACAAAGAAAATATTAAGTGAATACAGTTTAAGATTTTTTTTTTAACTAAAACAAAAAAAAATATGTACAATAATAGCTAACAAAGGATGATCTTTATGTATAAAATATTTACAAATAAAGTGTTCACATGGATGAATATAGTGAAGCAGAATCGAATGTATGACAAATAATCTGGGGAACTTGTTTTAAGTAATTTAATTCTGTAAGAGAGGAATAAAATAATGTAAAAAAGATTATGGGTCTGAAGATAACAGAAGGAACACTTTACTGAATGGTTCTAACTCACCACCTATTTATACAGCATATGGTGTAAAATATTGACGCAAGGCGTTGGCTGTGACATGAGGTGATATTGATAGCTGGGTCGGAGGCGAAGAAGGCGGGTGGCAAGTCACTAGGTTACTGGGAGGTTTGACAATCAGGCAGGCTTGGTGACAGGTAGGTTAGGTGACAGGCGGGCTTGGTGACAAGCAGATTCAGTGACAGGCGAGCTCGACATCAGACAGGCTCGGCGACAGATGGGCTCGATGACAGACAGGCTTGATGAGAGGCAAGCTGGATGTTAGACAGGCTTGATGACCAAAGGGCTCGATGACAGACAGCCTCGATGTCAGACAGGCTTGGCGGCAGATGGCAGACACTCAGTATGCAGGCTAATGGATTTGAGGGTAGACCGACTTGAGAGTAGGCATGTTCTCGACCCAACTGCCACCAGAAAGTGAGATGCAGACCAATAGATGTACCATCAAATTTCAGGTTATTCTTAAACACTCCGTATTGCTACTGGATGTTTTACTGGGAGGGGCTTGTGTTACACTGCTGGGGTCTAGCAGATCTCTGTCTCTCCTAAAATCATTTAGGGAAAGGTAAGAGGGTATGCTTTGTGTGTTACCCAGTGTCATGACTTCACTCAGTTAAGGGATTGTCAGTTCTGTACTCATAAAACAGTCTTTTTAGCTGATTTGGCCTGCGGCAGCGGCCACTGCCAATTCATGGCATTCTTGCAGCACCTGAGTCATGATGACCAAATAACAAACATCAAAATCTCTTTCAAAATGATGTCAGTTTTAGAATGAATGTTAAGTGGTTTATATATGAAGTACCAGTGAAGACAGTATAATACTGGTCGACAATACAGTACATATATATATATATATATATATATATATATATATATATATATATATATATATATATATATATATAAAGATTGAGTACACCGATATATATATATATATATATATATATATATATATATATATAGATTGAGTACACCGATATATATATATATATATATATATATATATATATAGATTGAGTACACCGATATATATATATATATATATATATATAAAGATTGAGTACACCGCTTCCCGTCCGATCAGCGAAGTTAAGCAACGTTGGGTCTGGTTAGTACTTGGATGGGTGACCGCCTGGGAACACCAGATGCTGTTGGCATCCCTACGTGTCAAGTGGGGTTGTTGGAGGATTAGTGCCCCTCCCTGTAAAGCAATTAACTCTAAGCCCTTGGTCACCTCATTTGGGATACATGGCGTCTGGCAATGAATGAATATATATATATATATATATGGTTCTAATAGATTTTGACGTGATTCTAGGCAACATGAACTTGTGAATTTCGAATGATATCCAATTTTCGCTAGCATTTCCAGTTTTGGTGGTAGGTGGTGACGATCATCGTCCACTCACTTTATGTAGTGCTGCCTACTTCTTCCTTCACAATTATCATTCTATTCTGCGTCTTCCCTCCTCTCGACCTGTATCACTTATCCTTCCTGTCACTCTTCATTACTCTTCTTTCGTTCTCAGCTGGCTTTACATTAAGTGACAAGCCTAATGGTTTCCTGTATGCCAGGAACCATTTACAATGCTGAATGGTGACCATATAACCAACCCATACGTGTTCCCTATGTGTGAACAATCGGGTTAGTGGAGGGTTAGTGCCCCTCCCCGTAAAACAACTAACTAAAAGTCAAATGGCCACCCCTTATGGGATTTAGGCGTCTGGCAATAGACAGATATTTTTCCAGTTTTCGAGAACCAGTTTACCATGGGAAAATCTGCTCGTAAGTGGGAAAGTCCAACTCGACTTCTATCACAGAGATGGATTTACTTTATAAAGAAGCATTTCATCTAGTTCTTGTGGCGGTTATATCAGTTTCAGTTAAGTACCTGAATCTCAAGATATTTAGAAACTCAAACTGAACCAGCCACAGCCAAATGTCGGGTAAAATTTTCCTACGATCAAACAGATCATTTTTCTGGGGGGGGGGGGGACACAAATGAATGCACAGATAACTTTACATTTGCCATTTTTCCGTTTCAGATTTTCTCTACTGCTACAAAGTGCCTGTATATGTGTTGGGATGCAGTGGAGCGCTGTGACCGAATGAATGCATCAGACACTTTCTACTACGTCTGCGGGCTCTTTACACCTCAAAGCCTGAAGAAACCAATTGCAAGGAATGATGAAGACTCTTACAAACATTACATCAAACGTCCTATTGGTGGTCAAGACATGAAGTGGGAAGGGGAACCTCATACAGCACGCAAGCCCTGTATAAACCATTAACAATGAATGGATGTCTGTTAAATGGCCATCGGGTATGTCTTTCGCCATAGTAATAGTCTGGCACGAAACAAAGGATCACCGTACTGATTGCTACTTTTGCCTCACTAACACCAAAGGGTATTCAGTGATAACCCGGTTCACGATCAAGTATCTTAACGTACCTTCTGCTTTTAGGCCAGTACCCCCATGGCCCTGAGCTTCCAGTTCCAAATCCTCCATTATGTATCACAAGTGAATCAGAATCTAGTGAGGAGGATAGTTGCATGGATGCCAACTTTCAAGAAGATTTATAGAGCATGGAGCTGCACCTCATCTGTCAGGTAGAGCTGCATAACCTTATAAGAGACCTTAAGCTGCCCAAGGAGAAATATAAACTCCTTGGATATCGACTCAAGCAATGGAACCTGCTACAAAATGGAGTTTGTATCACCACCTTCTCCCATAGACATGAAGAGTTCTCAATGTAGTTCAAGATGGACGACATGCCTTGCTACTCATATGGTGCTGTTTCGTTAATGCAACACCTTTGTAAGTCTCATCCTTATCAAACAGGAGAATAGCGAGTTGTTCACTGATTCTGGGAAGAATACACTGAAGGCAGTCTTACTTCTTAATGGAAATGAGCTTCCTTCTCCTTTCAACTGGGCATGCTCGTGGAATGAATGAAAGTTATGAAACTATTAGCACTTTGTTGATTGCTTTCGACTACGAAAACACATCATTGGAACATCTGTGGGGACCTGAAGGTCATCTGCTTGCTTCTAGGACTTCTGCAAGGTTACACAAAGCACATGTGTTTTCTTTGTTTATGGGACAGCAGAGCAGATGCTAAGCATTACACACAAAAGGAATGGCCAGTGTGACCGAAAGAAATGACTGGAAGGTTCATGTCTTCACAAACCTCTTGTTGACCCTGAGAAGGTATTCGTGCCTCCACTTCATTTGAAACTTGGATTGCTGAAGAGCTTTGTGAAGGCCATGGATCATGATGGTGTTGGCTTCCATTACTTGCTAACGAAGTTCCAATGCTATGTAACTGAGGCCAAAGTAAAGGTAAGTGTTTTCAATGGTCCTCAGATTCATCTTTTACTCAATGATCAGGATTTTGTAAATAACCTATCTGAGCTGGAAAGGGCTTGGAAATCTCATGGTTATTACCAAGAACTGTCTAGGAAATTTTCGAGCACCGAATTATGAGGAACTTCTGAACAAGCTGTTGCAGAGTTCCCATGTATCAGTGCTCAAATGTCAAACGAGACACTTCTTCCATTTCTTGTTTGGACTTTTTTCCATTAAACTTGGCGATGTCAATGATGAACATGGTCAAAGGTTTCACCAGGAAATTGCTATAATGGAGAGCGGATAGAAAGGCCGATTCAATCTAGACTTGATGGGAGACTACAGTATTGCTGGGCTTCTGAGCGCGAAAATAAATGCTCCTACAAACACAAAAACAATGTGCAGAAGCACTTCTAATGTGCAATGGTTTTGTAAGAATGGTTTGTATATATCGGTTTGTGCTTAGTATGTGATACGGGTAAAACTTCAGTTTGATATTATATTTTGTGACATTATAGAAACTTATTGACCTTTACGTAACGAATTTGCACGCGTCAGGGAATTTTCCCACACTTATGATGTACTTCATCAAGTTACGTGATATTTTAGTGTCAGATTAGAAATCGGAGATACCGAATTAGAAACAGTTGAGAATAGGTCAGAACCATTACGGCTGCTGACCAGTGTAATAGTAGTTGCCCCAAACTCACCTGAAACAAGAACCCAATGGACTGCAGGCTTGTGCTGTCCTTCTGCAGTCCATCATTTTCATTTTGGGGAATAGTGAAGTACCTGAATGAGGTCTGTGTAACCAGGCAGTTGAATGCCATGGTTATATATGCCATCTCGTGAAGGCGTCCCTCTCCGCCATAGAAGATTGTATAAATGATTGTAATGTGGAATGTGAATAAGTTCTACCTATCTATTGCCAGATATTATATTTTGTGACATTATAGAGACTTACTAACCTTTAAGTAACGAATTTGCTGGCTTCAAGGAATTTTCCCACACTTACGATGCATTTCACCAAGTTACGTGATATTTTAGTGTCAGATTAGAAATCGGGGATACCGAATTAGAAGGGGAAGGCGGTGGCTGAATCGGTAGAAAGGCGGCCTGCAGTCCTAACGAACCCAGGATCGAATCCCGGCTGGGGCAGGGAACAATTTAAGGATTTGAATTTCCTAAAAAGCAGACTTTCCTGATCTACCAGATGACCCGCCGACATGTCGTAAAAATACCCCCGCTAATACCAATACACCAGTCCTGTATGAGACAGCCCTAGCATGTATTCAATATGGATGGTGGGTGTAAGCGCCGAAGTGGTGACATGTGGAGGTGAAGGAGGACTACTGAACCTTGGGATAGGTTACTGCCCCCGAGAAATAGGCACTGAGGCCTTTGCCCAGAACCGCACACGTAAAAAAAAAAAAAAATACCTTAATCCCCTAAGGGGTGACCACAAACAAATCGCCTCCATGTTGCCCTGTCCATCGCCATTTCGTTACCCTCCCCCCAGCTCACACTTCCCTTTCTCATATTTCTCTCTACTCCATACCTGCATCTCATCCTCGGCCTCCCTCTCCCTCCCTTCCCCTTCACTTCACTCACATACTCTCCTCGTTAGTCTCTCGCTCTCCTACCCCTCCACATGGCCAAACTACCTCAGTAAATCTCTCCTAACACATCCACATCCACACCACAAGACTCCTTCACTTTCTCTTTTGTCAGTCTGTCTCTCGATGTGATTACACATGCTTCTCTCAAATAACTCATTTCCACTGCTCTCACTATTGACATGTGTCTTTCCAAGAAAGTCCAGGCTTCTCTTCCATACATCAGAGTTGGTATCGCAATACTATCATGCAGTGACTTCTTTAACTTCCATGTTCACTTCCCTATTTCTTATCACTACTTTCAAAGAACCAGCAACCTTTCTTCCCTGTTGTACCCTTTCAAGCACTTCATCCTCCAAACTTCCGTCCTTACTCATCACACTACCCAAGTACTTAAATGCACTCACATTTTCCATTTCTTCATCACCGAACCTCACTGTGGATTCAGTGACTTCATTTCTCTCGGAGACCACAACTATACTCTTCCCTACATTAACATTTAAGTTCCGTTTCTTACACACTCCCCCGAACTCATTCACCAAGCCTTGCAGTTCCCCTTCCTCTGCACAAAACAATACAGTATCATCTGCAAACCACAGGACAGGAAGTTTCCAAACGCTGCCCTCTCTTGTTAAGGTTGCTTCAACATCCACTACCCTACCTTATATCTCTTTTATAACCCCATCCAAATAGAGACTGAACAACCATGGAGACATGACACTTCCCTGTTTGCATCCACCATTCAGGTAGAAAAATTCATTCAGTTCACCATCCAGACGCACCACAGCCTTAGCACTCTCATACACAATGGTATTCAACAGCTTGATATTTAATCCCTACATTCTTAATATTTATGACATTCCTTATCTATCCACTCTGTTATATGCTTTCTCCAAATCCATGAAGGCCACATACAACTTTTTCCCCTTCTATGGAAACTTTTCCACTAAAGACGTAAGGTTGAATATTTGATGTACACAACCGCTTCCCTTCCTAAAACTTCCCTGTTCTTCTCCAACTAATACCTCTGTAATTTCTCTAACTCTGTCAATAAGTATTCTACCATATACATTGTCTATTACACCAAGAAGACATATGCCCCTATGATTACCACACATTTCTTTTTCCCCTTTTTCTTTGTATAGGGGAGTAATTATACCTAACCTCCAGTCCTCTGGGGCTCTACCTTCCTCCCAGGCCAATCTGCACATATTTCATATCCATTCTACTACTATCTCTCCGCCATGCTTCATCGTTTGACGACACACTCCATCAACTCCAGAGGCTTTCCCCATTTTGACTTTATTGCTTCCACTACTTCCATCCTACTGATCTCTTCCTCCTTTCTCACCTCCCTGCTTCTCACAGACATTCCCCAGCCACTTATATTCTCGTTACTTTCATTAACTATGACTGACAGTGCCTTAAAGTGAATGAGTTGCACGTGACATTGTGAACTTTAACATGATGTTGAATGTGACGATTAATGAGAAGGCAGAAGAAAAAGCTGGTTTGGTGGATGCGATACGAGATATTATGTGGTTTTGTGCTGTGTATGAGAGAAATAAATGCTTGGGTGTTTTACGTTTGATATGGGTATTATGTAGCTGAAGGGTGAGATAGGTGTTGGAGAGGAGCCCCTTCATGTTGTGGCACAAATATAGCCAGGCAGGTGTGCTGCTCGGTCATACAAACGTCACTTAGCTTCCTCTCTGTCCCAAGTAAGATGGATGATGGATTGCTGAAAATGGTTAACATGAGCCTGAAGTTCAGCAAGATCACATTTTAACTGTAGCAACAACAACAACAACAACAACAACTACTACTACTACTACTACTACTACTACTACTACTACTACTACTACGATGAGTTAGGGAATATGGATATTGGATCGAATGGGCTGTGGAGTATATAGTATCTAATGATCTGTGAGGTGTGCAAGAAGGTGTGTGGTTTGGTATAGTGTGGTTGAGTGTGGTATGATACTGTGGTGTGGGTATGAATGTTGAAGTATTGTGTGGTGTGGTTATGAATGTTGGTGTATTGTGTGGTGTGGTTACGAATGTTGGTGTATTGTGTGGTGTGGGTATGAATGTTGGTGTATTGTGTGGTGTGGGTATGAATGTTGGTGTATTGTGTGGTGTGGGTATGAATGTTGGTGTATTGTGTGGTGTGGGTATGAATGTTGGTGTATTGTGTGGTGTGGATTTGGAGCTGGTGTTTTGATGTGGTGTGGTATAGGGTATTGCAATGAGCTGCACTGTTGTACTGTTGTCTGGCGCACGCCCGCATTTGTGTGTGTGTGTGTGTGTGTGTGTGTGTGTGTGTGTGTGTGTGTGTGTGTGTGTGTGTGTGTGTGTGTGTGTGTGTGTGTGTGTGTGTGTGTTCTTACCTAATTGTTCTTATCTAACTGTATCTTTACAGGAATGAGTCAAGCTCGTACTGTCCCGTGTATCAAACCATTTTTATCATACATAGTATCCTTAAATTTATTGATACTTTTGGCACACACTGTTTCATTCGGTAGTGCATTGCACTGTTCAGTTGCCCAATTTGGGAAACTGAAAAGCCTTAAGTCTCTATGGCCTCTCTTTTTCTGTAGTTTTTTGCAGTGTCCTCTTGCTGATGCCACCCCATAGGTTATATACTCATTTATGTCTATTTTATCTTTCCCCAAGATGCATTTATATAGCATAATCATGTCTCCTCTTTTCCTTCTCTCCTGTGTGTGTGTGTGTGTGTGTGTGTGTGTGTGTGTGTGTGTGTGTGTGTGTGTGTGTGTGTGTGTGTGTGCTGCAGTGAGCAATGTTTTTTAGTGTCTTGAAATGTGTTGTAATGCGTGCTATGTGTTGTGTAGTGTGCTGTAAAATGGTGTGGTGTATGCGATTCATTAAACAAAACACTGATAACAACAATCATCGCGTGGTGTTGAATATTTTTTTGTAGCGTAGTGTGATATAATGTACTGCAGTGTGGCTTGGTGTAGTGCTTTCTAGAGTGTTATGTGTTGTTATGTGGTACTGAACTTTTGGTGTAATATGCTGAAGAAAAAGAGCAGTCGCTGACTTGCAAAACGTACCCTTCCAAATACGTCAAAAAGGATAAAGCTAAATACAAATCTGTCTCAGGTAATCTAAAGATACATGAACACGATTCTGACCAACAAAGAGTCTGACAACCTGGACCTGGAACAGGGTGGTTTTACACCGTGGTTGAGACTTTGCTGATTAGTACTGGCGATGATGGAAACGGTGGATAAAGAATGTTATTCGGGTTGGAAAATACTTATGTAATTTATGGTGCAGAATGAAAAAGGGCAGATTAAACAGAGTGTGGGTACAGAAGGAGGTACAGTACGCACTGTGTTTATGGCAAGGATGGTTGAGAATATGGGAAAACAGGTTAAAGAGAGTGGATGTATGGATGGAGCTATGTAAGTACTGTGTGGAATGAAAACTGCTCAATGTATCACTGAAACAAATGATGGATTTTAATAGTTTATTCTCGCTACATCTAATTGAAGGAGATAATGAAGGCTATACTTAACCCTTATAAATCGGAAATTCTTTCTGAGACAGAGTTGAACAGTCTGCAGTGGCATGGATAAATATGAAAGACGCCCCTGAGCTGATGAGGTTAAAAGTTATTCACGTGACAGCGAAGAATGCTTAAGAGATTGTGGAAACACAATTCTTTTTGGTATTTATCTTATTTGTAAACAGGTACTTTTAAACAAACATTTCTTGCAACAGAATCGTGTCGTGCTGGTGGTGGTGCAGTGGTGATGTCAGCTGCCGTGGGAAGATTGTGGCTTGGCCTGGCTGTGTCCTGCCTCATGGTCCACGCCCGCCTGCCCCAGTGCTGTGGTAGGATGTCCATTTGTAACTAACTAAACTCAGTGCATGCCTTGAAGCATTCAGATTGACTGAATGACCCAAATAAAACTGGCGACGCACCTGTTAGGGTCATATGTCGCGGGACCGATTAAAAGATGACAATGAAGAGAGAATAAAAACATACAATAAATAAGAGTTAAAATATAGAAAAGTAAATAAATAAAATGGAAAGTATTCAGATGAAATAATTCTACCAACATCAACAGAGTCCAAGTCCTGACCTAAGTGTTGCATCTGCCCAATATACTGATTATCCAAATGCAGTTATATTTCTTCCACTTGTTTAAAGCTTTGTACGAGGTCATCGATAAGGGGGAAATAGCATTGTCATTAGAATACAACAAAATACCATGACAAGAAAAAAGAAACAAAGTATTACGACATTATGTACGAAAATATACAGTACACAACACAATATCATTTTTTTTAACCCCTTAACTGCGGGGCGTCACTTTCATGACACTCGGGCGCAAGGGATCCTACCCTGGGCCATCACTTTAGTGATTCTGTGTTATTATGAATTCACCTGGGCTTTCAAGTGGTGGGTTGTATCATCTGTCAGTACTGCCAGTGTCCAGCTATAGTCAGCACTGCTAATGTCATCTGTACTCCTATCCATTGTTGACAATTTAGCCTTTTTTTCCCTGTCCTTGACTCCCCTCAATACCTCCCCTCCATTACCATCTCCTCCTGCCTGCCCAGCCGCGCCATGCTACGCAAATCTTGCCCAGATTTTTCCACTCATTTCATCCACCGAAATGTGCCCTATGCACTATTCTTATACAAAAAATAATAAAAAAAAGAAAAGAAAAATGTGTTATGCAGCGTGTTCTGTGTCCCGACTTCTCGGGTCCAGTCACGATCCAACTCTGGGTCCTTAATTCCTGACCAGGTCAGCACTAGCAAGGAAGGGAAACAAACACCACGAGTGAACAAATACACCAATATATTAATAGAGAAACAATTACACACACAATGTTCTATGACCAGAGTCGAAATTACACAGTGCCTTACACTGATACTGGTCTGAATCACTTTCCACCGAGTTCAGTAGCTTTGTCTCGGATCTGGGTTATTTCCTCACAATATCACAGGTAATATTCCATCAGAATAGATAATAGATCAGCACAGAGAGGTTTACATACAACATAACCCAGTATACCCACAGGGACAGCTCTTAAGTCTAGGTGCTCACGTGACATAGACGGGTCCTAGCTGATACATCATCTCCTCGTGACATGTACAGTACAGCAGTCCCTAGCTAACTTAGCCTCTATGTACATGTCACACAGGCCGAGAATATACCGTAGGTCACACTAGGGGGAGGTGGGGAGGTGGCGAGGGGCTTCTTGAGAGTAGGGAGAGTTTCTCTCTGTGGGGCTGGGAGGAGATAGGGAGGAGAGGAGGGGGGAGGGATCCAGTACCGAGATATTGCTGTGTTACATGAGTGACACAGGCTCGTTTGTCCTGTCCATAAGGGGAGGGGGAACCTCAACCCGGGGCTGGGGTTATACACACTGTATGTGATTCACAGGGGCTCAACTTGTTAGCAAGGGGGGAGAGGGGAACATGTAGGGCAGGGGTCAGCAACCCTCGGCCCGCGAGCCAGATCCAGCCCGCAGAGTCCGAACTCATGGCCCGTCACCCTGTTTGATATTTATATAACAATCTGGCCCGCAACAGCCTAGCCAACTAAATGAATCACTTCTCCATGGCAAACAGCACCAACCATCCCACTAATTTGCATGTCTCTTAATAAAACTGTTTTCTGCAGTCACTGATTTGCATGTTTTTCAATACATTTCTAGTAATCTAGTCGCTGGTTTGCTTGCTTTTCTACAAAATTTTTGTATATTGTCACAAACTGTTTTCTGCAGTCACTGATTTGCATGTATTTCAATAAATTTCTTGTATTCTAGTCACTGGTTTGCCTGCTTTTCTATATATTTTTTTTTTTGTATATTGTCACAAACTGTTTTCGGCAGTCGATTTGCATGTTTTTCAATAAATTTCTTGTAATCTAGTCATTGGTTTACCTGCATTTCTATAAAATTTTTGTACATTGTCACTTTTGGGTTCTCTTTGGCACTCCAGCCCGCAGGCTACTCCTAGAAGCTTTCTCTGGCCCTCGCACTGAAAAGGTTGCCGACTCCTGATGTAGGGGATAGGGGAACGAAACACAGGAGAACGGTTCACTGGTAATTCATTGGAAAAAAGGGGAGGGTCCACAACACTGGGGGAGGTAGATAGTCCGAGACCTGTCACTCAGAGTTCTGACAGAGAGGAGACCACGGCCCACGGGGAGAGGACCTATGCCAGGAGCTCCATGTGGTGGCCAGGTGGGGGAGGTGGGCCGTTTGGGGAGCGGTGCAGAACAGTGGGGCCCGTGGAGTTGCCACTAGTCCAGGCATAATGGGGCGGCTTTCTCGCCTCGTCGGCCCTGCAGGAGGCAGGGCTCTCGGGACTGGGCCCGAAGAGGGCCAGAAGTCGGGCAGTACGCCGTCAGCCCTTGGTCGTCTTTGGGGTCTGGGTGAGGGCCTGGTGGAGGCCCGGCCCGAGTGTCGGCCAGGAGGAGGGTGACGCCGAGGTAGGGTGGCCTGTACCTCGATCCAGAGCGGCCATCAGGAGAGAACTGCGGCCGCCTGAGTCAGGGGAGGCCCTTCGGCCTCGGCGAGCACCTGGGGAGGTCTGCTGGCTCCAGAGACTGTGGCCTCTGCTGCAGGGGGAGACTGACAGGGTAGAGCTGCGGCCTCTGGTCCTGACAGAGCCTGTCAGTATCTGAGGTGCCCCAGGCTGCAGGGACTGGATTCTGGGCCTCAGGGGTGCCTCGTCTGGTCCAGACTCAGGAGGGAAGCCTGAAGGGGAAGAAGACTCCAGCCTTCCAAGGAGAGAGCTGGAAAGAGTGACATCTTGCTCTAACACCAGAGCAGTGAGGCGAGCCAGAGGTGACTCCCTTTGCCAGGCAGCCCCGTCGGGCACTGCCTGTGCTTCTACGTGGAACAGAGGTGCGAGGGCACTCCTGTCGTAGGGTTAGGGCCTCCTGCCCTTGAGATTTCGAGAGGAAGAGGTTGGACGTACACTCTCGGCTTTCGCCACAGCTCTGACGGAGTGTGCCCTCCCTTCGTCGGGTTGGGGTTACCTGTCCCGGGGATGTCAAGAGGAAGAGGTTGGACATACTCTCTCGGCTTCCACCACAGCTCCGATGGAGTGTGCCCTCCTTCCACCTGGGAAGGTCTTGTGCCTGTAACATAGGGAGGAAGAGGTTGGACATATTGTCTCGGCTTTCGCCACAGCTCCAACGGAGTGTGCCCCCCTTCAGCCTAGTCAGGGGAATGGTAATCCTAGAGGCTCCTCCTGAGTCCTCAGTTAGGGATGGAGCCGATCCCACAGACTTGGCATCAGAGGCTGTGCCTGGGAACTTCCCGTTGCAAGTCCCACCCCGATTCTGGTGAGCATTCCCTCTGCTGGAGAGTCGTGTATTTTTTCCGTACACTGCCGGGTGGTCTGGCTGCGCAGAAGAGGGGTGCCAGGTCGCGAGGGAGATGCGCCATTGTTGCCTGGATGTCAGCCCAGGTAATTCAGCCCCTCCATTGTCTCCTTGTGGGGTGGGTGGTACCCCCTCACTCTCTCCTCCTGGGGTGGTGGTGTCGGGCTCATCCTGCCGCGCTGATATTTCACCACTGTCTTGGGTTAAAAAGTCACGTCCCCGTGACTGGAGTTGGAACGTGTCAGAGGTGGTGGTGTGGTATGCAGGTGTCAGGTGGCAGAGGAAATTTGTCCAGTGGGTGGTTCGGTGGTTTGGCTCGAGATGTGGGAAGTACCTGACGGTGAGAGCTGACGGCGTCTGTGTTTGTCATAGGAGGCAGAGGAGTTGGTCAGTGCCGTGGATGTGGTGCTTGCGCCCTTGGGGTGGTGTCCAGAGGGCAAGAGTGATTTTCATTTTGAGTGGTGGGGATGGGGTGGCTGGGAAGAAGTCTGGTTGTAGACTGGAGAGGGCGAGCGTGTTGGCGTATTTATGGGGGCATGTCGAGGTAATAGGCTTAGTGGGATGGGCAATTGGGATGTTCTCTAGGGGATGGTAGGATTTGCAGAGAAGGGGGGCAATTGTCAGGGCAGGGGTGGAGGGCAGAAAGGATGTGTGGGTGTAGTGGGCGGGTGGGCGTGTTAGGCGGCTGGATCGGGTGCGGTTGGTTGTCAGAACAGGTGTGGGTGGGGAGGAAGGGTTGAGAGGTGGGTGTACTGGGGGCGTGGTGGGCGGGGGTGGCATTGAGGATGATGTTGGTGATTGGGTGTGTTGTGGTGAGGTAGGGGTTGAGGTGGTGATGACGGGCATGGGTGCAGGACTTGGGGGTTGTTGGGGGGGCTGGGTGTGATGGAAGGTGATTCCGAGAGATGGGGAGGGGTGCTGGTGGACGGTGGGGAAGGTGAGGACGTTGGGGGTGCGGGTGAGAGTGATGGGGGGGGTTGTGGCAGGCGTGGAAGTGGTGGTGGCGGGGGTGTTGTTTGAGGAGAATGAAGGGGACAGGTAGCAGGTGTAGGAATTTTCCTGAGTCGGGAGGGTGGAGGTGGGCAGGTTGGGTGAGTTCTGGTTCGGGGGTGGTGGTGTGCTTGGCGGCGGGGATTGTTGCACTTGTTGGTTTCTATAGGTGCGGGTGGTGTTGTGGTAGTTAAGGTTGACCTGGTAAGGGCTGGGGATGTTGACTATTTCGTAAGGGCCCGTGTAGCGTGGGGCAAGTTTGTTGGGGGTAGGTAGGGTGGCAACCATGACGAGGTCGTCAGACTTGTAGGGATTAGCCGGTGTGTCGTCTGGGGTTATGTCTTGCATGGCTTGTAGGTGTTTGAGTTTCTGCTTGAGGTGGGTCAGGGGGTCAGAGAAGGTGGGGTTGGTGGGGGATTGGAGGTGGCGGCGGAGGGGGATGAGTAGGGGCGGCTCGCAGAATAGTCTTTCATGTGGCGTGATGCCGTCTTCAGCAGGCTGATGTTCATGCCCCATTGTATAATTTTAACGTGGGCCGGCCAATCATCGTCCTGGGTAGCTTGAATGCGGGTGCACACCTGGTTGAGTAGAGTGCGATGGCTGCGCTCACAAATGCCATTTCCTTGTGGCCAGTAGGGGGATGAGTGCGAGATGTTATACCTAAAGATGGTGGATCATTCTTTCCAGACTTTACCTGTAAACTCGGGTGTATTATCGGAGTGGAGGGCTTGGGGAATCCCGAAGTATGGAAGCACCTGGTGGATCATTGCATCTGCAACAGCGAGGGCATGATGTTCTTTCGCCGGACAGGCGACTAGGAATTTAGAGTAGGTGTCTACAAATGTAATGATGTTGCTGTAGCCTGACTTAGGGGGAAGGGGGCCGACCACATTGGTTGATAGCAGCTGCCACAGTTTGCTGGCCATTAGGTGTCCCAAGGGGCCTGGTGTACCGGTGGTGTCTTTCCCGAGGGCGCACGCCCAACAGGCTTGGATTACTTGCTGCACTAATTTAGAGGAGTGTGGGGCCCAGAAAATGTCATTAAATGCCTCAAGCAATTCTTAGTGCCGAGGTGTATCCCGTTGTCAGAGTGGAGATGGGTAAGGGAGTCTATCGGTGCAAGACTGGGTGTACAATACGTCACTGGATCTTTGTAGTTTGGAAAACAAATGGGCTGGCATCCAGTCTGGGCGATCTTTGGCTTGCAATCATTGTAGTAGGGAGGGCACGGATTGGATGGCACTCACGGGGAGTCTAGAGAAGGCATCTGCGTTTGTGTGGAATTTTCCAGGTCGGTACGAGATATCAAAGTCGAATTCTTCCAAGGTTTCTCCCCAGCGGATCATCTGTGCATTTCTGGCGTTGGATTGGCGGAACCAGTGTAGTGATTGGTGATCGGTGATGATGGTTATGTGGGTGCCTGCCAGGTACGCGTGGAAGTGCTCTAGTGCCCAGATGATACCGAGGCACTCTCGTTTCATGGCTGCATAGTTTTGTTCAGCCTGGTTGAGTGTACGGCTGGTGCTGGCGATGATGTGCTCCCTGCCATCTTATACCTGAGCTAGTACAGTGTCTATGGCCACCAGTGAGACGTCGTGTAGCTTCTGTACCCGCAGGTATCCTTTAAGTTTCACCTCCCACAGTTCAAACTTACTTTCATCACCATCAAATATCAGGCGTGTACTGGGCCCATAAGCTGTTGGAGTTCTGCTCGTCATGATGGTGGGTTAATCTCCGATGCAGGAATAATCATACAAACGTGGCCTGCTCCTTCTTGTTTACTCCTGGAGCGTCTCTCTCAGCTACCACATACAGAGGGTATTGGGTTACAACTTAAGCAGGGTCAAAACAATTTTTGCCTAATGTAAATATATTCCAAACTGAAGGTTTGGTTGTACCGATACCAAAATTAATAGACAAACTGAAGTTTACTTCTACCTTAACACCAAATCTCTCATTTTTTGATGTGATGATTACTGTAGATCATAAACACATGTTATTTATTAATCTATTTTATACATAGACTTAACATATTCAATCTTTTTTTTTTTTTTTCCTTGGGAGAAAGGATCATGGTGTGGCATCTTGATTTTGGTAGGGAGAATGTCAATCACTTTGTCATAATCAAGGCTTCCAACCAACTCACTCTCGATGACAACACTGTCAGATCATTGAGTCTCTCTTGGCCCATGGTGCCCCTAAGCCAAGTACGTAGTCGGCAAAGAGCACTAAATGATTGCCCACAACTGCAGCTACTGACCGGGATGGTAAGGGCCACCTGTAAGATCGTCTTCAGTGATGGGAACATCATGGGATATTGGGATCACGGAGCTTGAACACACTCAGGACGTCTGGGATGCCCTCTGGCCCCTTCCTTCTCAAAAAGCATTTTGCCACCATGACCTCTTCTGGGACTAGTTGGATGTTGTATTGTGAGGCTAATTTCTCTAGGGACTGCATGCACAGGAAGGTTTCAGAGGCTGGGTGACATGCTTTGATGCCAATCAAGACTTCTCTCCCAGCACTAGAAGAACGATTCTCCAGCTCATTGGTCATTCGATCAATGCAAGGGTAGAAAAGTCGCTGCTTGAGATGTACTGAATCATTAAGCAGGTCTACTCTGGAACCGCAGGACACCTCTGCAACAAATCATCCATCTTCTATTTTCTTCTCAGACTCCTGGATGTTGTTCCCCTCACATGCTGCCTTTGTCATAGCATAGATCTCTTCAGCCACCTGTGCATTTCGCTGGCTAACCAGGGTGTCATGGACTGCACTATTGTAGTGCACTGCCTGTGCCAAGTCGATGGTTTCTTTCTGAAGAACCTTGTGAAACTCTTCAGTGATGCCAAGCAACTTGTTGAACACAACCAACAAGTAGACTACAGGGAGTTTGGATAATTTTGAATGCAGACCTAGTGCTGTTGGCGTTCTGATCTTCTGTATCATGAGAGCAAGAAAAATTTTTCAGGAGTGCATCAACAGAGGACAACTGACATTGCCATCAGGTGTTTGAGATTTGTACAAGTTCTCTCTGCTCAATGTGGAACTCTTTCTGAACGGCAGCAAACTGGCCCAAGTTGACTGTAGACACAATGAAAAATGAGTAGAGGTTTTCAAGCAGATAAAAATAAAAATCACTGGCTTCAGGAATAGCCTTGCAGGTGTGGCAAAGGACCAGGCTAAGGTCATGTGCATCGCAATGCACATAGACAGCCTCTGGATGTTTTTCCTGGAAACGACCTTGCACCCCTCGAACAGATCCACTCTTCACTGCTGCACCGTCATATGTATGGGTGACAACTTTAGGTCAGCAATGTTGTTGGACACAAGAACCTGCTCGACTGCATTTGTGATCGCTTCTGCACCATTGGCATCCAGTTTCTTCAGGCATAGGAAACTTTCCCTGATGTTACATTCTGGTGGAACATAACGCACACATACAGTGAATTGTTCTGTGTGCCCATCCTTGGCTTCATCTGCCATTATCGCAAACATCTTTGATTCCTTTACTTCTTGAATAATCTGTGCCGTGACCTCTTTGGAGCAACATCCGATTAATTCATTTTGAGAATAAGACGAAAGGTATGTACAGTTGGCAGGAGCTTTGTATCTCAGCAGGAAAGGGTCGAACTTTTCCAGCAGCTGCATACATTCAAGGAAGTTCCTTTGGTCAGGGCTGTGGCCACGAAAAGAAATGTCCTGTCTGGCTAGAAATACAGTAACCTAAATAATGCGACTTAAATATTCCCTTCTTTCACTGATCTCAGCTACACTAGCACTTGCAGCTGCTTAGTTACATCACCATGAACTTTGCTTGCTTTATAGCTCATCCATGCCACCATGGAGGCCTTGCATAATGAAGTCTTCTCATAGACCCTAAACGAACCCAGAGCCCTCTTCCAGTTGCTGTAGCCAGCAGAGGCTAGACCGTCTTTCTTTTACCTTCATTGCTGCTTGCTGAATAGTCTGCAGCAGAAGCAGAAGGCAGAATTTTGGCTGACTGAATACTCTAGCCAGTTATAAGTGTCGTACCAGCTCCTCTGAAAGAATCTCTTCTGAAGTCCAAATTGTTTGGAAGGAACTGGATATCTTTTACATGCTTGGGACCTGTGTCAAGGCTTCCTAAATCTGTCTCATTAGAGCGCTCTCCTTTCTTTCCCCTCGTCTCTCCTCCCTGGCCCATCCGTGAAGCAGCAGTAAATGACAGGCTTTAGGACTTTACTTTTATCTACCCACAAGAAAACTCACAACAACTCTATCAACTGTTTCAATTGCTCTATGATTTACCTAGTTATCATTTTTTTTCTTTATTTTTACATACTTTACTAATCACTCTGCTTTCCACTTCATTTTTATTTTATTTTCCTATATTAGTCTACATTTGATTTATTTCACACCTTGTTATGCCATGTGTCTAATTTAATCATCACCTTGTCTTTTATGCCTTTCATTTATATCTCATTGATTCTCCTAAATGAAATGTTTTGAGCTACATTTTAGTTATTAAATGTGATGCGCCTTACAAATAAATATATTATCATTAATTGCTTATTGCACACACACACACACACACACACACACACACACACACACACACACACACACACACACACATTAACCAGTCATCTTTGAATGACACACTAATGTGAATGGGGAAATCATACAAAACACACTCAGATAATGAGTTGATTTTTTCTTCTATAGCCTATAACTGAAAGTGGCACTGACTGAGTAGACTTTTTTTTTTTCCTATGAGAAGCTGGAGAAGTTTCCTTTGTAAATAATATTATTATTCCAATATCACAGTGAGTGAAGTCTAGATACACACACACACACACACACACACACACACACATTAACCCGCGGTGTCCCGTCGAAGTTCTTAAACGTCCACACGTTTTGTCACTGCCAATCCCGTCGACGTACATAAACGCGAAAAAATTGCAAGGTCCCTAATTTGCACAATTTTCAATTTTCGCGAGTCATTTTTGGTACGTATACACGTTCCACCTTCCTCAACAAGATGCCAGGCAGGGACAATGCCATACCCATCATGACCTCCTCCCTCACCCTGCATGCCATTGTCTCAGCAATTCACCTGTTATCAGTGACCTGGCCAGTATAGCTATGTCATGCCACGGTACGAAATTCAGGGCCAGAGTGATTCCCCAATCAATGACAATGTGGAGGACAAACTTTACATAGCATTAGAGGAAGAAACAGTTAGAAATGATGATCAGGTAATGTGGCAAAAAATGGTCGGGTATTAGTGAGTGAAACAATGCTTATAATGCCTATATTACTGCTTGAAAACCAATATACTCTTGTACTACATATAAATTCGTACCAAGTAAATAAATAAATACCGTTTATGAGTGGTGTGAAATAGTTATCCTCCCATAGAACTTGTTTTCTTTGGTGCCAGCCTGACAGAAAACCCAGTAAGGTAAGGAGGTACTCCTACCTGTAATGAGTATTTTAAATCCCAGGTGAGCGATTTCTCTATGAATTTTCGATGTTTCTCACCAAAGCGAAGGTTTGAGCCAAAAAAAAAATTTTCCTAAAATGGTCGGGATTGGGGGGAGTCAGTGGTGGACAAGTGGTCAGGATGGGGCGGGTTAAATAACTAACTAGTCATCTTTGAATGACATTGTTGGCACTCCAGTGTGTTTGGGGAAATCATACAAAACATGCTAAAAACATGGGCTGATTTCTTTCTTCTAAATAATTAAAAGTGGCTTGACTGACTGGACTTTTTTTCTTTTTCCATTAGGAAGACGCAGTATTAATATTACAATATTACAGCGAGTACATGCTAGCGAGACCTTTGGTTCTGAAACTGGTGTGCCTTGAAATTATTATTTGATGATTCATTTACATTGCTATAATGAAAAGTGTGCCTTAACTACTTGCTGTGCCTTGTGTGAAAAAAAAAAAAAAACATTTGAGAACCACTGAGCTAGATTGGCTACTGGCTAGCTGGCTAAAGAACCCTCTGCTTCACCAACCTAAGCTTGTAGACAACGTAGAGGCAGCGGCAATCTCCCGTCCTGACTCATCTGCTGATACAGCAACAGCAGAAAGTAATTCTTCCTCCGTCTCCTATAGCCTTGCAGGCTGCACCTCATTGCCTTGGTCCCTTTTCTTTTTTAAAAAGCTTCTTATATCCATAGCCTCAGGTCTTGCTGGCTACCACCAGATGTCAACAAGCCCCGTAACCCGTGTGCTCTGCTCTCTCTCCCTCTCTCTCGCTCACACATGCGTGCGTGGGCTGGCACCACTGCGTGACTAATGGCTGACTGGCGAGTGGCCGTGAATGCATGATAGGAACGAATGTGAACCGGTTGGGATCAAGCTGAATGTTTTCCGTACGAAATCTATCAATTCTAATACTAACAATAAGAATTATAATTTGGTGTTGGCCCCGGCCGGAGCTATTCTTATTTTTGTTAAAAAAAAAAAAAATGAGATCCGGGGCTATTCATAAAACATATGGGGCTATAGCCCCCAATGGCCAAGCCTGACTACACCAATGTGTGTGGGCAAACACTTGTGTGAAAACTAAAATATCCAATTATACAAACATAATCAGATAAATGCTGCCTATGCACTCGAACATTGTAATGTGCCTCAGCACATAATTATGCTTGGGGACCATTCCCACATCATCTATATACATTCCGAAAGTGTCTTTGGGACATTTGGAATACTTATTCATGAAGAAAACGAAGATCTCATACCTCAACTCGCTGGGTGTCGGCAGCTGCCAATGAAGTCTACGGGCGTTACTCCGAACATTTCAGCCGCTCGCCGAGAGAGAATTGACCCATAAATCGACCATTTAGGATTCTGTGAGTGCTTTACGGTTCTCCATGTTTTATCATCATTCCTAACCTATCTATCTATCTATAGACCTAGGCTGCTTCCCCAAAGGAAAGGGAGGTAGCCGAGGCAGGGCGACACACTCCCCATTTACTCATCCATTAAAACACATTCATTCGCATCTCAGCCCCAAAGGGGAGAAGGGACACATCCTCACCGCACCACACCGCACAAGGGTCAACTGCACAATGCAATCAGTGACATCCGCAGCAGGGCCCGACAGCAAAGCTGGTTTACTCCTGCCACAACATAATAGACCCATCCCCTTTCCTGCACTTGGCCTGACTAGATGATCAGACCAAATGCGGGAGAATATCCCATCAGGGCTACGTCATCATTTATTCATTCACAATTTCACTCCATTTAATTCTGTCATGCACAGCCACTCTTCCTTGCTCAACAGACATCCCTCTCACATCCAGCACTCTCTTCACACTGTCTATCCATCCTATTTGTGGTCTCCCTCTCAGCCTTACACCTCTCACATCAGATTCTAGTTATCTTTTTCACCAATCGCTCATTATCCATTCTCTCTATATGCCCAAGCCATCACAACACCCTCTACTCAACTCAACCAGCCATCTGTCGAACAACTCCAGTTCTCCTTCGCACTTCATCATTTCGCACTCGATCCATACACGTCACTCCACACATACTCCTCAAACACCTCATCTCCATTACATTCAAACTTTTCCTCTCTGCTACACCCATATTCCATGTTTCAGCCCCATATAATGCAGTCGGTACCACAACACCCTCATACAGCCTTCTCTTTACATCCATTCTAAGCGAACGACATCTAAACACCTTTTTCATTCCTCCTAGCACCTTTCCTACTTCAATTATTCTAAACTCACTTCTGCATCTATTCCTCCATCCACAGCAACATGTGACCCTAAATATTTAAAACACTCTACCTCCTCAAGCAACTCACCATTCAATACTATATTCATCCCCCTACCATCTACTAACCTCGTACACTTTCTCACTTTACTCATATTCTCATTTACTTTCAACTTCCTCCTTTCACACACCCTTTCAAACTCCTCGACCAACTGTCTCAGTCTCTCTGCATCAGCCACCAGTGCAGTATCATCTGCAAACAGCAGCTGCTTCAGATTCCACTCTCCACCATCAACATTCACCAGACTCAGACCTCCACCTAAAACTCTTGCATTCACTGTAGTAGCTTAGCAGGACACTAGAGTGCACTGCTGTGGTTAGGCCACTAGAGGGCACTGTCATGGTGTCATCATCTAGGATAGCTAGAGATATATAGAGAAGTCTAGCAAGACCTAGGCCAGTTCTGTCCCGGCTACACTCAGGCTAACAATAAACTGAGAACCCCCACTACGTGTATTTCTCTGGGATCCAATACATGGCGACGAGGATGGGATCCAGAGTGTAGTTAAACAGTGGGACAATGGCTGGGTCAGCTGCCGTTGGGGCTGTAGAAGCATACGAAGAAGGGGAAGACTTTGAAACCTACAATGAGCGGTTTGAGCAGTTCCTAGAAGCCAACAATATCACCGAGGATAAGCGAAAATGGGCGTTATTTCTCACTGTGTGTGGTCCGGCAGTGTACCAACTACTGAGGAATGTTTGTGCCCCTGATAAACCTTCCTCGAAAACACTGGCTCAGTTGATCAACCTCACTACACAGTATTATGCTCCAAAAGTTTCTGTGGTGGTGGCGAGGTACAAATTCAACTCTGAAAAACAAAAGGAGAATCAGACCATCAGCAAATATGTGGCAGAGCTTAAAAGACTAGCATCACGTTGTAACTTCGGTGCAAATTGGCAGGAACACTTGAGAGACAGGTTTGTGTGTGGAGTGTCTAGTGAACAGCTCCAACGTAAGTTACTGCAGGAAGGAGATGACCTAACTTGGGAAAGAGCATATAAAATGGCGCTATCTTACGAAGCCACTTCAACTGATGCACAGGTGCTATCTGGACAAAGCAGAGAAAATGTAAACCAGGTAGGGTCTGCGTCATCCTTAAGAGGATTGGGGCAAAGTAAGTACCAACCAGACAAGACAGCGGTATCCAGGGATGCCCGATGGAAGGAAACTAGATGTTTACGGTGCGGCAGGGAGGGGCATGGTGCGACACTGTGCTCATTTCGAAATGCAATATGTTTTAGGTGTAAAAGAAAAAGGGCATATTCGAAGAATGTGCGGAACCAAGACAGTAGTGAACAATCTGGATGAAGAACAAAATGAACAGGAGGATGAAGTGGGTGACGGGGAGCTGTTTGGGATTTTATAGTTACCTGACAAAAACTGTACAGCAAAAAGGAAACCACCGCTTACAGTGGATTTGCAAGTGCAGGGCAGCGTGATTTGCATGGAAGTGGACACAGGGGCAAGTACGACGGTAATTAGTGAGAAGCAATGGAAAAAGTTGAATAGAAGACCCAAACTCCACACATCAAAACGACGGTTAGTTACCTACACAGGAGAGGATTTACAAGTGTGTGGTGAGGCGAGTGTTGAGGTGAAACTGAACAATCAGGTGGAGATTTTGTCCATTACCGTCATCCAAGGAGAGGGACCACCGCTGTTGGGACGTGATTGGTTGGCAGTCTTAAAGTTAGATTGGGAAGAGATGCTGGCGAAGATTGCCATTAAACACTCTGAGGGGGAGCTGTCGGAATTAGATAAATTATTGGACAGCCATGCCAGGGTCTTTTCACAAAGTTTGGGACGTATGCCTATCAAAGCACATCTCAAGCTGAAGGAAGGAGCTCGTCCAGTTTGGAAAAGGGCCAGACCAGTTCCTCATGCTCTGTATCCGCTAGTGGATCAGGAACTAGATAGGTGGGTGAAGGAAGGGATAGCTGAACCAGTGGAAACAGATCACAGCAGCGGGTGGGCGACACCATTAGTAGTTGTTCCTAAACCGGACGGAAAGGTAAGGCTAGCAGCCGATTATCGTATTACAGTGAACCCTCAACTGGATATTGTAAAACACCCCTTGCCAACTCCAGAGGAGCTGTTTGCAAGAGTTAAAGGGAAGAGGTTTGCTAAGTTAGATTTGAAAGATGCATATTTGCAGATGGAACTAAGTGAGGATTCAAAGGATTTAACAACGGTATCTACTCATAGGGGGTTATTACGGATGAATAGGTTGCCTTTCGGATTATCATGTTGTACAGATATTTTCCAAGCAGCAATGGATAGAATATTGGAGGATTTACCTGAATGTGTGGCTTATTTGGACGATTTGCTTGTAATGGGGCAGGATAAGCACGATTTACTCCGAAACTTGGATAAAGTTTTGAGAAGGTTGGGTGACAACGATATCCGGCTTAAACAGTCTAAATGTGAGTTTAACCTACGGGAGGTACAATACCTGGGTTGGATAGTTTCGGGTACAGAGCTTAAACCAGTCCCGGAGAAAACTGAGGCGGTGAGACTGTTACCTGAACCAACAGACGTGTCTTCCCTACGCAGTTTATTGGGGGCCATAGGTTATTATTCATGTCTGTTACCGCACCTGGCCACCACACTCTCTCCCTTGTACAATTTACTATGTAAAGGTGTGAAGTGGGAGTGGTCAAAAAAGTGCGAGGAGGCACTGAACAGGGTAAAAAAGATGTTGGCAGGTAACCTGGTGTTAATGAGATATGATCCTAATTTGCCACTAAAATTAATGACAGATGCGAGTGAAGTGGGTATTGGTGCTGCATTGGTGCATGTTGTGCCCGGAGGGTTAGAGAGACCAGTAGCCTATGCATCTAGAACTCTAACTCCAACAGAGCAGAAATACCCGATTGTTGAGAAGGAGGCGCTAGCAGTATCATATGGGGTACGAAGATTTCATCAATATTGTTATGGCCGTAAGGTTACTTTGGTAACAGACAACAAAGCTTTATCTCGTATCTTAAACCTGGACAGAGAGATGCCAGCTTTGGGAGCAGCACAGATGCAGAGATATGCCTTGCAGCTGGCAGCCTACAGGTACGAGGTGGAGTTACGACGTTCTAGGGATATGGTGGTTGTAGATGCGCTTTCCAGATTACCTTTGCCAGGTATCATCGATGTAGATGCAGGGTTTGTAGAGGAAGAGGCCAGAGTAAGTAATGTGTTGTTCTTAGACGAGGGACCTGGAGTGACAGCCAGTGAGATAGCAACAGCAACACGACGAGACCCAGTGTTAGGGAAGGTGTTGTCAGCATTGCGATCAGGGAAATGGATGGAAGGAGATAAAGAGGTTGCTGTTTTCAGGTCGAGATGTGATGAGTTTTCCACGGAGGGGGATTGCATTATGTGGGGTGGTAGAGTAGTGGTTCCAGTAGCATTTAGGAATAAGATTAAGGGGGAATTACATACAGGACATACAGGTTGTGTGCGGATGAAGCAGCTAGCGAGACGGTATGTTTGGTGGCCAGGAATAGACAGAGAGCTGGAGGAGATGGTGAAGGATTGTCATGGCTGTATGGAGAAGCGGACATCGCCGTCACAATCTGCCTTGCATCCGTGGGAAAGGACTAGTGGACCATGGCAAAGACTTCATGCAGACTTCGCAGGGCCCATAAATGGAATGATGCTGTTGATTGTGGTTGATAGCTATTCAAAGTGGATTGAGGCTATTCCATTAAAATCTACAACGGTAGCGAAAACTATGTATGAATTAGGGATAATGTTTGCTAGGTTTGGTCTGCCTTTACAGTTGTGCACAGATAATGGGCCTCAGTTTACAGTGGGGGAGATGGCATCATTTTTACGCAGACATGGTATCAGACATATCAGGACGGCTCCATATCACCCTTCCAGTAATGGGTTGGCAGAACGGGCAGTAAGAACGGTGAAAGAGGGCTTAAAATCTATGAGCAAGGAGGGAGGATCTCTTGAGAGGAAATTATTAAAGTTTTTGTTGACTTATTGTTCTACCCCCCAGACAACAACAGGCAAGACCCCAGCAGAGTTGTTGTAGGGTAGGAACATTAGATCGAGACTGGATCTTCTTTTACCAAATGAGGAGAGCAGGGTGATGGAGAGGATAGAAAAACAGGTAACAGGTCGTCCAGTAAGGAGGTTTGCAGTGAATGATATAGTCTGGGCTCGCAGTTATTCTGGACCTAAATGGAGGAAAGGTCGGATAATAACGCAGACTGGACCGGTTTCATATGAGGTGGATGTAGGGGGAGATATTTTATGGTCACGCCATGCCGACCAAATAATTCTTGTGAGCAAGGCCAATGACAGTGGATGGCAGCAATCACCTATATTAACTGACACACCCTCTACACTAGTAACAGATGTACCGGTGGGGCAGGGGGAACCACACCCGCCTGCTGTAGAGATGGATAAGGGATCTCCGGAGCACCGGGCAGAGGTGTCAGAGCTGGGGAGGCAACAGGAGAGGACACTACAGTCGGACGAACGTCTAAGCACAGGGGCAGCCAGCATGAGGATGAAAACACCTGTGAAAGAATTAGAGCATGGGGCTAGATCGACTCGACAGCGGTTATCGACAGCCTCTGAGTCTTCTAGAGAGGAGGCAAGAACATCGACATTTCATGAAGTAGAATCACCCAAAACTCTAGTACGACGGTCAACAAGAGAAAGGAAACCTCCTGAAAGATATACAGCTGTGATGTAAATTGTAGGGACTATTATTACATATGTTTATTAGTTATTGTGTATATACTTATGTTAGGGGGGGTGCAAGGTTAAAATTTGTAGTTGTCAAGCCAACTATTGGTTGATGCTTATATATGTTGTTATTTATTGTACCTATGTGATTATAGGGCTTTATGTTTGGTTGTTATTGTACCTATGTGATTATAGGATTTTATGTTGTTTGGTTGTGGGATTTGCTTTAAGGGGGGTGAAGTGTAGTAGCTTAGCAGGACACTAGAGTGCACTGCTGTGGTTAGGCCACTAGAGGGCACTGTCATGGTGTCATCATCTAGGATAGCTAGAGATATATAGAGAAGTCTAGCAAGACCTAGGCCAGTTCTGTCCCGGCTACACTCAGGCTAACAATAAACTGAGAACCCCCACTACGTGTATTTCTCTGGGATCCCAAACAACACCATCCATATAAATATTAAACATCCCTGTTGCAGCCCCACTTTCACAGGAAACCAATCACCCACAGCATTTCCCACTCTTACACACGCTCTACTATTTACATAAAAACTCTTCACCCCCTTTAGTAACCTACCATCAAGTCCATACAATCTTAAAACAGTTCACAAAGCCTCCTTGTCAATTCAATCATACGCTTTCTCTAAATCCATGAATGCCCAAAACACATCCTTGCATTTCGCTAAATACTTTTCACACACTTGTCTCACAGCAAACACCTGATCCACGCATCCTCTCCCTCTCCTAAAACCACACTGCTCATCACCAATCATTCCCTCTGTACCCTCTCTAACTCTCATAATTAACACTCTACCATACACCGTACCTACAACACTCAAGAGACTTATACCCCAAAAGCTAGTGCATTCATACTTATCACCCTTGCTTTTATACAACGGGACCACACAAGCACTTGCCCAGTCAATTGGCACCATACCTTTCACAAAATACACATTCAACAATCTTACTAACCAGTCAACAATAGTCACTCCACCACCCTTCAGGCATTCCACAGCACACCCATCCATACCTGCAGCTTTCCCTGTTTTCATCTCCTTTACTGCCTTCTCCAATTCCTCCTTCGTGATCAAAGAATCGTTCAACTCTCCCAACACATTTATTTCTTGCACCCTTTCATTTGCCACAATCTCAGCCACCCTTTCCTCCTCTACATTTAACAATCTTTCAAAATACTCTGCCCATCTCTTCCTTACTGCATCCATCTCAATTAACATCCTTCCATCCTTTGCTTTTACTCGCTTTTCCTTCCCAGACTCTCCCTTTCGCACCCTTTTCACCTCCTTCCATAACATTTTCTTATTCTGTTGAAAATTCTCAGTCACCCGCCTACCCCACCTCTCATCTGCTGCCACTTTAGCATCACGCACAGCCCTTCTCGTCCTATTCCTCTTTTCCTTATACCTCACATATGACACCTCATCCTTCCTCTGCAGCCACACTTCATATGCAAGTCTCTTCTCAGCCACAGCTAACGTATCAAAAAAAAAAAAAAAAAAAAGGCCGAAAATTGGCCTTCACTGGGATGTCATGAAGGTCCCAAGTTGGCCGGCACATGGCGGGTTTAGCCTGCAGTCCATCGGGTTCAGAATCGGATTGGAACTACTGCTACTCCTCCACCCCTTCCTCCTCCTGCTCCTTCTTCTCCTCCTTCTCCTACTACTACTATTTCTACAACAACAAGAGCGACAATGACAAAAACTACTACTTCTACTACCACTACTACTATTACTCTTCTTAAAATGCAGTGCAGTATCACAGAGGGCAGTCCAACACCCCTAGAAGGAGTCTATGGAGGAGCAAATACAGCGCGACTGGACTCCGGGCAACAGGGACAGAAGTCCACCCAGGCCATGTGCCTCTACGACCCAGAGCTCGCCCGCCGCCACCATAGCAGGAAAGCGAGACTATCTTCAAGGCGAGCTGACCACCAACAGCCACAGGGTGGAGCTATTACTCTAGCTCCAGTCAGCACCCCTGAGACGGCTGGTAGCCGCTCAACCCTCCTACAGGAGATGGCCGGTAGCTGCTCCCGCCTTCGTCAGGAGACGGCCAGAAGCTGCTCTGAAGGTGCCCTAAACGAGATGGCCAGTAGCAGCTTGACCCTCCTACAGGAGACGGCCTCCAGCCACTCCAGAGGTAACGAGGAGATGGCCGGTAGCCGCTCCTGCCTTCATCAGGAGACTGTCGGTAGCCGCTCTGTAGGTGCCCTAAACGAGACGGCCGGTAGCCACTCGACCCTTCTACAGGAGGTGGTCTGCAGGCGCTCTGGAGGTAATGAGGAGACAGCCGGTAGCCACTCTGAAGGTGCCCCTCAAGAGACGGCTGGTAGGGGCTCGACTCTCCTACAGGAGACGGTCTGCAGCCACTCCGGAGGTAACGAGGAGACGGCCAGTAGCCGCTCCCACCTTCATCAGGAGACGGCCGGTAGCCGCTGTGCAGGTGCCCCTTAAGAGATGGCCTGTAGCCGCTCGACCCTCCTACAGGAGACGGCCTGCAACTGCTCCGGAGGTAACAAGGAGACAGCCGGTAGCTGCTCCCATCATCATCAGGAGATGGCTGGTAGCCGCTTTGAAGGTGCCCTTGAGTCAGCCTGTAGCCGCTCCCTTCCCCAGGCCATGGCCAGTAGCTGAACCTTAGCGACACCCGGTAGCTGCACGCCTAGAAGGCCATGGCCAGTGGCCGGGCCCTACAGCAGGAGATGGCTGGTAACCGCTCCTCCGTCAGGTGCTGACTTCTGTCCACAACACTACGACCTGGAGGGAGACCCCAGCCTGCAGAAGTATTGGAGAGGCCCTGTAACTACCACCGGGCTCTTCTCATTGCAGCTGGTTCCTGAGAGGACCCACCTGACGGACCCCGATGGAGGCCGACGCTGCAGCCCACTCCTGACGGTGTCTCCAATCACTGGAAACTACAGCCTCCAGGACCTTCAGACTGCCCCCAGGACCCCCGGGCAGGACATCCCTTCACCCTGATGGCAGAGATCTTCATCCTCCATCAGGCGCCTGAGCGAGAGGTTCAGGCAGCTGTTCAGCCCCAGCCCTGAGGGCCAAACTCCCACCCCAAGCCCTGAAAGTGCAGGACCCTTCACCACCAGCAGCCCTGGATGAGAGAGGACGCCCCTACGCATGATCCCATGGCCCCTGAATACGGAGGCCCCTGGCGGAACTCAGCCCCATCAGTAGTGAGGCTGAGTCGTCTCCGCCGCCCTAGTACCTGACTGCCAGTATGCCCAGTCCCGACAGTGAGTGACAGTGAATGCAAGGTGTCCACGACATAGTGAAGTATGGGCAGAACAGTGAGTTATCAGAATATGGAAAGTCAGTGTGCAAAACATCAGTAATAATACAAAAGAAAGGTGGAATAAGTAAGGTAACAGTGAAACCGAGAACACAGCAAGGCAGTGACATAAAGGTGTGTAACAGTGAACACACTGCTACATAGTGGCACATCCTCACATTAAGATCATACGGAGGCCTCAGTGCAAGAGCAATAATTAATGACCCGACCGACAAACCAGTTAGCCTGCCAGCAGTGAAAATAGTGCCACAAACTCCAACTAGACTTTCCCAAAATAACAGTGTTTAGCTTCCCTGTCTTAAGTGCTATTCACCTTAACTGACTGTGTCCTAAGTGGTATCATGTGCCATACTAACACCCGATATCTAGGCCTTAGAATTATAATTGTTCAGCATAACTGTATTTGTGACATCTGCCCGTTCCACTGTAGAATTTAGCAATACCCATTTAAGGTTGTTGCCTTGAGCTTTTGTGTCCTGCCTCTCTCTTATTTGTCTAAGCTCCGGTCTAGAAAGAGAACCCAGCTACACACTAGGCGTTAGAGGAACGGGAAGCCGACCATAAAACACCTAGCATTACAATTCTAACAACAACAAAAACAACAACTACTACTACAACTACTGCTACTACTTCTACTACTACTACTACTACTACTACTACTACTTCTACTACTACTGCTACTGCTACTACTACTACTACTACTACCTTACAGGGTTTTCTATCAGGCTGGCTGCAAAGAAAACGAGCTCTATGGGAGGATAACTATTCCACACCACTCATAAACGGTATTTATTTATTTATTTGGTACGAATTTATATGTAGTACGAGAGTATATTGGTTTTCAAACTGTAATATAGGCATTATAAGCATTGTTTCACTCACTAAATCATCACCATTCCTGACCTTTTTTTGCCACATTACCTGATCATCATTTTTGACTGTTTCTTCCTTTAATGTTTGTCCTCCACACTGTCATCGATTGGGGAATCACTCTGGCCCTGAATTTCGTACTGTGGCATGACATGGCTTTACTGGCCAGGTCACTGATAACAGGTGAATTCCTGAGAAAAGGGCATGCAGGGGGGGGGAGGAGGTCATGCTGGGTAAGGCATTGTCCCTGCCTGGCATCTTGTAGAGGAAGGTGTCCCGTGTATACGTGCCAAAAATCACTTGCAAAAATTGAAAATTGTGCAAATTAAATTGAAAATTGTGAAAATTAGGGACCTTGCAATGTTGCCGCGTTAATTTACGTCTCCGGGATATGAGTGCACATCATGTGAGGACGTGAATTCACATCCCCGGGATGGGGCGGGTTACTCTAACTCACCCATTATCTCCTTACATCCAAGCTAGTCCTCTGATGTGGCCAAATCATATAGCTAGAAAGAGTCGGAATAACAGATGACGATGGGCATGAGGTCTTGATCAGTTTGCCTGAGCCTTTCCAAGCATCCTTGGTGCAATTATTTACAACGTGCAACTTAACGAGCTTTAAAAACAGAATTGAAAATGGCGAGTCTATCTTCCCTCATGGGATTCAGAGATGCCAAATATTATTTAATATCAATTACTTAAATACAGTGAATTACCTCACATAATTTACAAGGAAAATCCAACTTAACAAGTTAATATTAGTTTAAATAAAACTAAAGCCAAATATTCACTTTATCTATGTTAAGATATATTAGACCTTCCTCCGTTTTCCATCAGGATACCACGTCATCCTACCATGCAGGTGCAGTCATGACAGGGGAACTTCCTAAGTATTTACATGTATTTACAGTACAGTTGTCCACGAAAGTTAAACATAGTAGCTTTTAGAACTAGAGCTAAATCTCTGGGTTAATAAACCGCTCGAATTACTAATAATGGTTCTCTGGGATTTTCCCCTGCTTTCAACAGGGAAAACCATTTTAAAAGGCGCAGAGCACAGATACCACTAACACAAATACTCGCCCTGGGGGAAATCATTTTCCACAACAACAACAACTACTACTACTATTGCAGTACAACAGCAACAACAACAACTACTGCTACTACTACTCCTACTACTATTATGTTTGTTCCAGACCTAAGCCAATCTGCGGGTGAGCTTCATGCTGCACTGGACGCCATGTTGGCCACACAGTCATGCAGTCATTCTTCCGTGTTTGTGCTGACAGATGGCTCGTACTGGACCTCCCTCGTGTTCAGGGTGAGTTGAATATTTTACCTCCGCCACGAGATATATGTTTTACCCCACGTTTGTTTGTTAGTTAGCAGGATTACTCAAAAAGTTACCAAAGAATTTTCATGAAATGTTTTGGAGGGGTAGGGTATGCCCCAATGAACAATCGTTTGTATTTAGGTTGTGATCAGGAACTATTTGTTTGTTTGTTCACACTAAATCTCCAAAAAATCTCAATGAATTTCAATGAAATTTTGTGGAAGGGTGGGCCATGGCTAAAGAAAGAATAGATTAAATTTGAGGGCGAATCCGGATCAGGCATTGGCGGAGGTATGCACTTTTTGAGTGTTGCTTTAATATGTATGATACCCTATATTTTATATCCACGACTTTGGACATAGAGCTCAACAGTTCATTCCCTTAGGCCCGGCAGTCCTCTGACGTACCATACACCCCCATATATCACTACTTCGGCGCTAACACCCACCGTCTATTCTGAACACATATTAGGGCTGTCTTATTAAGGACTGATGTATTGGTATTAGTGGAGGTGCTTTACGACATATCGGCGGGTCTTATGGTAGATCAGCAATGTCTTCCTCAATGAGATTCAAATCTTTAGAGGTGTTCCCTGCCCTAGACAGGATTTGAACCCACTTCCATTGGAACAGTAGACCACCTCTCGTCCGACTCGGCCTAAAATTGTATGTCTCCATCGAGAATACTGAGTTGTAAAAATTGGTTAGCACTGGAATATGATGCCTGTCACAATGATGTGTCGTGGAGAGGTCAAGAGTTGTAGTTGTCTGTTTCTGCCAATGAGATACCTGATATAAGTTGCAAAAAGGACTAAAATCCAGCTCAAGTTAGACTAAAAAGAGTAGATTATCATAATCTTTCTTGTCAACCCACTGTGCACTGAGAAATAGCAGAGCAGGAGGAAATGCCTTTTTTTTTTTTTTTTTTTTTTTTTTTAATTGGAAGATGAAGGACTGATGGAGATAATTCCGATGCACGGACGGAAAGAAAATGATAAAGCTAAAGGAAACGCCTGCTTTTTTAATGAAAGATGTAGGCTTGATGGGGAGACTCTAAAGGAAATAGCAGAGAGAGGAACTGTATATGGAATGGCTGATTAATAGCAAATCTTTCGTAGTTTTAAGGAAAAAGTGGTAAATATTAGAGCCACACCCCAAATTCATTATTTCTTGATAGCATGCTGCATATGTTTCACCGATAAGGTAATGTACAGTATATAACTCAGAGACTTCCTAAAACGTCCAGTGACATTTCGTTATATCCAGACTGGGATGCTAAGAGAAAAACTCTTTTGTAACAGTAATTCAGTAGAGGCGATTTGGAGCTGAGTTAAGCTACGTGATGTGGATTGCAGTAGCGTATCTTTCCTTAAACAAATTGATGTAAATGTTCTTTGCCATGAACAACTGTAAGTATTCTTATTCTGGCTTTATACTCTCTCTTTCGACTGTTTGGAAATCAGTCATCCCATGTTCTGATATTCACGATTCCTTTTCCTTCACATTATTTATGTACAGTATACTGTATGTCCTAATTACTTAATATTATATATGAACGAAAATTAGTAAGCAAAAGGATACAATAATGGTGTAATGCATTCACTGACCTGTTTCTCATATATTCAATATATAGCATAGAGAATACATTTTTACAGCTTGCATAGCACATGATGAACGGATATTGTATTCAAAATGCACTGTACATGTTACAGTTGGTTTGTTTTCACCTAACAAAGGTCTGTAGCCCTCTATAAGCTAGACTGACGGCCAGATTAAGTCAAATTGAAGAGCTGTTTTGACTAACAATCAAGGAGGCTAGTTCCTACCTCATGACTAAGACTCACTGAATTTCACACACCCACATCAAAGTATTCAAGTTGTAAAGTGGCATAGTTCCGTCAGATGAGAACAGACCGGCTGTAGTGTTTCCACCTCTTCTCTAGAGTCACTGTACTTGCTTTATATTAACAGCCAAAACTTGCCATCCCTACATCTTGAATACTGAGCTGGAACAAGAGCTTGACATTCGAATATGATGCTAGTCACGAAGACGCACTATGGAAAGGATATAGAGCCCTAGTATTGCCCTAATCTGCCACTGCCCTGCATGATATAAGATCCAAAAGGACGAAAGTTTGGGCCAAATTTGAATGAAAAGAATATAGCAAATTGCCCCACTAGAATTTCTCCCGGGTGTGGCTTTCCCAGTAGCAGGCCAGACACAAGAGAAGGACATGGCTAACAATGTATTCCACTGGTGCAGGATCTACCTAAGCTGCGAGCACCCTGGGGACTGGCAGTGTTTGAGAGCCAGATTCACGGCGAGGACGAGAACACGACTCGGAAACATCTTATCCAGACAGTTGGTGAAGCTCAGAGGGTAGGTTGTGATATTATAATAAGAGTAGATCTACGCACTTAATCTTACATGTAGTGTTGTTATAATGGCAACAAATCTTCATACTAACTTAATTAAAATAATTTGCTTTCTGTAACAGACGGATTGCAGTTTTTGGCTTTCTTTTCATTTTTTTTCTTTTTGACAACATATTGTTGCGGTTATAATATATATATATATATATATATATATATATATATATATATATATATATATATATAGATAATGATATGCTCTCTGTAACAGACGGATCGCAGTTTTTGGCTTTCTTTTCATTTTTTTTCTTTTTGACAATGTATTGTTGCGGTTTTATCTATCTATCTATATCTATCAATCTATCTATATATATATAGGTATGTATGTAGGCATAATGTTATAACACAATACTGTATGTAACTACAGTATGTAACTATATAGCTATAGGTAACAATATGTAAAACAGGTGGTTATGTCTGAGTTCTCCAGGAATAGACAACTATACATCCCCTTAGCTAGACGAATCAAGAATGCCAAACACCCCTGATCATGTGCCGGAAATATTACCAACACACACACACGCACAAACGTATGCACATGTACACCCACACACTTTAGCTGGAAGGCAGAGGGGGATATAAGTCCAATATCACATGTAGGAAGGTTAGTACAACAGGAGAGACAGAGTTAGAGTTAGACAAGGAGAGAGCAGGAGAGATTCCCAGGGAGCATTAGGGAGTAAGAAACTGAGAGTAACGTAGGACTGCAGGTAGCACAAACTGCTGTTAACCATAGGCTATACAGGTCATGCCAAGTTCTTAACTTTTATTCACATAACTGTCTCACAATAAACACCATCGATCCAAGTCTGCCTATTTCATCATCCCACTTAAAATACGAAGAGGATAACGGAACAGAGAAAGCCTACACTGACAGTTCCTACAATGTGCCACCATTACTTTCTCCTTGTGCCTCTCCCATCGACGATATAAACAGATAACCTTCTTTATTGAATTATACCCCTCGGCTACTTCTACTTACACTGGTGGCAGCAGTAACAACGAACCAACTACGTCCGCTTGTAGCAAAGGTGGCGTGACTGATAACATCACAAGCCAACAGGACAGGGATCAAAGTGCCAGAAATTGTAGCAGGGATAATTAAGTCAAGTCCTGGCAAGGACCAGAGACAATCTTGTCCGGTTCACAAACAAACACATAGTCAAGTTAGCTCAAGACTTGTTCCTGCACACCAGGTAACAGGGCGGTACAAAAGTATGGCCGAAGTCCCAGTAGACATCGGTCGGCACATGGAAGATCACCTCATAGGTTGAACTCAAGTAACACGTTGTTACTATTGCTTAAATCCTGGTCACGCAAAATCTGAGTGTTACACTAAGAATAAAGAGGACAGGCAGAAAGCAAAAGGGTCTGAACCTTATTGCAGGCCCCATAGATCTTCTGGTCACTGGATCTCAGACTCTAAAACAAGAGAAAAATTGGTATGCATCTATAGGTCAGGGGAAGGTCGTACCGGCACAAAAGACAACGAAACATAAAACACCCAAATAAACAAATAGTCAACATAGGAAGTCTCTTTGGAAATGAAAGCATTTTGGTCTCTGCTTTATGTGATGAGGAAGAGATTTCATTATTTTTGGATTCAGGCTTGCCAGTGAATTTAACCCCTTATGGGCAGGCAACTTATCAATTATACCACCGTGTTGGGCAGCATATTTTCGGAAATATAAAGTATCAAGAAATACGCCTAAACATGCATAAATCGATGAAAATGGATGAAAAACGAAGGCAAGAGGTGTTACATGCGCGGTAATACGAGTCTGCTGGCTGTGGGAGGAGGGGAGGAGTGAGGGAGGAGAGCAGGCAGGCAGCTTATCACCAGGTGCGTCTGGGGCGAGGCTAGCAAACTATTCACTCATTTGCTTTTTCTTCATCACTGAACACTATATTTATCATTTATGCTTTCTTTACACTATTCATTGTCTTCAAAATCTTATGTATGTGTTTGCTATTTTACCTGAACCCTTATAACAATATAACTTACATATATAAATACTATTTTACTTAAATATAACACCACACCTTATGTGTATATACATTTTCTATTTTACTTGTTTCAAGGCTTGGGAGAGTAGAGGACAGGACAATAGGTGAGAAGGATGCCTCATCATCCAATTTCACCAATAAATTAGGACCGAAAATGGCTGGACGTTACGTAACGTCACCCGCCTCCTCATGCACGGACTTTACGAAACGCCGCCCGGCTGTTAGGGGTTAATAACGCAAGATAAGTTAGAAAGAATTTTTAGAAATAGAAGACAAATGACGTTTTTAGAAAATTCACTCTTAAATTTAAAAACAGTGGATGGTAAAGAAATACCAGTTATTGGCATGACTGAGACCCCTAAAGTACGCAATTTGCTCAGCGGGTCTGTCCCTCCAGCCGCAAAACAGGCTCGATTTTTTTTACATTCACCAAGGTAAAAATTTTTCTTCCACATTTCAAGAGACTGAAGTTGCACACCTGAAAATGTATGTTTCAGTCAGATTGACCAAATAGTTATTGCACAATCACCCATCAAAGAGGCAAAAAAGTTACCAATCCCCCAAGGGCGAAAATTAGAAAATGTACAGAAAATGCATTATTTATGGTAAATAATTATATATACATAACTAATGTCAATGTGAAGTGTTCCCACGGCATGAAATATCAGTCTGGTATACGCTCTTAGCAACAAAACAAGCCAGGCGAAAAGTGGAGGTGGAATGCGTGTGGCAGGAGGGGGGGAGGAGGACGGAGGGATAGGGAAGGAGGGAGATGGGAAAAGGGTTGCTATGCACACACCGCTGTAGGGGGTATGTTGGGGTATGGTTGGTTGCGAGGGGACAATGTGGAGATGATGCAGTGGGGCTGAGGGAGGTCAAGTGACAGTGATGGTGGGGGGTTAATTCTTCCCCACCTTAAGGGGCCAGTCACTCCATACCACACCAGACGCTCTAGCTCTCATTGGTCTGATCTCATTACGTCACCTAAGAGGTGAAGTTACCCTCCCCCAGCACTTTGTGTGTCTATCGATCGTGCAGGATAGGTTGGCATGTCAAATTACAAAAAAGCACGATCGTGCGGCATAGGTCTTTTAGGGTTAAAGATGAAACTCACAGAGACCACAAAATCATTCACTACCACATTTTACATTGTAGAAAAAATTATCAATCGGAGGAAAAATATGTTGCTTAGACTAAACACCATGAGGACACAAAATATAATATTGATGCCCCTCATGAAAGGAATTAACTATGACAGCAAATTCATAGAGGAAGTTTCATCTGATACTACAACCAACAATTATTGAAAAACTAGAGTCACAAAAGCAATTACACACAACTCAAATAAGGGAGAGTCTGCCGTACAATTTCTCAAAGAAAATGGGCGCTTAGACCAGCCAGTAGGCTACACCCATCCCTCACTCACTCACCCACAATACAACCGTGACTCACTAACTCACCCACAATACAACCGTGACTCACTAACTCACCCACAGTGCAACCGTGACTCACTAACTCACCCACAGTTCAATCGTGACTCGCTCACTCACCCAGCAGACATTAATTATGATATAAATTTACCACCAAAATCATTCGTGGAGAAATTGTAATGTCATTGTATTAGAAGAGGCTATTAGAATAAATGGCCTTTTGTGCCCTATGTTGGGTGAATGACAAGGGTGAAACTAATATAATTTTAGTTAACACCATGAATGGAGATGTGAAGATTAAGAAAGGAACCTGTATTTGTAGGTTATAGATTTGCCCAACTCATATACGTGAAGTGACAGTAGTGGGAACGTCAAGCAGAGTAAACTCGTCAGACTGAGAGTGCATAAAGGAGCATTTGGTTTGCTTAGATAATTCTGATGTGAAAAATGACTCACTAGATGTACTGCAGAAACACAGACAGGCTGTCGCATTACCTGGTGAAAACTTAGGGTGTACAAATTTAATCCAACACCATATTAACGTAAAACAGGATACACAACCAATCTATGTGCCAGCGTACAGAGTTGCACACTCCCGAAGTGCACTAGCAAAGCAGTATGTAGATGAAATGTTAAGTTTGGACATCACTGAACCTTCAGTGTCCCCATGGAACGCACCACTCTTCTTTGTACCTAAACAAAACGGGGAAATGCGGGCAGTTGTTGATTATCATAAACTTAATCAGGAAACCATTCCTGACCGTTTTCCCATGCCATTGTTAAGTGATGTTCTGCACAACATTGGACCAGAAAATATGATTTTTTTTTTTTACAATTGATTTATTAAGTGGCTACTGTCAAATAGGCCTAGATAAAGAATCCCGCAAATACACTGCGTTCTCTACAGACAGTGGGCATTATCATTATAAACTCTGATGGAATTAAGGACAGCTCCGGGCACATTCCAGCAATTAATGAATAGCGTATTGTCTGGAATATTAGGTGACGGAATATTTGTTTACCTGGACGACATCATAAATGCATCACACACAATAGAACATCTACAGAAAATATACCAGCTCCTACACAAGTTAGCCAATGCAGGTTTAGATATTAAGCTGTCTAAATGTAAATTTTGCTGTAAGGAAATAAAATTCTTAGGCCACAGAATAGATGCAGAGGGGATCTACACCTCTAAGGATAAAAAACAAGCATAAGGGATTTCGCTGAACCCACAAATGTGGATGAAGTAAGGCAGTTTTTAGGGCTTGTCGGGTACGATAGAGAGTTTATAAAACAATTCTCTCACATAGCACAACCATTATTTCCCGTATTGAAAAAACAGTCGTATTTCAATGGGGAGAGGAACAACAACAACACAAAAAATGCGTTTAATGAACTGAAAGATAAATATACATGTGCACCTTGCTTGGCCTATCCTAATTTCACAAAACCATTCATAATTTGCACAGATGCTTCCCTCAAAGGTTTAGGCGCTGTATTGATGCAAGAGGATAAACGAGGTAAATACCAACCCATTGCTTTTGCCGGTAGACAAATAAAAGGAACAGAGAAAAATTACTGTACAACAGACTTAGAAGCCCTAGTGGTAATATTTGTTCTACATAAATTTCGTGACCTTGTGTATGGACACGAAATTCACCTATACACAGACCACAAGCCTCTCGTGGGCATGTTCCAAGAAAAACTTCTCTCTGGTAGGAGAGCACGATGGAAATGTAAAATCCAGAACTACAATGTAAATATTCACTACATAAAAGGCAAAGTAAGTCTGGTAGCAGATACCTTATCGCGAAATCCATTAGTCAATGTCACTACAATAAGTCCACGTGAATCACTCTCCAACAATGGTGAAACGATCCCTACAGATCAAGAAATTTCACAGGAACAGAGACAGGACCCGGTATGTTTTAAAATAATTTATCATCTCGAGTCAGGCGATGATGTACCATTACACAAGTTACATGTACCACTTAAACATTTCAAAATGAGCAAATATATCAAGCTGACTTCACAACCTTTGGAGGACTATAGTATCAAGTGATGTGTGGCACAAACGAAACTAAGTGAACACTGTATATATTGTAAATATTGTATATATGATTTGATAAAAAATAACAAGATATGGTGTTACATATAATTTAAATAAAAACTGTGCAGCATAACTAAGCCAATACACCCATGGTGTCTCAGATAAATAAGTACATCAAATATGGCTGATTCATGATATGACTGTATTGCTGTTTCTGTATAAATGATATACATATGTGTCAGTTATATAGCTACAATGATCACACTTGTGATTCCTGCATTTATGTTACAGTTGCTACAATTATGCAACTACAAACGATAGCATTACTTCAATTATATTTCAATTGCTACAATTATGTAACTACTAACGATAGCATTACTACAATTATATTTCAATTGCTACAATTATTTAACTACAAACGCTTGCATTGCTGCAATTATATTACAACTGCTACAATTATGTAGCTACAAACGATATCATTACTGCAATTATGTTACAGTTACTACAGTTATGTAACTACAAACGATAGCATTACAGCAATTATGTTACAGTTACTACAGTTATGTAACTACAAACGATATCATTACTGCAATAATGTTACACTTGCTTCAATTGTGTAACTACAGATGCTAGCATTACTGCAACTGCCACATTTATGTAACTACAATTAGTTACAAACACTATATAACAGTTGCATTTATACAATGTAACTACAATTGCGTTAACACGATGTAACTGCAATTATGATACAATATTCCTTCAATTAGGTAACTTTTATAGTACTATGTATTTCACTTAATTAGCTTACAAGCTGATTGTAATGTGTATATGATATGCATTAATGTGTGATGACGGTATTTACTGTCGTTGGTGTGACAGTGGGCGTGACTGAGCGACATGAAGGCATCATTTATATGTAACTACGATATAGAACTATGTAGCTATAGGTAACAATATGTAAAACAGGTGGTTATGTCTGAGTTCTCCAGGAAGAGACAACTATACATCCCCTTAGCTAGACGAATCAAGAATGCCAAACACCCCTGATCATATGCCGGAAATATGACCAACACACACACACACACACACACACACACACACACACACACACACACACACACACACACACACACATTAGCCAAAAGCCAGAAGGGGATATAAGTCCAATATCACGTGTAGGGATGTTAGTAGAACAGGAGAGACAGAGTTAGACAAGGAGAGAGTGGGAGAGTTTCCCGGGGAGCGATCGAGAGTAGGAGAGTGAGAGTAAAGTAGAAGGACTGCAGGTAGCACAAACTGCTACTAAACATGGGCTACACGGGTCACGCCAAGTTCTTAACTTTTATTCATATAACTGTCTCACAATAAACCCCATCAACCCAAATCTGCCTATTTCATCATCCCACTTAAAATACGATGAGGCTAATGGAACAGAGAAGGCCTAACCTAACATCTCCTACAACGCCTCACCATTACTCTCTCCTAGTGCCTCTGTCATTGACGATATAACCAGATAACTTTCTCTATGGAATTACACCCTCGGCTACCCTTTCCTCTCTTCCTTCTTTCTTTTCTTTCTCTTCTGTCTTCCTTTCCTTCGTTATGTCCTCTTCCTTCTGTTTACGGATGACTCTACACTGACTGACAAGCCAAATGGTTTCCTGTAGGCCTGCTCCAGGAAACCATTTGCTATGCTGGGTGGTAACTGTAAAACCAAATTATGGCGCCTGGTGGTTTAGTGAGAAATTAAGGTTCTCCAAACGGATTGAGCCTGTGCAGGTTTATATCCAAGGGAAGGTTGGGGTTTATTGCTCACATAATACTACTCAGGAATGTGTGAGGCTGGTCACTCTCATCATAAATGATAGGGCTAATTTGCCTAGCCCTGGATTCCTACGCTCTGCATGGGGCAGCACAGGATTGGATAACGATGATATAATATATATATATATATATATATATATATATATATATATTGGAATTACCTGTATGTAGGTCACTGATTTTAATGTTTTTGTGATAATGGATTGTGTAATAGATTCTTCACGTATAATGTACAGTTACGGACTCGCACAATCACTGAGTGATATATTAATGTTCAGTACAGGACCATTGGCACATACCTATAGATCTGCATACCTAAAATTCCTATTATTAAGTAGCATAAAACTCTTATTACCTGTCAGTGTATCTTATGTGTTTATTTCCCTGGGCGTCAGTGTATGTATGTTTGCTTAGTCTTATCCACTTCATACAGAGAAAACAAAGATACTTATTCATTCCCGAGGACTTGTTATTTCTTTCATATAGCTCTCACACGTCAGCACTCGATAGGGGATAATTTACCATCATGTCTGTTGTGACGTGCTAAGTATATTTCATTAAGGAAAACTAATTTAATAGTTATTCTACATTACTTTTCGTATTACATGCACTCACAGTTAAAGAAAAATCACCGCTATGGAATGAAGAAACAATTTGAACTGACATTTCTATCGAAGAACTGGAAATAACATTTATTATCGGAGAACTGAAAACAGTATGTGGTAGTATACTTATTGACGGAGTTAGTGAAAGAACAGAAGAATTAGCTGAAGAATAAGAGGAAGGCTTCAGGATATGAAAAGGTTGTATACATCACATATTCATCCTAAGGTATTTGGTGGAAAAGTTGCTAGAGAAGGAATGAAATTATATGCCAACCTCATGGATCTGGAGAAAGCATATGACAGAGTGGATAGACAATGAATGTAGAAAATATTAAGACTTTATGGAGCAAATGGAAAGCTGCTGAACGCCAGGACGAGTATATATGAAGGGGCTTGGGCTGCAGTGCGTGTAGATGGTGAACTTATTGAATTTTTCTATCTGAATGTTGAACTGAAATAGGGATGTGTCATGTCTCCATGGTTGTGCAACATGTATGGACGGAGTTATAAATGAGATTCGAGTTAGGGCAGTGGATGTTGGAACAGCCCTATGTGAGAAGGTTGCGTTTGGAAACTTCCTGTTCTGTTTTTTGCAGATGATACTGTATTGTTAAGTCAAGACAAAGGGGAACTGCAAGGCTTGGTGAGTGAATTTGGAAGAATATGTAAGAAACGGAATCTAAAGGTGAATGTAAGGAAGAGGAAAGTTGTGTTCTTCGAGAGAAATGAAGTCAATGCAAATTTTTATTATTTATTTTAATGCAAGGAAGACGGAACCAAAGGCCAGAAGCCCGTAAGATTGTTCCTTCCAAGAAGAAACAAAATCAAGATAACAGAGAGCAGAATTTAGGATCCGTTCATATCGAGATGCCTGGACACACTGCGTTTGAAACTGGCAATAGGAAATACAGACAGAGGGAGACAGCTCCTGAGTTGACCTGTTGCATACATGAAGGAATGGGAGTAACGGTTAGCTTTTGCAATCGAGAGCTGAACAGAAAAGGAATGAGAGCTTGCTGGTAAATGGGTTCTACACACCATCCGTAGTGATGGAGGGATGCAGGCAGAAAGCTCAGAGGAATATTGACCATTGAAGTAACGACAGAAAAGAGATAAAGATGCAACAGAGCAAAGAAGGGACACATAGGTTGAAAGAATCCAGTAAAAGGACAGTTAATGAGATGAAAAGCCTTTGATTCCACCTTGCTGAGAAGAGTTGTATTGGGGAGCCTCCCCACACATGAGAGTTGTACTCTACACGGGGGTGAATACAACCCGTGTATAAAGTCTGCAACTGTGCAGGGGTAAAGAAGGCACGGAGTCAACTTAGTATACCTAATCTCTTGGATGGATATTTTACAAGAGAGGTACTATGATGCTTTCAAGATAACTCCCGAGAGAATGAAACCTCAAGTATGTTTGAAGATGATGCAGGGTTGAGTTGGATATTGTTAAAAATTAATGGATATATCTGCGGAAGATTTTGTTGGGTAGAAAGATGTAAGAACTTTGTTTTTGATGCATTAAAAACAACATTACGTTTACCCCAATCAGAGATATAGGCCAATTCAGACATTAGGTGTGCCATAGCCTCATCCCTTGTTTGTTGAGTAATTGCTGAGATGGACGCTCAGAGAAGTGAATGGAAAGGTGAAAGGTGAAGTCATTAGGATATGAGTGGATAAAGTTAGATATACAGCTTAGAAAGTCATTGATGCATAAAAGGAAGAGAGTTGGTGATAGGACATAGTCCCAAGGAACATCACTATTGATAGATCTAGGAGACGAACAATGACCGTCTACAAAAGCAGCTATAGAGCGACCAGAAAGGAAGCTAGTGATGAAGGCGCAAATAGAAAGTCAGAAACCGTAAGAGGGCAGTTTTGAAATTAAAGATTTATGTCAGACTTGAACGAAAGCCGTTGAGATGTCAAATACAGCAACAAAGCTTTAGTCAAAGTCCCGAAAGGAGGATTACCAGTAGTCTGAAAAGTAGGTAGGAAGATTGCCAGTGGAGCGTCCCTGACGGAAGCCATACTGACGATCAGAAAGAAGGTCGTGAGAGGAAGAACGCTTTATTTATTTATTTTTTTTTTGGGGGGGTTTCGTTAAGAATAGATTTAGATATAAAAACTTAAGAAAAACAGGGTGTTTAAGCAATTGAACTATAGTCAGAGTGCTGGGAATGGTCACCCTTCTTTGGGACAGGCTGAACTAGAGCAGACTTCAAGGCAGAAGGAAAGGTACAAATTGACAGACAGAGGCGAAAGAGTGTACCTAGGCAGTGCTGCTGGATAGTGAAGAAATGGAAATTCTAAGAGATTTAAGTACTTGGGCAGTGTCATGAGTAAGGATGGAAGTTTGGAGGATGAAGTGCTTGAAAGGGTACAGCAGGGAAGAAATGTTGCTGGTTCCTTGAGAACAGCACTAAGAAATAGGGAAGTGAGCATTGAAGTAAAAAAGTCGCTGCATGACAGTATTGTCATCCCCACTCTTACGTATGAAAGCAAAGCTCGGACCCTGTTCGAGGGACAATAGTCAAGAATGAAAGCAGTGGAACTGAGTTATTTGAGAGGAGCCGGGGGAGTAACGTGGAAAGACAGACTGACAAATGATGAAGTGAGGAAGCATTGTGTTGTGGATGTGCATGTGATAGAAAGCGCTAGGAGAAACAGGTCTACATTAGAGTGGTTTGGCCATGTGGAGAGGACGGAAGGTAAGAAACTAGCATGGAAGTGTATATAAGTGAAGTGGATGTGGGGGGGGGGGACGAGGGAGGAGTAGAGCGAGGATGAGTTGCAGGGATGAGAAGGGGGTGTAAGTTGGGAGGAGGACGGCGAAATGGAAGAGGATAAGGCGACATAGAGGAGATTTATTGCCACCTCTCACTGATGAAGGCATCTGGCGACAGACAGATATATAGGTAGATAGATGGATCTTTTGGCCATCACCTTTTAAATCCTCTCTCAGTTTTCACCATTAACTGACGTCTGTCTTTCCTTCTATGACCCAAAATTTCAAACCCATACCATTCCTCTGTAACGTGCTGGCAGAAAGGGCACAACAGAACAGTGGTAGTTGGGTCAGCTTTACCGACTGTGACTGTATAATGCTTAGAAGTTCTTCTAGCAAGTGGCATGAAAGCAGTTTAAACGAAATGGTTTCCAAGTTTAATTGGTTAATAAGTCGAAATGTAAAACTTTGTAAGTTTTGAAATACACTTGAAAACCTACTCATGTACAGTGTGAAACCTGGTAAAAACAAAAACAAAAAATTAACAACACATAAAAAGTGTGGTATCAAAAGCTCCGAACAACTTCCTTGTTAAACTGATGTCATTTACAGCTGAGAGAGGTGGTTTGGTGCGTGACTGTGGTGGTGGTGAGTGACGATCCAGACTTCCTGTCCACTTTCGCCGAGTCCTCCTTCAAGACTCACCTGCTGATGATTCAGACAACCAGGCTACTTGCCTTCACTCGCCTCCCTCTCCACCGCCTCCATACCCTCCATCACCTTCACAAGACATTCTCCCGCACGAACTCACTCATTGCCATTATCAACGATGATCTGACGACATTTAGGTAAGCCTTTAATCCAATATTAACCCCTCCATTACAGAGACCTTGTCAGGGAGTAGATTGTAGCACCCATCAAGCAGGGCGGTACTCCCAAGGTGGATGGAAAGCTGATGAGAGGAGAGCTGGAGCTCTCGTTTCATCAGCCTCGGGACTAGTTCCTGATCCTTTGCTGAACTTTTTCAGTGTTTCGGTACACAAAGAATTGGCCAGCATACTCTGCAATACAATTTCCTCTGTCAACACCAAACTACATGCACATTACACATTACACTTCATATGCCCCCACAAACCGCTCCTCTCCCTGTGACGCCCCAGTGAGATGCCTGAAACCACTGTCTGACTCACTTCTTCATTTTTACAACATTCGTGGTCTTTCCTCTAACTTTCTCTTTGTTGAGCACCACCTCTCCTCCTCTAAATCTCACCTTCTCTTTCTAACTGAGACTCATCTGTCTGAGGCAACTGATAGCAAACTCTTCTCTGTACTGTATCCTCCTACTTTCTCTATACTCATTTCAAAGCCAAAGGTGATTTGTGTATATTGATGCAACGACTTATCTTTCTTTTGTGTTCCTGAACTTGATTCTTCTGAATTCTCTACTCTCTGGCTTCGACTTTCCTGTCATTCTCTGACTGAATATATCTGTGCTGTTTAATTATCCCCTAATGCTACTGGCTACGAAAAATTCTTTGACTTACTTCTACGATGGAACACATCCTATCCATTTCCCCTTTTCCTGAAATTTCTATTTTAGGAGATTTCAATGTTCACCTGTACCTTTGGTTCTCCTGTCCTTTCACTGATCCACCTGGCGAACAAGCCTACATCTTTTCTATCCCTAATGACCTAGTGTAGCTTGTACAGCACCCGACCCGTATCCCTGACCTCCCTGGAGAAAGTTCCAACACACCTGACCACTTCCTTACAACTAATCCTTCTGCTTACAATGTTAATCTTTCCTCTCCATTGGGGTCCTCTAACCACCTCATCACCTTAACCTCTCCTATCACTCCCGTACGGCCTATGGACCCTTCAAAAAAACATTGATTGTGGCACTTTGGAGCTGCCAATTGGGAGGCCCTCAGAGAGTACTTCATTGATTTTCCCTGGAATGATTATTGCTTCCATGGCTGACAGCCGTCTGAATGAGCCATGTGCATTACAGGGGTTATTCTCTCACGTTTGGAGGCATACATTCCTTTCCCATATCCTTTGACCAGTGCAAAGAAACCTTGGTTTAATGACGCTTGCTCTAATGCTTTCCACAACAAGGAGAAGGCCCATAAATGATTCCGAAGCCAACCAACCCCTGAATCACATCTTTTTTATATTTCAGCCCGGATTCATGCTAAGTCTGTTCTTCACTCTGCTAAAAATAATTTCATCTGTACTAAATACTCCAAACTATCCAACTCGAACTCTCCCTGCTGCTTCTGGCACCTTGCTAAAAACGTTTCTAACCACTTTACCTCACCATCCTTCCCTCCTCTTTTCCATTCTGATGGCTCTGTAGTATTTCTTCTGCTGATAAACAGACCTCTTCGCTCAGACTTTCTCCTCCAGTTCTTCCGTAGATGATTCCGGTGCCGTTCCAGCATCACTTCCACTCCCCCCCCCCCCGACTTCCTCTTGCCTAACATTAAAATTTCTTCAACTGGTGTATTACCTGCCATCATTGGCCTCAATACTAACAAGGCATGTGGGCCTCATGGGGTTCCTGCTGTTGTTCTCAAGAACTGTGCTTCCATGCTTACACCCTGCCTAGAAACACTCTTTCGTCTCTGTCTATCAACTTGTACCTTTCCTTCTTGCTGGAAATTTGCTCTCATTCAGCCCGTCCCAAAGAAGGGTGACCATTCCCAACCCTCTAACTATCGCCCAATTGCTTTAACATCCTGTATCTCGAAGGTTTTCGAGTTTATAAGTTTTCAAGTATATTCTCAAAAAAAAAAAAAAAAAAAAAAAGAAATGCCTTTCCCATCACAACCTTCTTTCTGATCGTCAGTATGGGTTCTGTCAGGAATGTTCCAGTGGCGATCTTCTCACCTACCTTTCAGACTCCTGGTCATGCTCCTCTCGGGACCTAGGCGAAAGCTTTGCCATTGCACTTGACATGTCAAAGGCTTTTGATCAAGTTTGGCATAAATCTTTAATTTTCAAACTGTCCTCTTACTGTTTCTATCCGTCTATCTGTGCCTTCACCTCTAGCTTCCCTTCTGGTCGTTCTATAGCTGTTGTTGTAGACGGCCACCGTTCTTCTACATCTATCAATAGTGGTATTCCTCAGGGCTCTGTCCCATCACTAGCTCTCTTCCTTTTATTCATCAGTGACTTTGTATATGAGGGAGGGGGGGGTGAGTTGGGGGGAGGGGAGTCAAATGGTGGGTGACAGAGTGACTTGGAGGCGTTTTGTCTGCGGCCACCCTTTGCGGGATTAGGGCGTCGGGCTATAGATAGATAGACAGACTTTGTAAGCTGTACAGTCTCCAGCAAAAATCGAGCAACCGGCTCGACGAGCAAGTTGGTATATGTGGCACCGCCGCATCCCCAGTTTCACCCCCTCCTCCCTCATTCCCATTCATTCGTCTACACTCCACCCTCCCCACATCCAAGGGCAAGAGAGTAAGGCCTACTCGCATTGTCTCAACCACTGTTCCATTATCCATTTATTTTGGGAAATAATGGTTCTGTTATGATAACTAATAAAAACACATTAGACAGTGTTTTACTACATTATATAGTCATTTACATGTTACAATCTGCACATGGGGTGATATGGTAATATATTCGTATGATAATGTGGTCAGTTTATCATTTTGACGGTTGTATCCTGTCAAGAGTGTAACAATAAACAGTTGGAAGCTATAAGTATATACCTTAAATGTTTGTAGTGGTCGGTGGTGTGTGGGGGGCCAGGGGCGTAGCTGGCCGTCACACGTTGTGGTGGGGGCACGAGGAGAGGGAGATGGGCCCGGGGTTGACAGCTCTGCCCGGGGTGGATAGTGTTCTTACCTAATTGTTCTACCTAACTGTATCTTTACAGGAATGAGTCAAGCTCTTACTGTCCCGTGTCTTAAACCATATTTATCGTACATATCCTTAAATTTGTGAATTGTTTTGACACACACGATTTCATTCGGTAGTGCATTCCACTGATCAATTGCTCTATTTGGGAAACTAAATTTCCTTACGTCTTTATCACCTCTCTTCTTATGCAGTTTTTTTGCAGTGTCCTCTTGCTGATGCTTCCACAGAGGTTAAGTAATCATTTATGTCTATTTCCTCCTTCCCTGATATGCATTTATATAGCATAATCATGTCACCTCTTTCCCTTCTCTCCTGTAGTGTTGGTACATTCACTTTATTTAGTCTTATCTTCGTAGCTTAGATCCCTTAAGCTTGGTATCCATCTTGTAGCGGCCCTTCGTACTTTTTCAATCTTGTCTATGTGTTTTTTGAGATGAGGACTCCAGACTACTGATGCATACTCCAGGGTTGGTCTGATGAATTATGTTATTATCTTTCTTAGCATGTCTTCATTTATGTATATGAACGCTATTCTCATATTTGCAAGCAGTGTATACATGTTCCGTACCTTCTCACTGACGTGGTCAGCCGGAGATAGTCTGTTATTGATAATCACACCTAGGTCTTTCTTTCTGATGTGTGTAGGGTTTTATTTCCTAACTTATAATCCCAATCAGGTCTTTTTCCATTTTTACCAAACTTGATTACATGACACTTGTCCACATTGAATTCAATTTGCCATGTACAGTATTACTCCATTCATGAAGTATATTTAATTCTTCTTGTAGCTCTTTATAAGAGTCTGTGTTAGTAACTCTCCTTTGTATTTTTGCATCATCTGCAAACATATTTAGGTAGCTTTCATTTCCAGTGTTACGGTCTGTATCATTTATATACACTAAAAACATGATTGGTGCCAGCACTGAGCCCTGTGGTACTCCACTAGTCACTTCTTTCCATGATGAGTAATTTCCCCTTAGTACTGTTCTCATTTCTCTTTTTATGAGAAAATCTTGCATCGAACAAAACAGTTTGCCTCGAATTCCTCCTTGATGGTACAGTTTCCATAAAAGTCTTTGGTGTGGTACTGTGTCAAATGCTTTCTTGAAATCTAAATAGATACTGTCCACCCATCCTTCTCTTTCCTGTAATGTGTCTGTTACTCTGTCATAGTAGCTCAACGGATTAGTAACACATGATTTTCCTTTTCTGAAACCAAACTGTCTTTCTGTTATCATATTGTGTTCTTCTAGGTGATTTACCCAAGCTTTTCTTATAAGCTTTTCTAATACCTTGCTTACAACACTGGTTAGTGATACTGGTCGGTAGTTAAGTGGATTTTGTCTATTCCCTTTCTTGAATAAGGGAACAATGTTTGCTTGACTGAAGGATTTCTTGAAAATTAAAGATAATGGTTTACTTAACTCCTTTGCACATTCACGTAGCACCCAACATGAAATTTCATCAGGACCATTTGCTTTTCCTTTGTCTAATTTACTTAGCTCCTCCTGTATTTCTTTTTCTGATGTTTGTATATCAGGTAGTATGTGTGGGCATGCATGTTCCACATAATCCCTCTCAAATTTTTTTTCTTCTGTAAAAACTGATTGGAAATTCTTTAGTGCTTCACAAATATCCTTCTCTTGTGTATAGGTGATTCCATCGTCCGTAATGGATTGTTTTTTAACTTTTACTTTGGTTTTGCTTCTGATTTAGCTGAAAAATAGCTTTGGTTGATCACTACTTTTATTTATGATATCCTCCTCAAACTGTTTTTGGGCTTTCCACCTTATTCTTGTATAATCGTTTCTTGCCTGTTTGTAATTATTATATGCCCTTTCACTATTGTGTCTTCTGTATCTGTTCCACAACAAATCTCTTCTTTCTTTTGATTTTTTACAATCTGTATTTAACCATTTCTGTATTTTCTTATCTGCTTCTTTGTGCTGTGGAATATACATCTGGACTCCTATTTCATAATATTCACAGAATTTTTTATATACAGCATTTAAATCTTGTCCTCTAAGCTCATTTTCCCAATCAACTTCTAAGAAATACTTCTTTAGCTCATGATAATTTCCCTTTTTATAGTTTAGGCTCTTTTTATAACATTCATTGCTCTTAACTATGTCATATGCTATCCTGAAGTTGCAATTTAGTACTGCATGGTCGCTTTTCCCGAGTGGAGGGTGATATATTAAACTGTCGATATCATTTTCTTGTCTAGTATATATGAGATCTAGCATTGAAGGTACATCGAGTCCTCTTTTTCTGGTGGTTTCCCTCACATGTTGCGTTAGGAAAAACTCTTGCACGAGATCCAGGAGCTTTTGGTCCCAACAGCTTTCTTGGCTTATTAAATCTAGAGTATTCCAATTTATATTTGTATTAAAATCTCCACTTACTACAATTCTTTCCGATTTCTCTTCCATTTTATGTAGTAATGCTCTTAAACTCTAAATTGTACTCTCTGCTAGGTCCTCATATTCGTCTCTTTCCCATGTGTTTGATCTGGGTGGGATTTACAAATTGGCTACTTTCCCTTCAGTTATATTGATCTCTACTGCAATCAGTTCTTCTTGTGAGGGTATATCTAATTCTATTTCTTTGACTTTTAGATTTTTCTTAGTTAATATTATAATTCCTCCTCCTTTTTTTAAGTTCCCATCTCTTCTCCATATGTTATATTCCTCTAAGTTTAGGATTTCATTTGATATCCTTGGTGTTAATTTTGTTTCAGTTAGGTATATTATATGTGGTTCATTTTCTCTGACATTATCATTCATCTCTAATAATTTAGATACCATTCCGTCCACATTTGAGTACATCAACTTAATCATCTTGTTTATATACTTGTCATGACTTGGTTCTACTACCTTCCTCTTTTTTATTTTCTCCTGTTCATGTACCACTTTCTTACCTACAATTCAATTACTTTGTAAAAAAAAAAATGTATTCTTCTCCTCCTCTGATCTTCCCTCATTTTTTTGTTTTTGCTTCCTCCCTCTTCTCTTTCAGTAATTCTAGTTCCTCTTGTGTCAGGCATCTTTTTAGCCATTCACTTTTGAACTCCTCTTTTTCCATTAGATTCTTTGCATTTTTTGGTATTTCCTCCATGTTTACACTCTGGAAGGTTACCTTTAGGGGTCTTGACTTGCTTCTCTCATATTTCCCTAACCTTTTGTGTTCCTATATGTCTTTACTACAGATTTCCTCTGATACTTCTTTCAATATGCCCATTACATTTGCCATCTCCTTTTTGTCTCTTTAGATCTTGTTTTTTACTTCTTCCTCTTCTATACCAGTGATTACTATAGATTAGTTGATATCTGTGGAATCTCTGACTAACTTAGGATTGTTTTGGATTATTCTTTTCTTTTCCTCTTTAATGCTTTTTTCTTCCACCCTTGTTTCTAAGTCTTTCTTTACTTTCACCATTTCAGCATTAGTGGTTTCCACATCATTTTTGTAGCTTTGCACAGCTTCATGCACCTGTGTTATCTTCTCCTCAGTATCACTGGTCTGGTCTATCAGACTGCTTACTTGCCTAATTGTCTCTTTCATTTTTGAACTCTTCCATAATACTCTCGTGGTTCACTACTGTACTTGCCATTTCACTAATTTTCCTCTTAAGTGTAACCACTTCTACTGTTAGCTCATCTATGGTTGTGTCTTTCTTGTTGACTTCCTTTCCTAATTTTTCTATTTCTTCCTTTTGCAAGTGCATCTGTTTCTTAACTTCATCAATCTCATTCTGAAACGCCGTCTCTAGTCTGTGGACTCATTCCACCAGTTTATTGTGAGTCTCCATTTCAACCAATTCTTGGTAGAAATCATCATCCTGCTTTCTACCTTTATCCCTTTTCTTTTCCAAATTTGCTTTACTAAAGTATGTGGTCATTTTGCAGTACTAAAAGCGCATATAGTACTTACATTCCCTGGGGCAGTTGTAGACTAAACAAACGATCAGCTGATTGTGAGCATTCTTGCGCTGCTTTGTTTTCTTTTCTGTTTGAACAAGTCTTACTTAAAACTTCTTTTTTATGCTAGAACACCATTTAGTCTAACCTGGTACAAAGCTTGACTCATATAAAGATACTGATTTAGGTAATGCCACTGGCCTAGTTGGCCAGGTATGGAGCAATGGCGACGTGCGTCTGCTCTCCTCGGTGCGTAGTGTGTGTGTGTGTGTGTTCATTTGTTTTCCACCAATACTCATAAACATGCCTGTATTATCACCATGAGGTGTGCATTACAAATTGTCCACTGCGTCATATAATAGCGATATTTATAGTGTAGCATTTATGATCAGTACACAGTAAGACCTTATTTTCTAAATGTTATTCAATCAGATATGCAGTGCAATAACAGATTATAATACATCTGTTTCAACATAGCCTTTAACTCTGCAGAGTAAGTCAGGCTAAAACACCGGATCTCTAGTAAAACATTCAATATTATCACTATACCACATGTTACTGTAGGACAACTGGAACATGATGATAGCAAAGGTGGTGGTGGGTGCTCCTACTCGGTGTTGACACGGTTACCTTATCACTCCCCAAGTTACCCACAACATTCCATTATCATATAAATGCAATGTCTGACTTCAATGGTTCATATCGTTTTACAATGTGTTCTTAAATATACTGATAGTTAGTCTTCCTTAATAAATATTTGCGTAATCAAAACCGTTTGTCCAATTTGACATCCTTCCCTCTCTGAGGCAATTGACGTTTCGGCTGACGATAGTTAATGAGAAAAGCCAGGGCCACAAAAAAGTAGAGGAAAGTAGTAACAGACATGGGACACAAGTTGAAGAGCAAATAATCATAAGGTTAACCTGACCGCTATGTATATTGTGTTGCTACAAGTAACACTGACCAGTGTGAACTATAACTCATCAAACGTTTATTGAAAACGTTCTCGCTGAAAACGATTTACTGAATTATCTGTTGTATGACACGATAATGTTGATTAGCATAAGCTGCACTCGAGACAAGTTTGCTTGGTTACTCTGCAGATCATCCATTCAGCCAGTTTAGTTACTGGTTACTTTTTTTCGAAATATGTCGTGTTATAAACGTGTGAATCGCAAATTACACCCTATTGCCATTATAACTAAAAAGGCAAGGTTATATTCCTGATATTATCAGGTGGTGGCGGGTCTCTTGCTGGAGTGAGTGACGGTAAGTGGCTGAGGCAAGGGGTGGAGGGGGTTGGTTACATGCAGAGCCGAATTAACCACGCTGTGGCTTGGTAGGCAATGCAGAGTGTTGGCCTGCAACATATAGATCTCTTTTTTCTGTTATTTCTAGTGAAATATTGGTATGACCTATAATGACCATTTTTTTTATGGTCTGATGGGTGATGGCACTTATTTGGACCTCAAAGCATATATTTATTCCACTCTGGAAATCTGGATGGCCTGTGACAGGCCGTGGCCTTGTAGGCAGTTGCCCATTTTGCCTATACAGTATCAGGTAATCCGGCCTTGGTTGTATGGTATGCATGGGGTCAGCACACCACACAGCTTACTCTACTGTTGGCTGTCCTGTGTATGAAATTGACCTTAATACTTATAATATTGTCAGCAGCAGTGAATGGCATCTAAATATTGACTGACCTTTGGTAATGCCAGAAACCACGTCATGGCCTCGGCTTGACCAGCTTAGGTGGTTTAACCACCAGACAAGCTGTCATACAGTCCCTGTTGCCGAATGTTATCCGATAGCATGAATTATGACATCAATAACCAAGATAATACTGATCATGTGTTTTACTTATCAGCAACACTTTGCTATTATCACACAGAGAGTATTAACGGTAACTAATGGTAATGACCTATAACAGAGTTTGTAAAGTAACTGACTATGTCGAGTAAGGGAAGGAGCACACTACCAACCACTACAAACATCTACTTATGTACAGCTTCTGACTGTTTAATGTTACACTGACTGGATACAACCGTCAAAATGATAAATTGTATGATTACAGACCTCACTATCATACAAATATACAGTAGGCTTGCACAGCGTGCAAGAGGTTGGGCGGTCCATGACCTCGCACACTGTGAATTCGCACACTGTGAATACATAATCTTATGGGAAAAATTACACTTGGGCGGTACCCCCTCATACCCGGACATTTTTTGGCCCTTAGAGACATATTAAAAAGGTCAAAATTTTCAGACATTGTACTACAGATATAGCTACAATAACAAAAATATGGGTAGTCACCTTAACATCAGTAGACAACAGGCCTGATGGACTTAAATAACAGGGGTTCCGAGGCGCGGCAACACTTACAGCACCGCGTATCTCGCCGCACTAACACTTCCTTCCACAGATTCCTCTTGAGCACCTTCCCCAGGAGCCTCAAAGTCACTCACTTCGGCCATAAACACCTCGAAGTCCAATGCTGACCCTACATTGCATCCTCTTCATCCTCAACAGGAACGGGAGAAGGTGATGTAGCTGGTTCCTCAATTTCACTAACTTGAACCTGCTGTGTGTAACTTGTTATGAGCGTCTGTCTTCTTTGTTTATTTCTTGCTTGTGCCTGTCTGTGTGGAAACGGAAGAGTTTGTTGATACTAACCAGAACTTCCTCCATTCTCAGGCTGCTCACTTCCTGTTCCTTCACCTCTTCCTTGAGCTTATCCACGGCAGCAAGGGTCTTGCTTATTCTTGACATACACAGCTCTGTATTCCCCTCCATCACACTAGGATGCTCAACTTGACTCTGCCTGGCGTCGGGCTCTGAGTCAGCCACTTCTATCCGTTGCGACACTTCCTCGGGAGGCTGTTCCTCATAAGCAGCGTGCAATTCTCTTATGTCCACCAACATAACGTCCTTGAAACCTGGTACAGCTTGTGCTGCTGTCAGTGTTGTTGCTTCAGCCTCGGCCAGTGGTTGAATGGCCATCTCCTGGGTCGTGCATAAGTGAGGCATGAGCATTCGCCACGCATGGTTCACTGTTGCAGGTGTAATCTGGTGTCATGCTTGTAGGAGAAAGTCAACTCCGTCCTTCACTGTAAAACGACGGCAAAATGCCTCAACAGTCATGTCACCTGTGGCGGGTCAGGATACAGCTGCTGGCAGAGATGGTACGGGAGCAGGTGCCTCATCGAGGTCTTCGTTGTGATCTTCTTGTAGGGCATGAAGCTCCTCTTGTGTGTCGGTCTTCCTGCATAGGTAGTCGTACACTTGCATATGGTAGAAGTGCTTCACAGTGGCGATCAGTTCTTGATCTAGTGGTTGCATTAGTGATGTCATCTGGGGTGGCAGAAACACAACACGACAATCCTTGTGCAGATCTTCTAGGTATGGAGGGTGACTGGGTGCACTGTCCAGCACAAGGAGCATCTTAAATGGAATGCCAAGTTCCCGACACTTGGCCCTGGCATCGGGGACGCAGTGCTTTGTTAACCAGTCTGCCATAATGTTCCCGGTTATCCAACCATTTGCAGACTTGTACGAGTACATGCCACTTGCGTCCATGTTCGTGAGGCTTTTGTAGCACCTTGGGTGTGAAGCTGTGTGTACAACAACTGGCCTCATCTTGTGGCTCCCAGACAGGTTTACAGCAAACATTACCATCATCTTACACATCTGGAGCTTGCAACCAGGGGCTTGTTTCTGTTTTTTAGCAATGGAAGTTGATTTTGGGCATGGCCTTGTAGTATAACGTTTCGTCGACGTTGTAGATCTGGTCCTTGGTGTGCTGTCCTTCTTCAAGATGCACTCTAAGTATCGCAGGATAGTCTCTCACGGCCAGCTCGTTGGCAGAGGCACGTTCACCAGACACTGACATGACAGAGTTCCTTGCACTTCAGAAAACACTCCAGCCATCCAACTGATGCCTTGAAAGGTTTGTCCACATTTAACTTGCGAGATGCTGCCTTGTAAAAGAGCTGGTCTTGGTTCCAAATAAATATGCCAGTCAGTGGAACACCTTCCTTCTCCTTCTTCAATATGAAGGTGACAAGATACCGTTCCATTAGTATCATCGCATGATTTCCCACCCACGAATGGCCGTCTAGGTCAGATGCACCATACGCCTTCACTAGAGCCCTTATGGCATCATGGTTCTTCCACACTGTCCTCACTGTTGATTCAGCCAGTCCCAGGGCTTTCCCAGTGGTGGTATTTCTTTGTCCCTCCTCCTTTATCTTGATAATCTCTAACTTGGTTGCGTGCATCAGAAGTTTTTTAACTCTTGGGGCTGGAGCCATGGTGCGGCGAAGTACAGGCCAGGATGGAGCAGCAAAAAAAAAACGCCACACATTGTACACAACAAGGTAGCTGTAGAGAGTGGATCTGGACTGTGCACGAGTCAGGACTGTTATGGTGCGCCCGTCGCCTTGTACCCCAAGCTGCACAGTAGAATGCCCGGGACATTCTGTGCATCAACATGACGACACATGGCGATGGACACGTGTGAGGGGGGGGTCGCGTACTAATAGAAAATGGCGTTTTTGAGCCACTCCTGTAAACTCGCGCATTCAAGGTTTTGGGTTATGATTTTTGGTCACTCGCACACAATGCGATTTGTGCACTGTGATGATGCTTACTTTGTGAGCCTACTTTAATACTATATCACCCTGCATTCAGATCATGCTGTATAAATAACCCTACTATGGAGTAAAACACTGTCTGATGCATTATTATTCGTTATCATAACAAAACCATTATTTTCCAAGACAAATGGATGATGGAAGAGTGGTTGAGACCATGCAAGTAGGCCTTATTCTCTTGCTCTGAATGTGGGGAAGGTGGAGGGTAGATGAATGAATGGGAACAAGGGAGAGAGGAGGGGAGGGGTTGAAATGGGGGGTGCAGCCCGGCCACATATACCAACATGCTCGTCAAGCCAGTCGCTCGATAGTTGCTGGAGACTGTACATCCAACCCTATCCACTCATATGCTGATGATTCCACCCTTCACCTTTCCACTCATTTCTCGAAGCGTCCATCTCAGCAATTACTTCAACAAACAAGGGATGACGCTATGGTACACCGAATGTCTGACTTGGCTCATATCTCTGACCGGGGTAAAAGTAATCTTGTTGCTTTTAATGCATCAAAAACTCAGTTCTTATACCCTTCAACTCGTCATAATCTTCCACAGGAGTACCCCCTAATGTTTAGAGATATCCAGCTCACTCCTGCATCATATTTAAACGTACGTGGGGTTTCATTCCCTCAGGATTTATGTTGGAAAGATCATATTATTTCTCATGCAAAAACTGCTTCCAAGAGATTTGGTGTGCTAAGCTGACTTCAAACCTTCTTTACCTCTGCACAGTTGTTGACTTTATATATGGGTTTTATTGGCCCTTGTGTAGAGTACAACTCTCATGTGTGGGGAGGCTCCCCACTTACTATTCTCAGCAATGTGGAGACAAAGGCTTTTCGTCTCACTAACTCTTCTCCTCGTACAGGCTTCCTTCAATCTCTGTCTCCTCGCTGCATTGTTGCATATTTTTCTCTTTTCTATTGCAACTTCTATGGTCACTCCTCCTCTGAACTGTGTGCTTGTATCCCTCCACCACTATCATGGGCGCGTAGCACCTGTCTAGCAGCAAACTCTCATCCCTTTTCTTTCCATCTCTCTAATACAAGAGTTAACTGCTACTCCCAGTCCTTCATTTATGCAACAGGTCAACTCTGGAACTGTCTCCATCTGTCTATATTCCTGCTTCCTATCATCTGCAGTCTTTCAAACGCAGTGTGTCGAGGCATCTCGGAATGAAGGGATCTTGAATTTGACATTCTGATGTGTTGTTTTTACTTTGTCTTGGAAGAAAGGGTTTGAAGGCTCCAGCCTTTTGTTACTTCTTCCATGCAAAAAAAAAAAAAAAAAAATCTCCCATTTTAAGAGATTTTTTTTTATTATTGTTTCAGAAAACCATGCAGACTTTAGGAAGTTTGGGCATGTTGAACTGATTCAAAAATTGTACTGTCATACCTCACACACAAGTTTTCCTGGTGTTTGCGGCGTTTTAGCACTTCCTGCTAAATTATCTGTAACCGCTATTTCAGGCAAGTTGTATTAATTTTGTTAATATAACTACTACAAAGACGCAATAATTACATAATAATAACAGGGACACCACTAAGGCTAAACCTATCATTATATTATTATTTATAGTGGGAGGGTGTGAAGCATGTAAATTACTTGCATGCGCTTGTGGAATAAAACTAGAGTTGCGTTACTGGAGAACAGTGACTAGTAATGAGTAATGAAAGACTGATAATGCATCAGTTCAAGATGTATATTATGCCAAGTTCAACCTCAATTCGGTGTAAATGGTACTGATCACTGCGGATACACCATTAGGTGAGGAGAAGGACAGGTTTTGGGATCAGCTAAGTGGAATGATCAACCAAAAGTTACGGGGTGTTTGTGACAGAGGACTTAAATGAGGGAGTGCACATTGGCCCTTTGATAATAATGTAATTGGTTGTTCTGGAGTAGAAGGGGAGACAGACAATGGACAGTGACTGAAAGTTGTATATTAGGATTAAAGGTTATAATATTAAGTCACCACCTCACACTGCCACAGCCTCCAACAGCAGTAGAACAGTATAGGAAGGACGTTGCCCAGTGACTTGTTCTTCCTATGGTCAGCCTTTCGGTGTACAGTACACAGGACCGTTTCAGGCATTGTAAATAAACACTGGCTTCTTAAGTTCACTGTCTTTATTTTCCAAATATTTCACTTAATGCTTTCCAACTTCACTCCACTATTCTTACAAGCACTGAAGCCATACAAACTTTACTAACTGCAATTACACCCAGTGCTTCACAACATTTCACTGTTTTCACAAGTACCGAAAATATACAAACATCACAGGCGCTTCACTGACACCGCACCACACTCTAACTCAACTGAAAACCAACTGAACTTGCTCTAGTCTCTTATCCATCCTTATAAAAGCTTGCATTGTTTGAGAATGATCTACTTCACAGTTCTAGTGTATTCCAGAGAGAGCAGAGCTACCACCTCGGAGACAACCAAAAATCCAAGAGTTTTCTTACATTACATAACACTGTAAATTATTTACCATACAAACTTAATTTCAATTACATAATTAAAAATCACATAAATAACACATTATTGAGAAAAACAGCATAAAATTTAATGCATAACTTACGAAACAACTACGCTCAGAAACAGCAGGCAAATTGGCACCTCTAACTCATACCGAAACCTACGGTAGGGGAAACGTCGATAAAAATCATGGCTACCTAACTGGCAATTCTCACTTCTTAACACTACCCCATTCCCAGTTCTTTGTCGTCCTGACAAAACTACACAGTATATACAAACATAAACCTTAATCCTAATAAAACATCTAACTATACACAAAATAATTCTTAGACTTACCAGGTCTTCTGTGCCGCTTCCGACGACGTCCTTGCTCCTCTACACAGTCCACTCCTCCTGGAAGGTCTTGGTCCTCTTCCTGATTCACTTCTTCCCTCAGGAAACTGCCACCATCCTCTTGAACTTCAGCTCCATGGTCCTCCTCAACATCCTCAGCTGCGGAAGAGCATGATTCCTCGGAGACGTCTCAGCTGTATTGTCCTGGCCCATGGTACTGCCACAGATGGTTCACGTGCACCAACTTTGGGCAAGACTTCCTGCCTCCCAAAATCCGATAGGTGGTCCAACACAGCGTAAGGCCCATCCTGTGGGCTCTGCAGCTTCGGTGACTGTCCTTTCTTTCGCTGAGGATTGTATAACCAAACTTGGTCAATATCGTTGAAACTCTCCTCACTTGCCTTAGCATCATACTTGCACTTCATCATTTCTCCTGAAAACTTAGGGGCTCCTCACACTTGATGATGTACCTCAGCCAGCCTTCCTGAAGATGCTTCGCACAGCTGGAGGTGTCTGTAGGCAGCTCTTCACCAGGTGGTCTTCCCATTAACAAGTCAACGGGTAAACGTAACTCGTGGTCCAACATCAGTTTTGCAGGGATGTAGCTGGTAGAGTCATGGGATGCAGACCAATATGCCATCAACAACGAAGATAATTTTTGATCCCATTCTGTTTGTCCATCAATGCAGTACTTTGCCAATTCTTGTCCCAGGGTCCAATTAAATTTCTCAACCATCCCATCTGACTGTGGCCTTAATGGGGTCGTCCTGGTCTTTATTCTCAGTAACATGCAGCACTCACAGAACACAGCAGACTCAAAGTTTCTACCCTGGTCTGAATGTAGCTCTTGTGGCATCCCCAACCAACAGAAAAACTGATCAACTAACACCTGAGCAACATACGTAGCCTCTTGATCAGGGATAGAATAGGCTTCTGGCCACTTTGTGAAGTAGTCCATGGCGACACATATATACCGATTTCCTCTCTCAGGGAGTGGCAAAGGTCCAGCAATGTCCACCGCAACTCTTTCCATCGGTGCACCCACTTGGTACAGCTGAAGAAGGGCGCAACCACGTTTCTTGGGTCCCTTCTTGGCACAACACACATCACAGGCTCGACACCACTCTTCAACATCCTGTCTCACGCCAATCCAGTAGAACCTCTGTCGCATCCGGCTTAGAGTTTTCTTCACTCCCATGTGCTCACTAGTGATCTGGTTATGGGACTCATCCAAGAACTCGGACCTCATCTTCTTCGGAACCACCAGTTGCCAATACTTGCTGAGGCAATTGGCTGTCTCCCACTGACGCTCCAGTGGTCCGTTGTTCAAATGAAGGTCCCACTGACTGAACTCTTGGTTGCAGGGCTTAATCTGGAAACTTCCTCCCAAGATGGTCGCACTGTACTCCGCTGCAGCCACTCTAGCACTGGCTGTAAATCTGCATCCTTCATCTGCATCATCTTCAGGTCATCATCTAACGCTGGCCCTGTCACTGCAGTATGGCTGCATTTCTTGCCAAGATTCCCATTCCTACTACACTCCTTGCCATCTGTTCTTTCGTCTTCTCACACACTATTCATCAAGGTTCTCCTGCATTTCTTCGTGGTGGGGCTTCTGAGGAAAAATTGTCTGGTTGTTGCCTCTCATCACCAGCCTACACTAATTTACACTCATCCTTCTCAACTGGACACTTATAGCCAAAATGCCCCACCTCACCACATGTCCAACACCCGTTTGTTTCAATCTGAGATTTCCTTGCACTGTTCCATTCTTGCTCCTTCCATTTGTAGCAATCCACCTTCTTGTGTTCCAGCTTCCTCCAGAACCAGCTACCTCCTCTGATATTCTCCTGTTCTCTCTTCCACTTCTTGCAATCAACTTTCCAACATCCTGGCTTTTCACAGTACCAGCATCATCCTTCAAAATTTTCCACTTCTTGTACCTGCGCCATTCTTGCCTTGAATCCTGCACTACGATCTGCCTGAAAAGTGGAAGTACTGGACCTGACATAGGACTTAAACTCTAGAGCCCTGGCTGGTGCTTCTTGCATGCTTCTTGATAGTGCCTGCTTCACTTGCACTTTCAACTCTGCACTGTCAAGAGCATCGATGAACTGGTCCCTCAGTAGAATAGCCAACAGGTTGGGTGCTGCTCCAGGGTATGCCTTGTATGTCATACCCTCCAGGTCATGAGTATGCTGTTGTAGGGAATCTCCTCGAGCCCGTAGATGGCTCTGGAATCCTGCTCTGTAAACCCCAGTCTAGTATATGGTTCCATATCTGCGCTCCAACACTTCTACTAGGGACTGATAATTGTTCCTCTCCGTCACTGACATCTGGCCCAAAATTTCCACTGTGGCACCCTTAAGGCTCATAGCAAGCTCCACTGTCCTCTGCCTATCATCTCAACCATTCTGATCTGCAAGTAACTCAAACTGAACTGTGCATGGTAAGCTTCCCAAGATACTCTACCATCAAATTCCTGAGGTTTCTTTTTCACTGGACCCCCATTATAGCCATGCACTTCACTGGTTTGGAGCCTAAAAACTGGGGCTTCATTATTAACCCCTCCGTTGCCGTGGGTCCATAATTTTCTGTGTACCGTAAGCCGACATGGAGGCCATTTTCTGAAGTTTCGAAAAATGTTTTTTTTCCCCCTGTCATATTGAAGAGAAAGTTCAGACGCACCCAACAGTGCAAATCCCAGCTTCCTATACCCATTCTGTGGCTTGCAAAGCAGTGCAAAAGTTGCAGAAATATCGGCAACCGATATCCTCCGCCCAATGGCGCTGCCATAGTGCACTTTGCAGGTGGTAATTTTTTTTTTTACCCCCCAAAACAATGCGAATGGTGCTGAAATGTTATGTATATATGAGATATGATGATAACGAATGATTTCAGTACATAATATGTTAGGAATGGCTGGAAAAATATTATGAATACTTTTTCACCTTTTTGATATAAAATATGTTTATGGTTGTTTCGAGTTATTTTTATCTTGTTGTGCCCATGTTTGGATAAAGGAGTGAAAAAGTTGAATTTTCAGTCCTGAGAAAATTGTCCGTCCTCCGAGTCCAGGCTTTCCCACGGGAAATGAAAGTGGAGGGTCAGATCCGATTATCAATACGGAAGTCAAGTCGCAACTTCCAGTTCTCACACCATGTGCATGGCTGAAAATAGAATCGTAATCCGGTTTCAGAATTACGAATAAGTCTAATTATTACGAATACACTGACAAAGCAGAAATAAATACGTTTACAGATGGGGGACAACATTGATTCCATAATAACACGTTCACCTTTCTCTATCTCTTAACCTTGTTATTTCCGCAATATATGTTGCTGTCTCGTAAAAAGGGTGATTGTGTGAGTTTGGCAAGGGAGGAAAAAGATTATATTTTCTGTCTGGGTCGAGATAATGGTTGTAACTATGTGTTTTTTGGCATGGCCATGAGCGAAAAAATCGTACCTCCACTAGTCACAGCAGCAGATGGTGAACTGACAGATGATAATTATGTAGGAGGGTGAAGAGAAGGTCAGTCTCATGTCCGTGATGTTCGTTCACTTCCCGAAAGTTTTCAGTTTTCTTCAAGTCGCACTGCTTCGAATGATCCAAACCATTACAGCATACGGTACCTGAGCAAATAGGTAAAGATACCAGGACAAAAATGTATTTTTCACTTATTAGCATGACTTTTTCGTTTGTACCTGTATTAATTCATAATCATAAAAAGGTGGTTGTGTGTGTTTTGCAAGAAAGGACAAAGATGATATTCTCTGCCTGGGTCGAGATAATGGATGTTGTTGTGCTTGTTTAGGCATGGCCAGGAGCGAAAAAATCGGAAATCCACTCATCACAGCAGCAGGCTCTGAACTGCTTGATGGAATGTATGGGAGTGTAGTATAGGTCACAATGAAGACGTTCAGAATGTTCGTTCAATTCCAAAAGTTTTTGCAGTTTTTTATAGGCCACGCTCAAACTACGCCTGCAGCCATTTATTGGCTAAACGTTACTTGATGCCGGCGGCCATGGAGGGGTTAAGGCCAGGACTTAAACCTTCTGCATTCTGATTAGTCAACCCTGTAATGCTACCTTCAGATGCCTGGGATTTGTCAAATTCACCATACACTGTCCACTCCTTTCATATGCTCCCTGTAGACTAACTGGAGGCTCAGCAGTGTAATATTTCTCTACAGCCTCAATTTTCTCACTAATTATCTTCACATGGTCAACTACATGTTTCAACTGGTTATCTACATTCTGTCTGCATTGCATCACTATTCCCTCACCAATCTTCAGCTGGTTGACCACATGATGTTTGCACTCCATCATATTTCGTCACTAATTGACTTAACTGGTCGTCTACATGCTGTTTGCACTCAGTAACATTATTACTTACCTCATACTTCTGCAGCCATAGCACAGCTTATACTCCTCCTTCAATTATAATTTATTGTTCCTGTTCTTCCTTCATTTCTCCCATGAAAGCATCTAGCTGTCCTTGCATCCTCAGTTGTAATTCCTTCTGTTGCTCCTGTAATGCCTCTTGAAGATGTTGATATCGTTCTTTCTGCTCTTCATTCTGTGACTGCAATTGTTCTTTGAGTTCTTTCTGTCCTTCATTCTGTGCCAGCAGTTGTAAACTTTGTGCATGTACTTGTTCTTTTTATTCTTCACGTTGTGCCTGTAGTTGTTCACTCTGTGCATTCTATTGTACATTTTGTGCCTGTAACACAGTAGCTTCACAAGTGTCACCATGGACATTTCCTCCTCCTGCCCAGCTCGAAACCTTGTTTGCACACCTCCTTCTTCCATGTCAAAGGTTAGACTCACTGCAGCACTTAAATTATCCCACTCCTAACACCAGTGTTATGTCCTCACCTCACACTGCCACAGGCTCCAACAGCAGTAGTACAGTATAGGAAGGACGTTGCCAAGTGAGTTGTTCTTCCTATGGGCAGCCTTTAGGTGTACACCACACAGGATCGGCTCAGGCGTCGTAAATAAACACTGGCTTCTTAAGTTCACTGACGTTATTTTCCAAGTAATTCACTTAATGCTTTCCAGCTTCACTTCACTATTCTCACAAGCACTGAAGCTTTACAAACTTTACTAACTGCAATTACACTTAATGCTTGACAGCGCTTCACTATTTTCACAAGTATCGAAAATATACAGACTTCACAGACACTTCACTGACACTGCACAACACTCTAACTGAACTGAAAACCGACTGAACTTGCTCTAGTCTCTTGTCCATCCTGATAAAAAGCTTGCATTGTTCGAGAATGATCTACGTCTCCACAGTTCTGGTGTGTTCCAGAGAGAGAGAGAGCATAGTTACCAACTCGGAGACAACCAAAACATGCAAGAGTTTTCTTACATTACATAACACTGTAAATTATTTACCATACAAACTTAATTTCAGTTACATAATTTAACAAACAATCACATAAGTAACACATTATTGAAAAAGAGAGCATAAAAATTAATGCACAACTTACGAAACAACTACGCTCAGAAACAGCAGGCAAACTGGCAACTCTGACTCATACCGAAACCTACGGTACGGGAAACGTCGAGAAAAATCACGGCTACCTAACTGGTAAATCTCGTTTTTTAACACTACGGTATGTTAAGCACAAAGACTCACAAGTTTACCGTGATACAGTCAGACTGGTAAGAACGATCAATGAGCCTGACTACACCAAGAAAAAAATCCTTGGATGTACTGTTGACATGAGAGTGGGGAAAGAACAATGCTGAGGTTTGCTTGTACGTGTGATTTTTCTTTGCATGGTAAAACTGAGAAGTGCATGGTGGATGAAAAGGGAAAGGAGTACTCTGAGCTAAGAACCAAGAGTAAAGAAGCTGAGTAAGAAACCAGTGTTCATCATTATTATCCTTGTTTTCATGATCACTGTCCCCTTTGCTGCTACTTTTCCTGCTGCTGTTGATGCAATTAAGACTAAATGGTATTGTTTTTATAACTTAAGGCGTTACTTTTGTTGATGTTCTCAGAGTAAGCCTGTACTCGTCGTTGCCGTACAGTGATTCATCTACTCTGCCAGAACGAGTAGCCACCTGGACTACTGACAGAGGCTTGGTTCTTCCCCCTACCAGACGTCTCTTCCCTTCAAAGTTTATGAAGTAGGTGATTTATACCCAGGTTTGTCAAACATATGATGTGTACCTGTAGAAAGAGAAAATTTATCTATCCAATTCAATATTTAATCCATGTGAAGAAATACTTTACTTATACAAAACATTTTTTTTACCAGTTATAATTTTACATACACAAAAATACTTTACCTGCTACAGTAATAATTTACCTATACAGAGCAGTCATCTAATTATACAAATCAATAATTTATCTTTACAAAGCATTATGCTCCCTGTCTGTCTATTGCCAGATGCCTTAATCCCTGATAGGGTGGCCACAAACAAATCGTCTCCACGTCGCGCTGGCCATTATCACTCCATACCCCCATCTCATCCTTGGTTACCAGATCCATGGTCAATCTCTAATGCTCCATCCTCTCCACATGGCCAAACAAATATTTTTCGAGGACAGTAGAAACATATGAGCATGACACCAGATCGTGAACACAACTGTAATTCGGCACCAGATCGTGAACACAACTGTAATTCGGCTCCTTACTTCTTAGAGCACACTGATATACGATTAGCCTTCAACTGATATACAATTAGGCTTCAGTGATAATCGATTAGGATTAAGCTTATGTACGATGAGGCGTCAACAGATATACGATTAGGTCTCAGCTGATATACGATTAGACTACAACTGATGCGCAATTGGGCATCAAATGATATACCATTCAGCATCAACTGATATATAATGGGGCTTCAATTGATATACGATTTACCTTCAAGTGATATACGATTTGCCTTCAAGTGATATACAATTAGGATTCAACTAATATACGATTAGCCTTCAACTGATATACAATTATGCGTCAACAGTTCTACGAGTAGGCTTCAACTGATACAGTATACAATTAGGCTTCAACTTATACGACTACGATTACATGAAATACAATTAAGCTTCAATTGATATGCGGTTAGGCTTCACGTGACAAACGTATAGGCTTCGGTCATTAAGCAGCAGAAGTATCTCTCATGTGAATAAATCAAATGGGTGATATTCAAAATGACATAATAGATAAGGCCGTGTATCCCCCTCGATTTCTGGAACACAGGGTATAATATAATTCAGAAATGGAGAGGATAATACTCAGGCACTTTCATCTATGCTGTTGCTGATTTTCGTTCTGTGCACCATTTTGCATCTTTTCTTACCCAGGAAATTCTACTGTAGGTTAGGCTAGGTTTGTTTTCTTAGAACACGGTTAGGTTAGCTTGTTAGTCATTTAAGTTAATTTGTTAGGTCAGGGTAAGATGGGCCACGTTAGGTTGAAAGAAACGTTATCATGCCCTTCTACAGTGTATACAGGGTGTCCTAGGAAATGTCTGTCAAATTTCTTTTTTTTTCCTAGGGATAATATTGAACAGGAAATGGTGTATTAAAACGGACTGAATAATCTCAACCGATATAAAGGCACAATTACTGATGACAAAATCGATGCAAAAGTCACTGATTATTAATCCATTAGAATGGGAGTGCGTTAGTGGACATTTGTGCTGGGAGGGGGTTGGTGATAGCCAATACCCTCTTCAGGCATAAAATGATCCACAGGTATACATGGCGAGTGATGAGAAGGGTGGATGGTGAACTGAATGAATGGAAGGCAATGATTGATTATGTGTGTGTGGATGAAAGGATGCGAAGATGTGTAATGGATGCAAGAGCGTATAGAGGTTGGGGGAGTGGACTTTCTGACCACTACTTGGTGGTGGCCAGAATCAAGATCCAAATAAGATGGAGAAATAGAAGAAGGGAAGGACGGGAAGGAGTATTTGCAAGGAGAGTGGAAAAGTTACAAGTGGATGAGAAAAAGGCAGAATATAAGTGAGATGTGGAGGAACGATTGGATAAACATGAATTGGAGCAGATGGGGGACGTGGAAGGTGTGTGCAGGATATTCACAGAAGAAATACGTGCAGCATATGATGTGGTGTGTGGGATGAAGAGAAGACGGAGCGGGGTGCAAGGAACAGCATGGTGGAATGAAGAGGTGAGACAGGCTGTGGGACAAAAGAAGAAAGCATACAGTGAATGGATGAGAAATTGGGGCGTGGAAGAAGTTGAGAGGCGGAAGAGAGAGTTACATGTAGAAAGAAAGAGGTGAAAAGATTAGTAAGAGAGAGTAAGAAGAGAGTGGATGAGGAATTTGGAAGGAATTTGAGTGTAAAGTGGGGGGACTGTAAGAAAATGTTCTGGGAAGAGGTGAAGAGAGTAATACAGAGTGGAAGTGAGGTTAGCAGGGGAGTGAAAGATAAAAATGGTAGATTACTAGTGGAGAAGGGAGAAAAAGTGAACAGATGGAGAGAACACTTTAAGGAATTGTTGAACATAGAGGATGGAAGTAATGCGGGTATAAGTGGCTGGGGAATGGCTGGGAGAAGGAGGGAGGTGAGAAGACAGGAAGAAATCAGTAGGATAGAAGTTGTGGAAGGAATGAAGAAAGTTAAATTGGGGAAAGCCCTAGGAATTGATGAAGTGTACGGTGAAATACTGAAGCATGGGGGAGAGATAGTAGTAGAATGGATGTGGAAAATGTGCAGATTGGCCTGGGAGGAAGTTAGTTTCCCGGAGGATTGGAAGTCAGGTATAATTATTCCCTTGTACAAAGGAAAAGGGGAAAAAGAAGTGTGTGGTAATCATAAGGACATTTTTCTTCTTAGTATAATAGGAAAAGTGTATGGTAGGATACTTATTGACAGAGTTCGAGAAAGAACAGAGGAATTAGTTGGAGAAGAACAGGGAGGTTTTAGGAAGGAAAGAGGTTCTGTAGATCAGATATTCATTCTTGGATCTTTAGTGGAAAAGTTTCTAGAGAAGGGAAAGAAATTGTATGCGGCTTTCATGGCTTTGAAGAAAGCACATGACAGAGTGAATAGACAAGGATTGTGGAAAGTATTAAGAATATATGGAGTAGATGGGAAGTTGTTGAATGCTGTGAAGAGTATGTATGATGGTGCTAAGGCTGCAGTGCGTATAGATGGGGAACTAAGTGAATTTTTCTCTTTGAAGGTTGGGTTGAAACAGGGATGTGTCATGTCTCCATGGTTGTTCAATCTGTACATGGATGGAGTAATAAAAGAGGTACAAGGTACGGTAGTGGATGTTGGAGTGGCCCTGGTGAGAGAGGGTAGTGTTTGGAAACTCCCTGTACTGTTGTTTGCAGATGATACTGTGTTGTTGAGTGAAGACGAAGGAGAGCTGCAAGGCTTGGTGGATAAGTTTGGGAGAGTGTGTAAGAAACAGAATCTAAAGGTGAATGTAGGAAAGAGTAAAGTGATAATCTTTGAGAAAGGTGAAGTCGGTGAATGTACAGCGAGGTTGGATGGTGAAGAATTGGAAAATGTGAGTACGTTTAAGTACTTGGGTAGTGTGATGAGTAAGGATGGAGGTTTGGAGGGTGAAGTGCTTGAAAGGGTACAGCAGGGAAGAGAGGTTGCTGATTCCTTGAAAGCAGTGATAAGAAACATGGAAGTGAAAAATTTACTACATGACAGTATTGTGATACCAACTCTAACGTACGGAAGTGAAACTTGGACGTTGTTGGAAGGACACAGGTCAAGAGTGAGAGCAGTGGAAATGAATTATTTAAGAGGAGCCTGTGGATTCACATGGAGAGACAGGCTGACAAATGAGGATATGAAGGAGCATTGTGGTGCGGATGTGGATGTGATAGGAAGCGTTAGGAGGAATACACTGAGGTGGTTTAGCCTTATGGAGAGGATGGAGGGTGAAAGCCTGACGAAGATAGTGTATGTGAGTGGGGTGGAGGGGGGGAGAGGGAGGGGGAGGCCGAGGATGAGATAGGGTGATGGAGTGGAGAGGTATATGAGAGGGGGGGGGGATGTGTTAGGAGCAGGGCAGTGAAATGGTGGGGGACAGGGCGACATGGAGGCGATTTGTTTGTGGCCACCCCAGACGGGATTGAGGCATCTGGCAATAGATAGATAGAAGATTGCCAGGGAAAGGATTTTCGTATCATTAACTCTCGTTCTATTACTGACTTCTTTCAACTTCTGTGTGTTTGCTGCACCATTGCATCTTTATCTCATTTCTTTCATTACTTCTATGATCACTGCTCCTCTGAACTGTCTGCTTGCATCCCTCCACCAGTACAGCGGGCACATAGCACCCATCTAGCACCAAGCCCACCCCTTTTCTGTCCAGTTTTCTTATGCAAAGTTAACCAATACTCACACTCCTCCATGTATGCAACAGGTCAACTCTGTAACTGTCTGCCTACACCCTTCAGTCTTTTAAACGATTATGTAGAGGCATCTTAAATCGAACTAATGTCGAATTTGGCTCTCTTTTGCGTTTTCTTACAGGAAACAATTTTGTGAGCTTCTAGCCGTTGACTTCTCTTTCCTTAAAAAAAAAAAAAATACTGTATTGCGAGATGACCACGCATACCAAAGGGTTGAAGCTGTTGTAAGATGCCATAGCACCAAGCTGAGTCATAGGCATTTTCTTAGTTATAGAATACAGCAACAAGATGCTGAGAAGCAGCAAAAGCCTCACGGATGGAAGTTTCAAGTTTAATAAGATTATCAGTACCCCTGGGGGTAGGGTTTTTTTTCAAGAATACTCCCCCAGTATCCCTGCTTGTCGTAAAAGGCGACTAAAAGGGTTGGCGGAGGGTTAGTGCCCCTCCCCGGAAAACAACTAACTAAAAAAACAAACAAGAAGCCTCGGACAAGGACTGACCAAACGATGACGACCGAGGACCAGGCAAAGGACTTGGTAATGGCTACATGGAATGTAAGAGGAGCGAATGATGAGGTGAAAGAGAGAGAGATTGTCCAGGTGCTTGAGGGTGCAAAAGTGGATGTATGTGGAATGACTGAAACAAAATGGATAGGAGAAAGTGTGAGAGAATGGGAGTATGGATGGGGTATATGTGCAGGAGTAGGTGAGAATGAGAGGGCAAAGGAAGGAGTATGTATAGTTGTGAGTAAAAGATGGAAGAAGAGCATAAGACAGTATGGATCAGTTGGGTCAAGGATTGTGTGGGTAAAGTTGAAAGTTGGAATACAAATGTGGGCGATTGTGTGTGTGCATGCGCCAACGCATGATCGTGCTAGCAGAGTGAGAGAAGAGTTCTGGACAAATGTGGAAGGGTGCATGGAAAAGTTTGGAAGGAATGAGAGAGTGTTTTTGATCGGTGATATGAATGGTAAAGTAGGGAATGTGAAGGTGGATGGAATAGTTGGTGAGTGGGGTGTGCCTGCTGCGATAGATGAGAATGGCAGTGCGTTAGTGGACATTTGTGCTGGGAGGGGGTTGGTGATAGCCAATACCCTCTTCAGGCATAAAATGATCCACAGGTATACAAGGCGAGTGATGAGAAGGGTGGATGGTGAACTGAATGAAAGGAAGGCAATGATTGATTATGTGTGTGTGGATGAAAGGATGCGAAGATGTGTAATGAATGCAAGAGCTTATAGAGGTTGGGGGAGTGGACTTTCTGACCACTACTTGGTGGTGCCCAGAATTAGGATACAAGTAAGATGGAGGAATAGAAGAAGGGAAAGACGAGAGGAAGGAGTAGTTGCAAGGAGAGTGGAAAGGTTACAAGAGGATGAGAAAAAGGCAGAGTATAAGAGAGAAGTGGAGGAACGACTGGGCAAATATGAATTGGAGCAGATGGGGGACGTGGAAGGTGTGTGCAGGATATTTACAGAAGAAATATGTGCAGCATGTGATGTGGTGTGTGGGAGGAAGAGAAGACGGAGGGGGGGTGCAAGGAACAGCGTGGTGGAATGAAGAGGTGAGACAGGCTGTGGGACAAAAGAAGAAAGCATACAATGAATGGATGAGAAATTGGGGCGTGGAAGAAGTTGAGAGGCGGAAGAGAGAGTTATATGTAGAAAGAAAGAGAGGTGAAAAGATTAGTAAGAGAGAGTAAGAAGGGAGTGGATGAGGAATTTGGAGGGAATTTGAGTGTAAAGTGGAGGGACTGTAAGAAGATGTTCTGGAAAGAGGTGAAGAAAGTAAGACAGGGTGGAAGTGAGGTTAGCAGGGGAGTGAAAGATAAAAATGGTAGATTACTAGAGGAGAAGGGAGAAAAAGTGAGCAGATGGAGAGAACACTTTAAGGAATTGTTGAACATACAGGATGGAAGTAATGCGAGTATAAGTGGCTGGGGAATGGCTGGGAGAAGGAGGGAGGTGAGAAGACAGGAAGAAATCAGTAGGATAGAAGTTGTGGAAGCAATGAAGAAAGTTAAATTGGGGAAAGCCCCAGGAATTGATGGAGTGTGCGGTGAAATGCTGAAGCATGGGGGAGAGATAGTAGTAGAATGGATGTGGAAGATGTGCAGATTAGCCTGGGAGGAAGGTAGAGTCCCGGAGGATTGGAAGTCAGGTATAATTATTCCCTTGTACAAAGGAAAAAGGGAAAAAGAAGTGTGTGGTAATCATAGGGGCATTTGTCTTCTTAGTATAATAGGAAAAGTGTATGGTATGATACTTATTAACAGAGTTAGAGAAAGAACAGAGAAATTAGTTGGAGAAGAACAGGGAGGCTTTAGGAAGGGAAGAGGTTGTGTAGATCAGATATTCATTCTTAGATCTTTAGTGGAAAAGTTTCTAGAGAAGGGAAGTTGTGTGCAGCTTTCATGGATTTGGAGAAAGCCTATGACAGGGTGGATAGACAAGGATTGTGGAAAGTGTTAAGAATATACTGAGTAAATGGGAAGTTGTTGAATACTGTGAAGAGTATGTACGATGGTGTGAAGGCTGCAGTGCGTGTGGATGGTGAACTAAATGAATTTTTCTCTTTGAAAGTTGGGTTGAAACAGGGATGTGTCATGTCTCCATGGCTGTTCAATCTTTACATGGATGGGGTAATAAAAGAGGAACAAGGTAGGGTAGTGGATGTTGGAGTGGCCCTGGTGAGAGAAGATAGTCTTGGAAACTCCCCGTACTGTTGTTTGCAGATGATACTGTGTTGTTGAGTGAAGACAAAGGGAAGCTGCAAGGCTTGGTGGATGAGTTTGGGAGAGTGTGTAAGAAACGGAATCTAAAGGTGAATGTAGGGAAGAGTAAAGTGATAGTCTTTGAGAGAGGTGAAGTCAGTGAATGTATAGCGAGGTTGGATGGTGAGGAATTGGAAAATGTGATTATATTTAAGTACTTGGGTAGTGTGACGAATAAGGATGGTTTGGAGGGTGAAGTGCTTGAAAGGGTACAGCAGGGAAGAAAGGTTGCTGGTTCTTTGAAAGCAGTGATAAGAAACAGGGAAGTGAGCATGGAAGTGAAAAAGTTACTACATGACAGTATTGTGATACCAACTCTAACGTACGGAAGTGAAGCTTGGACGTTGTTGGAAGGACAGAAGTCAAGAGTGAGAGCAGTGGAAATGAGTTATTTAGGAGGAGCCTGTGGAGTCACATGGAGAGACAGGCTGACGAATGAGGATATAGAGGAGTGTTGTGGTGTTGATGTGGATGTGATAGGAAGCGTTATGTGGAACACACTGAGGTGGTTTGGCCAGTGGAGAGGATGGAGGGTGAAAGACTGACGAAGAGAGTGTATGTGAGTGAGGTGGAGGGGGGAAGAGGGAGGGGGAGGCCGAGGATGAGATGGAGGGATGGGGTGGAGAGGTATATGAGAGAGGGGGGTTTTAGTTGGGAGCAGGGCAGTGAAATGGCGGGGGACAGGGCGACTTGGAGGCGATTTGTTTGTGGCCACCCCGGACGGGATTGAGGCGTCTGGCAATAGATAGATAGATAGACAGAAGGAGAAGCAGAAGAGGAAAGGGCTTGCCTAGGTAGGGTAGCCGCACTGGAGACAAATAGCTGACCTAGCATGCAACCCTGGCAGACCACTACTTTTGATACCTGGTCTAGAAAACCGGCAAAGAACATGCAAATGAAACGTCAGGGTGGAAAACATGGAAGAGACACGTTCCTTTGCTTCAGTAAAGCTTAATTTCTCCTGTGCATGGAGTGACAAAACTCATGTTTGAACTTGTACAGGCCATAACTTAATGAGGATGCAGCATGTCCACTACCACAATTTACACAGGGCACAGGGACTTAACAACCCATCCCATTATTAGCTGCAGCCCCACAAGACATGCAGATTGCTGGGAGGCCCTGGGCTAGGCATCTACAAGAATGGACAGTATGACCAAATTACTGGCAGGGGAAGCAACACTGATGACTAAGAGCGAATGGTTTGATACAATATCTGTACCAGGTTGCATGAAGGACTTCAGGAAGAGACAGTAAGCTGAACGTGACTATCAGGGAAGGGGTAGAGACAATACCCCATCAATTCATTTCCTTATACGTTCTGTCTTAAGTACATGCTTGTCAGCCAGCTCATCAAGAAGTGTCACATCATACACCATTAACTCCTTGGCATATAAAACACCTTAAAACTGATTCATTGTGGCATGGGAGGCACAAGTATGGCTGACCAGCAAGTGAAGATAACACTTGAAGCTTAGCACTTTGTTAAGAATTCGAAACCTCTGCCATCAAACTACCATCAGGCTGAGGGACAACCTTAGGTGGAGAGCCACATACACTGAAGTAATGCTCGGTGCATCTGAAAAATCTCATGCTTCCTCAGGTCCACCCCTTCAGGGCTATGGAATACCAAATATTTAACGAATGTTGCATGGACAGAAGACCCCATTGAAAACTCAGCAAGTCTAGGGGAACGGCAAAGAGACCCACCACCAAGAGGAGGCCTCCACCGACCATTGATCTGGAAAGGTGCTAGTGTCACCACAAGATGGAGGTAGTGTCAGGAGACTCAACCAGGGGCACTTCGGGGTCAGTACCATTCGATAACTATTATTGACGACAGCAATGAAAAACTACAAAAGAACTTTCATGCCCCCACCCCTCCACCCACCAAGGAGCCCACCATGGGGAGATCATAAACTATACCAGTGATAATACCTCTGGTGACCACAGAAGTAGTGAGAGAGTATGTGCAGGTAACCACTGGGGGACCCAGTTAAGGATGACTCCAGGATGATAGGAGCCACCAGGTCCCCCAGTGCTCACTTGACTCTAGCCATGAGACCAGCTGACTGACCTCATCGCACCCAACCTGGCCACCCGTCTAGCCAGAACAGGGGACCAAAGAGGTGTGTTGCTAGCTGCAGGGCGCATTGTGCAGCATCGTTTAACCTCCAGGACTCCCGTTTCGCTGCATTAAGGGATGCCATGCACAGCAAACACATGGGGAGACAGAAACCCCACCCAAGATGGAAAAAGGGCAGGGATGAGCAACATCACCACAGGCCTTCTCTACCTCTGATGTAGGGGAATTGTTTGGTCCATGAGGCTGACAAATGCCGAACCCTACAAAGGTAGGCATGCGTCCGGAATAGCTGGCACTGCAAGCCACGCTTCAAGCCCTGCCACCACGTCAGGATGACCCCCCTCAGCGGGGCTATGTGAAATAAGCTGACAAGTGTTGAAGATCAGGTCCAAGTTAATGTAAAACATCAATATGAATTCACTCTATATTTTTTTCCATATACCGTGAAGCACTAAAATCAAGCTGGGAAGACTAAAAGTACCATTTCATCCTAGGTTCTCTCACCGGCATCATTTGGTGGCAACACAAGAAGAGTTTCCAACACAAGTAGCAGCGATGGTGGACGACCCCACAGCACCAGGAGGCAAGCGACTCACCTTTACGGGACCCATACATAATGTTGTGGACTTCCTCGCAAAAAGGATTAAATTCACGTAGGTCACATTGCAAGTCCAGTTTAACCCACTGAATCCAGGAATCAGCTTATGCATTATATATTCTTGTTCTCTACTGAACTAGAAGGATTAGATTTACCTTTAACAAACCTCATCAGCATCAGAGGCCTTTCCTTAGTTGACTAAAATTGTAAGGTTGCAGCATAAAAAACTAAATAATGGTGTCACCTGGTTTCAAAGAGTTCTACACTTTAGTAATTCATTCTTCTGTGTTTCCTATCTTTTACCTCCAGAAAGTAAGAAAAATAAATTTACAGATATAGCTATCCTTCCCTAAATTTACACGGCATGTACACTCGAAAACCATAATCTCTAGCCCACCTGGGTCGGTGCCGGAGGTTAGTACAGCGACCTTTCTGGACGGCGGCCCACTCAAACTATCACGAGGTAACACACGCACGAACACACACAGTCCTTATGAACCAATCGAGGCTTCGCTCTGTGTGTGTCGTATGTTTAATCATCCTGCTGTATATAATGTTAAACAGTCATAGTATGGCTATATAGGTGTCATTATGTATAAGAACTGTATGTGGCATTGTATATTCATTAAATAGGGACACGAAGAAAAATTAACGTAAGTTGTAGTTACGAAAGTAAGAATGGAAAATATAGACTTACAAACCACCCAGTGATTCGATACAATGTATTCAGCGTTTGTGTGTGTGTGTGTGTGTGTGTGTGTGTGTGTGTGTGTGTGTGTGTGTGTGTGTGTGTGCAAGCTAGACAAGGATGTGAATTTTTGTATTCACGTGCATGTGTGTGTGTGTGTGTGTGTGTGTGTGTGCAAGCTTGACAAGGACGTGAACTTTTGTATTCACGTGCGTGTGTGTGTGTGTGTGTGTGTGTGTGTGTGTGTGTATTGGTATCATCAGGCGTCAACCTTAATACAAAAGGTTAATATATACGGTAATTAGTTCATATACGAGACAATTCAGACATAAGCTGGTCTAAGCATAGTGCCAGATCACGATGCTTCCACCACACCCCATCTATATCTTTAATTCCCCTTCATTCGTGTAACTACGTATATGAAAAACCGTACTTAATTAACCATATATTTAAGCAAACTTAACATGCACGTCGATCAGTCACTCCTCATTTGACACACTTATAGCGTAATACTTTGACCATCCCACCTGGGCACACGGAGGCCCACCGTAACTCCCACGGGGAGTCTGACCACAAAGGGTAGCAGAGCGGTCATCACTCTCAAGTGCCGCTCACATAACAAGGGAAACAGGAGTTCAGTGTCACCCGATAACTACCAGGAGGCGAATACGGGAGACTGGCAGTCAATGTTTCATCCCAGAGCGTATGGAAACCTTAACAGAGGCACCGAAGGAAGCATGGAAAAGGTTTGCTGAGGCGTATGTGATTGTGGGATTCGATATTTGGAGGTCCGTCATTTTCACCGATGAGAAATGTTTGACATCTGTCGCAGCAGTCGGGCGCCAGTGTCGGCAATTACATAATACAAGATATGACTGAAGACACATCCATGAGACATCGATAAGCTGTCGTGTAACAATCTCCATGCATGGATGGATGTGGTGGTGAGGTGTTGTTGAACATACTGCAGAGCAGTATATAAAAATTCTAGAGATATCCTTTTTTCCATTGGTGCAAGCATATCCCATCCCAGACCCACAGTTTATTTACATGGTGCAAGAACGCAGTCCAATACCTACAATCCGGGCAGTCAAGCGTTGGTTTCAGGTAAACTCATAAATTATTCTATTGGACTGGCCCTCTAAAGGGGCTGATTGTAATCCAACAGAAAACTTTGGACGCATATGGTTGCTGAATGTGGTGTTGAGGAGAAAACGAGGGAGACAGTGAGGAGACACGCACATAATGTGCGGGAGGGAATAAGGAGCAGGCAGAACATCTGCAGCAATCTGCATTCGCAGCACATCTCTCGTCGCGGCAAGACCTCCCGGCGGGACCAGCTCTCCGCAGCAGCCACACCAGCCGAGGGACGGGCCCGTCGTTCCTATCTGAGGGAGTGCCCTGGTCTGCCCACCAGGAGGTCGAGGCTCCTCCGCCCTAGACTACCCGGCCGACGACCCTCCCTCCGCCACGACCTGGATCGGGGCTGTGCCATCTGTGACGACCAGGACCGGGCCTCCCCTTTCGTGCTTCCACCTGCTGCTGCTGAAGAGCTGGGCGAGTCTATTTTGCCCTTTCTACCAGGGGCAAGGGGGTTGAGGGCAGCGTCGGGGCGTTTCCACCTGAGCTCGTCGGCGCCTCCTCCATCGGCGCCGCGCTGTCTACCCGGCTCTAGTCCCGCCCTGCCCTCTTTCGACCATTGTGCTGCCGGCCTCACCATTCACCGCCAAGCCCCGCCCACACTCGTCGATCATCGGGCAGCCGATCTCACCACCAACCATCGCACCTTCCAAAGCCTCTGCCGCCTTTCCCTCGTTCGCCAGTTTGCTGTCCCCGCTACGCTCTCTTTGAGAGCTTTTTTTCTGCAGTTTCCCTGACGGGCTCTCTGTTTGCCCGTGCCTCACCAAGTGTGGGGCAAATATCACACAACAACACACAACAAGCAGCAATCTGGTAGATTCCATGCCCGCCAGATTCCATGAAGTTATAACGGCAGATGGAGGTTGGACAGGGTATTAACCCTTGGTCACGAGGTATCTCAGTGGTAGCAGCCTTGCCTCGGGATCCTGTTGTCAGGAATTAAATCTCCAGCTACGACGGTGCCTTGTGGGGGGTGGCGGGGGAGGTAGCGCCTCCTGTAACCTCGTTGGGGCCACATACACATTACACATTCTTTCCTAACTCTCGGGAATTTGTCAAGGTATTTTACTTTGCGTTTTACATCACTTCACATATACATGCTTAGAATGTCGAGGCAAAAATATACATAACTCTTGGGAATATGTCCAGACAAGATATATGTTACTACAATAATCACATATGTTTACAGTGTTTATGCATAATAAATGTGAAAAATATTTTTGATGTTTCATGTAACCAGTAGTCATACCCACAAAACATTCTTGTTGCGCTATGTGCATGTGTATGTGAGATAACTAGTAACTGATCCACATTTGTTTGGTAAATAAAGAAGTGAAAAGTAAGCACAAAGCCATATGGATACAATTACACGGAAGAAGGGAAATATGGATGAACCATAGTTTTGATGGAAACAATGTGCTATGGGACGATGCGCACAATTACGAATGGGCGAGCTATCACCGATGATAAATGGAAACACCTCTGTATGAAAAATCATTCTTTCTATGGATGATGCATGGTGTTACAGAAAACACACACACACACACACACACACACACACACACACACACACACACAAACGCTGAATACATTGTATCGAATCACTGGGTGGTTTGTAAGTCTATATTTTCCATTCTTACTTTCGTTACTACAACTTACGTTAATTTTTCTTCGTGTCCCTATGTAATGAATATACAATGCCACATACAGTTCTTATACATAATGACACCTATATAGCCATACTATGACTGTTTAACATTATATACAGCAGGATGATTAAACATACGACACACACAGAGCGAAGCCTCGATTGGTTCATAAGGACTGTGTGTGTTCGTGCGTGTGTTACCTCGTGATAGTTTGAGTGGGCCGCCGTCCAGAAAGGTCGCTGTACTAAGCTTCGGCATCGACCCAGGTGGGCTAGAGATTATGGTTTCCGAGTGTACAGTTGTCGTAAATCGTATCATTCATATATTATTATTTTTTATAGTCTGTACCATACCCTTTACAAACATAACATTGCCGTACCTGGAAATGATACATAAATATAACGAATGAACTTACCAGAAACTCTTAAAATAGTTATCTTAAGCATGTCCTTTTGGCCTATTCTGATCAAACGGTGGGGCAGTGGCAGGTTGACATGAAATACATAAATTAAAAAAAAAAAAAAAAAAAAAAGTGAAATTAAACAGGGAACATTTTGGGAATTCGAGGTAATTGGCCATCCACAAGATAGGTCTGTCATAAAAAATACTTCCACTATTACCGTCACCTGGGGTATCTCGAATCTTTTGACAATGTGACGTGTAGCCTAACATTTTGTTTAGATATACGAGCCACACCTTCCTTTTCAGATTAGAGATGAAAGAATCCATGAAATGCAACTTGGCCATAGGCTCATGAGTTATTCAAGATCGGAAAGCATTCAGCTGAAAGGGTTTTTCACTTACAGTTGTCATCCTCCTCACTGAAATTCAAGGACTGAAAGCCAGTGTACAATACCTCAGGCACCATTCCTAAGTAGCCAATTCATAAGGCAGAAGTTTAGTAGATCCTTGATAGTATCGGCTATCCTTCTTATATACAACAGAAAACAGTAGATGGATGACCAAGGAAACAATAGCGCACCTGGTTACTTGTGCTACGCAGCTCCTGAACCTGGCCACTCACTCTCTCTCTCTCTCCTTTTCTGCATTTGGCTTGGTGAACTGGTGGTCCTCTGGTCTCGCTGTAACACGTGACCACATCAGTCTCACCACCATCTGTGTTCAATACCTCCTGACGAAAAATAAGGGTGAATTTATTTAGTTTTTAACACTTTGGAGGCATACCTCCTTAGACTGGTAACATTCACCATCCCATACTGAACAACCATGGCGATATCACAAATCCCGGTGTCACTCCAATACCGATATGGAGCCAGTCACTCAAACACCCATTTACAAGTACTCTTAAACAAGACTTGCTACTTTCATAGAAACTTAATGGCATTTATTAATTTTCTCTCTCAGTTCATATGAAACATCTTCATTAGACTTATTATACCCATTAAATTAAGAAAGATTTGAAAAAGTGTTCCCCTGAACTTGCCTCTGTCCTAGCTAAATTATTCAGACTATGCATACGTACTTCTTTATTCCCAAATTCATGGAAAGAAGCCAATATCCACCCAGTTAGGAAGTTCGTCTGACCCCTCCAATTACAGACCAATAGCTATCACATCTTCTCTTGGTAAGGTATTTGAAACTTTAATTAATAAGCATATTGTTAAACATCTTGAATCCAACAACTTAATTAATGATAGACAATACGGTTTTCGCCACGAAAGATCCACCATTGACATACTCAATCTCTTAACTCATACCATCCATCAATCAATTGATCTTTTTGGAGAAACTCATGCAGTAGCTCTTGATATCTCTAAAGCTTTCGACAGAGTATGGCACCGTTCCCTGCTGTCCAAACTCCCTTGCTATGGACTAACGTCTTTTGTTCCTTTGATTTCTTCTTATCTTAGTGACAGGAAAATAAGAGTAAAAGTAGATGATGTATATTCGAATTTCCACTCAATTAACGCCGGCGTGCCACAGGGATCAGTTCTGGCGCCAACCCTATTTCTGGTTCATATTAATGATCTCTTATCTGTCACTCACAATCCCATTCACTCATATGCAGATGACTCAACACTACATAGTTCATTCACACTCAGACATCCATTTGCAAAGTCTAATATCTCTACCTCTCAACTCAATACAGCCATCTCCATAAATCAAGATCTATCTACAATCAGTGAATGGAGACAAAACAACCTTGTCTCTTTTAATGCTAGTAAAACTAAATATATACAGTTTACTAATAGACAGATACTGCCAGATTCATACATTACCTTCAGTGCTACTAATATTCCCATCTCCAAAAGTATTGAAATTCTTGGTGTCTCACTTAACAGTGCCCTCAGCTGGTCCTCTCATGTCAGATCACTTGCTAAAACCGCCTCAAAGAAACTTGGATTATTGTACTTCGCCGATGAGCAGTTAGCTATAATTTATAAGAGTCATGTGCGCTCTCAGCTTGAATATTGCTCACCCTTGTGGAATGGTTGTGGAGAGGTTGCATTAAGACAACTAGACAAAATTCAGAATAAAGCTGTTAGAATCATTAACAACCCTGCCATTACATATAAACTACCTCCCCTGCAAGTAAGAAGGAATGTTGCCTCCCTTGCATTATTTTACAGATATTTTTTTGGCAAATGCTCAGACGAAGTTGCATCCATGGTGCCACCTCTCCATGCCTTCCCTCGTGCTACACGGGCATCTGGTAACGCTCATGACTGGAATGTCACTCAACCACATTGCAGAACTTCTGCCTATCAGAATTCTTTCATTCCCCGAACTGCATCTCTCTGGAACTCGCTTCCCCAGAGTTGTTTTCCTCCAAATTTCAACCTACAACTGTTCAAGTCTAATTCTTACAGATATTTTATGAACAGAGGACACCAGTAATCTGGTGTATGGATTTTTTTTTTTTCTCCATTTGTTTTTCCTTCCTCCGTTCTGTTATTTAAAAAAAAAAAAAAAAAAAAAATAATAATAATCTGCTATCCTAATAACTTCAGGTACTCGTATGTGAGGCCAGACGACAGGGAGTGGGGCATGCGTTCGAAGGATGGCTCCTGGTCTGGAATGTCAGGCCAGGTATTAAGGGAAGTGAGTGTTTCAACATTTAATTGAAACCCAATATATATATGGGGAAAAAATCTGATAGTACAGTTTCCCTTCAAACGTTCCATTCCTTCCCCTTCTGTTGAGTAACTCATAACTCGTAAGTAGTTTGGGTGAAGTTGTATAAAGTCACCAAAGTCTGTCTAGTTTGTTAAACAGTTAGTTTTCATTAGTCGTTAGTTTTAATTACCCTAACTATTACAACTGCATTAGCACCAGTCCAACAGGGCAGTACTCCTCAGGTGGATGACAAGCTGGTGACAGGGAGATCTGGAGCTCCCGTTTCTTCAGCCCTCAGGACCTGGTCCTGACCATCTCCTTTTGCTGAACATTTTTAGCACTTTCACATACACAGAGGCCAGCATACTCTCATAATACCACACCCTTCATCTGTCTACACCACACTACATGCACATTAGATATCACACCTTCTATTTCCATTCCCCCTTAGCAATAGCCGCAGCATTAACATCAGCAAATGCAGTGGTAGCTAGGATTGCCACCACTGGCAGGGTAGGGCTGGCGACACAGGGTTCTCCTGGTCACAATCAAGCGACTGTGCCGACAGCAACTACTGCAGCTGCGGATTGCGTGGCCCTCATGCAGTACTTCTTTGATTTTCTCTGGAATGATTATTGCTTCCATGGCTGGAAGCCATCTGAGTGTGCCTTGTGCATTACAGAGGTTATTCTCTTGGGCATGGAAGCATACATTCCTTTCTCATATCCTCTGACTAATGTAAGAAAGTCTTGGTTTAATCACGCTTGTTCTAATGCTGTCCACAACAAGAAGAGGGCCTATAAAATGTACCGGAGCCATCCCACCCCTGAATCACATCCTTTATACGTTTCTGCCCGGAATCGTGCAAAGTCTGTTCTTAGCTCTGCTAAAAATTATTTCATCCGTACTAAATGCTCTCAACTCTCCAACTCGAATTCTTCTTGCTCCTTCTGGCACCTTGCCGAAAACCTTTCTAACAACTTTACCTCATCATCCTTCCCTCCTTTTTTCTACTCTGATGGCTCTGTAGCTATTTCTTCTACTGATAAAGCAGATCTCTTCACTCAGACTTTCTCCTCCAATTCCACCTTTGATGATTCCGATCCTGTTCCTCCCTCACTTCCCCCCTCAGACTGACATTAAAATTTCTTCAGCTGATGTATTTTCTGCCATTGCTGGCCTCAATACTAATAAGGCATATGGGCCTGATGGAGTCCCTCCTGTTGTTCTCCAGAATTGTGCATCTGTGCTTACACCCTGCCTAGGCAAGCTCTTTTGCCTTTGTCTATCAACTTGTACTTTTCCTTCTTGCTGGAGGTTTGCTCTCATTCAGCCAGTCCCAAAGAAGGGTGACCATTCCCAACCCTCTAACTATCGTCCAATTGCTTTAACATCCTGTATCTCAAAAGTTTTCCAGTCAATTCTTAATAGAAAAATTTTAAAGCATCTTTCCTGTCACAACCTTCTTTCTGATCGTCAGTATGGGTTCCGTCAGGGACGCTCCACTGGCGATCTTCTCACCTATCTTTCAGACTCCTGGTCATCCTCCTTTCGGGACTTTAGCGAAAGTTTTGCCATTGCACTCGACATCTTTAAGGCTTTCGATCGAGTCTGGCATAAATCTTTAATTTCCAAACTGCCCTCCTACGGTTTCTATTCTTCTATCTGTGCCTTCATCTCTAGCTTCCTTTCTGGTCGTTCTATAGCCGCTGTTGTAGACAGCCATCATTCTTCTCCTAGATCTATCAACAGTGGTGCTCCTCAGGGCTCTGTCCTATTACCAACTGTCTTCCTTTTATTCATCAATGACCTTCTAAGCTGTACATCTAGCCTTATCCACTCATATGCTGATGACTCCACCCTTCACCTTTCCATTCGGTTCCCGCAACATGCATCTCAGCAGTCACTTCAAAAACAAGGGATGAGGCTATGGCACACCTGATGTCTGACTTGGCTCGTATCTCTGTCTGGGGTAAAAATAATCTTGTTGTTTTTAATGCATCAAAAACTCAGTTTTTACACCTATCAACCCGACAAAATGTTCCACAGGTATACCCACTAATGTTTAATAATATTCAGCTTAATCCTGCATCATCCTTGAACATGCTTGGAGTTTCATTTACTCGGGACTTATCTTGGAAAGATCATATTACATCTCTTGTAAAATCTGCTTCCAAGAGATTAGGTGTGCTAAGCTGACTCCGTTCCTTCTTTACCCTTGCACAATTGTTGACTCTATACAGGGATTTTATCCGCCCCTGTGTGGAGTACAACTCTCATGTGTGAGGAGGCTCCCCACATACAGCTCTTCTCAATAGGGTGGAGTCAAAGGATTTTCGTCTCATTAACTCTCTTCCTCTTACTGACTCCCTTCAACCTCTGTCTCTTCGTTGCACTGTTGCATCTTTATCTCTTTTCTATCGCTACTTCAATGGTCACTGCTCCTCTGAACTGTCTGCATGCATTCCTCCACCTGTACGACGGGCGCGTAGCACCCATCTTGCAGCAAACTGTCATCCCTTTTCTGTCCAACTCTCTAATTCAAGAGTTAGCCGTTACTCCCAGTCCTTCATTTATGCAACAGGTCAACTCTGGAACTGTCTCCCTCTGTCTGTATTTCCTGCTTCCTATGATCTCCAGTCTTTCAAACACAGTGTGTCCAGGCATCTTGAAATGATCGGATCTTGAATTTGTCTCTTGTATTTTGTTTTTCTCTTGGAAGGAACAATTATTGTGGGCTCCCGACCTGTGGTTCCTTGTTCGTCGCATAAAAAAAAAAAAAAAAAAAAAAGAGTTCATGCACGTCATTGGAGAAGTGCAGGTTCAGCCTTATGCTTCACCATTATCCGTTGTGTTAGTAGGAAGTTGAATTCATTTAGCATTTTTCTTCAGTCGGTATCCCCTGTAGACCAGTTCCTCACAGAATCCCAAATCTCTCCCTCTACTTAAATATCCCCATATTGTTTTCCTGGTTACAGTCTCCTCATAAACTTCCGTAACAAGGGTGGCACCTGTTGTTATACCAAATTTGACACTGTTTTGAACTTCAACTAATTTTGATTATCCAGTGTATAAACTATCTAAATATTACCAAATATATCTGTGTAGTTTATCGCTTCCCCAGTGGTTCTTCAGAACCTAGTGTATTTGATTCCATATCCACACAGTTCGTCAACCTGAACCTCACCCTTATCACTGAAATTACCGTTTTGGGCGATTTTAACATACATAAAGTCGAATGGTTATTGCATTCTGCCAGGACTGAAGATATTGGTATGGAATGTGAGCTGTTTGCAGGATCGTTTATACGCAGTTGGTTAAACAAGCAACCAGAATACCATGAAATCCTTTTCATAATGCCTGTCTCTTGGACCTATTCCTGACAAACAATCCAGATCATTTAAGGTCAGAAGCACTGTCACCACTTGGATCCTCCGACCACAATGTCATCAAAGCCTCATTAGTCAGCTACCTCAAACCTTCCCGTTCTGAACCTGTCAGTGATCAGATGGCACTTTGATAGGGCAAACTGGGATGGATTTAGAAATGATCTTGTTGATATACCATGGCAGTCATTCCTCTCCAGTGACATCAGTTTTACCCAGTCTGACATTAATGACTTTATAATAGCTGGTATGGAACTGTTCATTCCACGTCAACAGTTCATTAAAAGATCAGACTCCCCAAAGTGGTTTTATAGCAGCTGCGCCAGAGCAACGACCCAAAAGTCACTGGCATAAAATTCTTACTTAAAAAAAAAATAAAAAATCTGATTCACTCAGTCAATTGAAAATTGCTAGAAACCATGCAAAAACAGTAATAAAGTCTCGCTAAATCAAACTTTCTTCACAACCAAGTATCTAAGTTACCAAACAATTCTATTGACAATAGAATATTCTGGTCAACTCTCAGTTCTTTCAATAATAAATTTATCGAGTCAACACCCATTCCCCCACTAAAATCTTCTGACGGTAACATTACAAATGACCCAGGTGGTAAAGTGAATATCGCTGCCAGTACACTTGCCAGAAATTCTATATTAGAAGTCAACCAGAGCGTTCCAGTACTAGAAGTTGATTCTCCCGAAATTGCTCCACTTAAAGTAGGTTACAGACCAGATATGTAAAATATATCCTAGACAATTTACCAACCAATAATGCTCCAGGCCCAGATGAATGCTTCAGGCCCAGATGAAGTTTCTCCAGTTGTTTGGAAAGTGCTCCCCGGAACTTGTTTCTGATCTAGCTAGATTATTCAGACTATGCGTACGTACTTCCTCATTCCCTAATTCTTGGAAAGAAGCCAATATTCACCCAATTCCGAATAAAGGTAGTTCCTCTGACCACTCTGTTTACAGACCAATAGCTATCACATCTTCCTCTGTAAAGTACTTGAAATTGTAATGAATAAGCACATAGTTAAACATCTTGAATCCAACAGCTTAATTAGTGATAGACAGTGTGGTATTTGCCAGAGATCTACCATGGATATATCAATCTCCTGACTCACACCATCCATCAATCAACTGACCAACATGGAGAAACTCATGCAGTAGCCCTTGACGTTTCTAAAGCTTCTGACAGAATGTGGCACTTCCCTGCAGTTCAAACTCCCTTGCTATGGACTAACGTCTTTTCTTCCTCTGATTTCCTCATAACTCAGAGACAGATAGGTACGAAATATTCCTATTTCCACTTAATTAACGCTGGTGTGCCACAAGGATCAGTTCCGGTTCCAACTTTATTCCCAGTTCATATTACTTATCTCTTATCTGTCCTCACAATCCCATCCATTCATAAGCAGACGACTCAACACTTCACAGTTCCTTCAAACTTAAGCACCCATTCACAAAGTTTAAAATCTCAACTCACAAATCAGTACACCCATCTCCATAAATCAAGACTTGTCTATGATCACTGAATGGGGACAAAATAATCTTGTCTCATTTCATGCTAGCAAAACCAAATATATACAATTTACTAATAATTTACCAATATTACCTTAAATGCTACTAATATTCCTATCTCCAAAAGTATTAGAATTCTTGGTGTTTCACTTAACAATGCCCTCAGCTGGACCTTTCATGTTAGATCACTTGCTAAAACCACCTCAAAGAAACTTGGGTTATTGTATAGAGTTCGTAGCTTCTTCACTGACTAGCAGTTACCTATAGTTTATGAGTCATGTGCGCTCTCAGCTGGAATATGGCTCACCATTGTGGAATGGATGTGGAGAGGTTGTGCTAAAACAACTAGACAAAATTCAGAGCAAAGCTGTAAGAATTATTAATAACCCTGGCATTACAGGTAAACTACCTCCTCTACAGGTAAGATGGAATGTTGCCTCCCTTGCATTATTTTACAGATACTTCTATGGCAAATGCTCAGACGAAGGTGCATCCAGTGTGCCACCTCTCCATGTCTTTCCCTGTGCTACATGGGCATCTGATAGAGCTCATGACTGGAATGTCACACTGCCGTATTGCAGAACTTCCGCCTGTCAGAAATTTTTTATTCCCCGAACTGCATCTCTTTGGAACTTGCTTCCCCAGAGTTCTTTCACCCCAAACTTCAACCTACGGATGTTCAAGTCCAACTGTTAAAGATTTTTTATGAATGGGGGACACCAGTAATCTGGTGTATAGATTATTACCTCGCCCTGACGGAGTCTGGCGAGGTATTGTTTTTGGTCGTTCGTTTCTTTGTTTGTTAGCAACATTACGGAAAAATGGCTGAATGAAAATTACATGAAACTTTCAAGATGTGTAGGCACTGGTTTAAGAAACATGTGATTAAATTTTGGAGATAAACAAGTGACCATCAAAGGTCAAATCAATGTCATGGATTTTCACAGGGCTATAACTTGAAACCGGTTGAAGTATACCCCTCTGGGATATACTTCAACCGGTATACTCTTCCATGGGATATACTCCCTTGCTATGGACTAACGTCTTTTGTTCCTCTGATTTCCTCATATCTCAGCAACAGAAGGGTGAGAGTAAGATAGATGATGTATACTCTAATTTCCACTCAGTTAATGCCAGTGTGCCATAAGGATCAGCTTCGGCTCCCACCCTATTCCTAATTCATATTAATGATCTCTTATCTGTCACCCATAATCCCATCTATTCATAAGCAGATGACTCAACACTTCACAGTTCATGCAAACTTAAACACACATTTACAATATTTAGAATCTCTAACACAGAACTCATTGCAGCCATCTCCATAAATCAAGACATATCTAGGATCACTTAATGGCGAAAAAAATTGTGTCTTGTTTAATCCTAGCAAAACCAAATATATACAATTTACCAATAATTTACCAATGTTACCTTCAATGCTACTAATATTTCTATATCCAAAAGTATTGAAATTCCCAGCATTTCACTTAGCCCCTTAACCACGGGGCGTCATTTTCGTGATGCTTGGGAGCAAGGGATCATACCACGGTGTGTCACATTTGTGATTCTGTGTTATTTTGAATTCACCTGGGCTTTCAAGTGGTCGCTTGTATCATCTATCAGTACTACCAGTGTCCAACTATACTCAGTTCTGCTAATGTCACCTGTACTCCCATCCACTGTTGACAATTTAGCCATTTTTCTCCTGTCCTTGACTCCCCGCCTCCTTACCTCCCCTCCATTACCCTTTCCTCTCACCTGACCAGCTGTGCTGCGCTACACAAACGCTGGACGGATTTTTCCAGTCATTTTATCCTTTGAAATGTGCCCTTTGCCCTATTCTTATACAAAATAATATATAAAATGAAGAGAAAAGGTAATCGATGCTGCCATACTTCTGGAATGGGCTAATTATCACCTGGCAACATCTCACATGCACTTATTCGCTAATTTTCCCTGTTTATTTCCCCTTGAAATATGCCTTATGACTTGTTCTCATAATAAAAGTATATATATGAAAGGAAGGGAGAAGCCTAAGTGATATTTACATTCACCTGGAACTACCTAATTTATTATGTATTGTCTAGATTTCCGGCCAATCATTTCATAGCGTAGATACTAGCAGCCGTCACCACGCTGACATTGGCAGCCCTTCACTGCCCCTAGGCAACAGCATTCAGTTTACTGTCGTATTTCAAGGTGAAACCACGTTTGATTCGCGCCTGTCCAATTCCGCCACTTTTTAGCCCCATTCAAAAGGCCCTGTGACCTCTACCCATACTGAACCTCGTGTGGAAAGGGGTAAAGGGCTAAGTGACTGCTGTGGAACGTGACCTGGCTAATTTATCAATGATAATGATGGACAGTGACTACGATCTTTCTTGTGACTCTAAAACAGTGCAAGTGGAAATGTAAGTAATATGTAAATAATGTGTAAACAGCAAGTGAAAGCAATTAATGTAAATATAACTGAACAGTGGAAAATAGTTTTATAAGTTACTGCAAGTGACAGTGCATAACATAGTGTAAATAAAATAGAAATGTAAATAATGTAAATAAAACAGAGAATGTAAATAGAAATGTAAATACATAGTAATATAAGAATACGAGTATATATACTAGGAGTAATGAGAGTGAAAGTTTCGATCTAGCATGTATGAATACTGGGAGTTATGAAAGTGAAAGTGACAGATTCGTTCTCCACCCTTGTATACAGGACTAGAAGTGAATGTCTGGAGTGAAAATAAACTACTAGTACTGAAAGGAACTTATAGATATATATTGTATATATAAATAAGCTTAATAAAGTACTAGGAATATAAAGTGTGTGTTTATAAATAATAAATGACAGCTCCACCTCAGAATACCATCGGGGAACCAGCACGGGAAGAAAGCTCGTATGCGCTCGTAATTTACATTGCTTTCACAGTGTCCTTTTTTTTTTTTATTATGGATTCCAAACTACTTGAAATTCATAGAATAGTGTTTGTAGTTATAATATCAGGCAGTGGTAACCATATTACGCGGTATCAGGAAGTGTAAAGTGGAGACTTCGTTACCCAACTTCAGAAGTCTCCACAAGTCCTACGGTACATGACGAAGGCTCAACAAACATCCTAGGGGAAAGCTGAAGGTATGTGCCATAAGCATACATAATTTTAATATTCTAGGACGAATAACTGATTTTTGGCAAATATTTTTTAAAAGTCAGTCAGAGTGCGAATATCCTCGAGGGACGTGCAAGGAGCGCAAAAACAACCCCGCGGTGTAGGGGTTAACAATGCCCTCAGCTGGACCTTTCATGTCAGATCACTTGCAAAAACCACCTCACAGAAACTTGGATTATAGACCTTTTCCAGTGACGTCACAGAAATCACGTGATTTTGTTTACGACTCCATATTGGTCGGCAAACTCCTCGCGGTAATGGCTGTCCAGACAGGGCTGTCAGAGATGGAACTGTCAGATATATGCAGAAATCTGGATCAACGCCACCAATATCTGTACAGGAACAAGATAAAGTGTTTTGGGCTGGATGCTTACACCATATTTAGGGAGAAATTCACCAGTTTCAAGTACTGGGGACCGAAACCAGATCTCAGATATGGCGATCTCTATCACTATTTGATGAACACCCCGTCAAAGTTCACCGGGGCATCCCTCAAGGTAGATATGTGTAATATATCTCACTGGAACTGACATACAGTACATGTAAATCGTCCTGGTAATCAGTAAATTATTGACGTGGGGCCATGGGGGGAGGGATTGTACACACCGACTGGAAATTGGGTAGCTGATGAATGGCATAGGTTACCCAGTGATGCAGTTGCTGTCCCTTCTTTAGAAAGTTTCAATCACAGGCTAGAGTAGCATATGACAGGTATAGGTTGCATATAAAATTTGTCATTTTTGTAGTCACACTTTTGTGAGAGCTGTCTAACATGGGCCTGCATGGGCTATTGTAGGCAGGGTAGATTAGTCACACTCTTGTGGGAGCTGCCTAGCATGGGCCTGCATAGGCTATTGTAGGCAGGGTAGATTAGTCACTCTCTTGTGGGAGCTGCCTAGCATGGGCCTGCATAGGCTGTGGTAGGCAGGGTAGATTAGTCACACTCCTCTTGAAGCAGTCTAGCATTGGCCCATCGGCCTACTGCAATTACCTTCTCTTCTTAATCTTCAAGTTAGGTCCTAGGTTAGGTAAGGTTAGGTTGCTTGGGTTAGATTATCTAGGTTTGCTGAAAAAAAAAAAGTAATTTCCGACAGAAATGATTATAAGATTCATATTAATCACAGTAAATACTGAAAAATGAATATTTAGTGTGAGTGTAATTCTGTAAACTTTACCAAAAAAAAATTATTATGGAAATTTCAGTAATTATAGGCCTAGATAAATAAAAACAGCCTATTTTTGTTAAAAACAGTTTTACATATAATGCATAATTGACAGTATATGCCAAAACTTTCAGTATTACTGTTGAAGTTAACTTTTACATTACAAAGGCAACAAACCATTGGCACAAATTTAAATTAAGGTTAGTGGTAGGTGGTGGCGACCATCATCCACTCATTTGATGTATTGCTGCCTACTTCTTCCTTAGTCTTCATCATTCTTTTTCTGTGCTTGCTCTCCTCTCTTCCTATTTCTCCCATCTTTCCTGTCACTTCTTATTTCCTTTACTGGTGGCCCTACATTGTGTGACAAGCTAAATGGTTTTCTGTAAGCCAAGAAACCATATACAACGCTGGGTGGTAACCATATAATCAAACCATACGTGCTCTCTATGGGTCAACAAGTGGGTTGGTGGAGGGTTTGCCCCTCCCTGTAAAACAAATAACTCAAAGTCAAATGACCACCCCTTATGGGATTATGGCGTCTGGCATTAAATAGATAGATCATTTATTTCATGCTGATGAATACCACAACATAAAACTTAAAGACTTCAACAGTGTAGTTATATTGATTTTAAACTTTACATTAAAAAAAGTCTTATTACATATCTAGTAAAAGATTATATAAAGGGCTGTTGAAAGAAGTACAGTATTTATCCACTCATTTGAAATTAAAGCATTTTTGTACTCAGTGGAAAATGTATAATTAACTGGAGCATGTATTCGCAGCTTAGCTTTCAATGGAGTAACATTCATTTAAAAGTAAAATAGAAAATTATACATAGTTGTACTAATAATTATGCTTCAACTGTAACTGAAACATAGGTTAGCACACAGACTCACAGTGATATATAACAGTTTTATACTGAAGTGTTGAATAGTGTTATGTACTGCACTACTGTTAAAATGATCCACCATGACACACATAAGTTTCAAGTGAATCACACTGAAAAACTTTGAAATAATAAGAAATTAAGCTTTAACCTAACCTAACCTAACCTTAAGTATGACCTAACCTGTAACCTAATCAGTTTTACTTACGCATCTAACATAATTGACCATCACTGCGATGCAGAATATAGTTTATGTCCGATTTCGTTTAACTCTGGAATAATATCAACACAAGGCCTGACACAAAGACCCCCCTCCCTCTCTTCCCATGCACACACATGGCCATGTGGGTTTGTACTTTGTGACATTAACATAATTAAGATATCCCATGACATCTGCAACTGCTAAGACTGATAAATATGTCCGTATCTGTTCACAAATCACCGGCTCACCTGATATGAAATGCCTGTTACAGAGCCGGGTGTAGGCCATCGTCAGCCAATTCACCCTCTTCACGACAGCTATCCACTTCTGTTGCCTTTTCCCATTGGCTGGAAACAGGTAAAAGTGTACCCCACTTCCAGTTTCCTGTCGTGTCTTACAGCCGAAGACACAACAGTGGACTACTATTGTGGAATCTGCAATTCTCTCTCTCTAGACGTCCGACAATAATGCCGTCCAGTGTGGCGCCGTAAACAAGTCACATGACTCGTGACGTCACATGGAAAAGATCTATTGTAGAGAGTTCGCAGCTTCATCGCTGACGAGCAGTTAGCTATAGTTTATAAGAGTCACGTGTGCTCTCAGCTGGAACATTGCTCACCCTTGTGGAATGGATGTGGAGAGGTTGCACGAAAACAACTAGACCAAATTTAGAACAAAGCTGTTAGAATTATTAATAACCATGGTATTACAAATAAACTACTTCCCCTACAGGTAAGAAGGAATGTTACCTTCCCTGCATTATTTTACAGATATTCTATGGCAAAGCTTATTTGAAATTGTATCAATTGTGCAACCTCTCCATGCCTTTCCCTGTGTACGTGGGCATCTGGTAGCGCTCATGATTGGAATGTCACACTGCCATATTGCAGAACTTCTGCCTGGCAGAAATCTTATTCCCCGAACTGCATCTCTTTGGAACTTGCTTTCCCAGAGTTGTTTCAACCCGTGGCTGTTCAAGTCCAACCGTTACAGATTTTTTTTTATGAATGGAGGACACCAGTAATCTGGTGTATGAATTATATTACATCGTCCTGACGGAGTCTGATGAGGTATTGTTTTTAGTTGTTTGTTTGTTTATATGTTTGTTAGCAACATTATGGAAAAACGGCTGAACGAAATTGCATGAAACTTTCAGGATATGTGGACACTGGTCCCCGAAAACTGTAATTGAATTTTGGAGGTAATCGAGTGAACCTGAAAGGTCTTTATAAAAGTCATGGACTTTCAGAGGGCAATAACTTGAAACAGGTTGAAAATAGAGATATTCACTATTACGAACATACAGGAACTCGTAATATGGGCTTTCATTTGGCACCAAGACCTTTGACGTTGAGCGACCTTGAAATGTCAAACTCAAGGTCACGGGTATTCACGGGGCTATAACTCAAAACTGGCTGATGATAGATGTTTTTTACTATTCTCAAGATATAGGAAGTCCCATAAGAGTTTTTAATTGCTACAATGTCCTTTGACCGTAAATAACCCTGAAAGGTCAAACTCATGGTCACAGATATTCAGGGGGCTATAACTCGATACTCGCAGAAGGTGCAGGTATTTACTGTTATCAAGATATAGGAAGTCTTATATGGGCTTTCATTTGGCACCATGATCTTTGACATTGAGTAATCTTGAACGGTCAAATGCAAGATCATGGATTTTCATTGGGGGTAACTTGAAAACATTTGCGCCATTACCTTAGACATTAATTGTATACTGACACTAAGTTTCAGCGTTTAACAGAAGTAAAATAACTGCTGGCACGCGAGGTTTCTTGTTTCTGGCACCACTTTTTTATTTTTTTCTTTCTCTGTTCTGTTATTTGAATAAGTTATAAATTAAAGCAAGGCAGGAAGAGGAATGGAGCTTTGGGAGGCAACAGCACAGCAGTTTTAAGGGGCATGTTAGGGTGAAAATATTTTGTTGTTCACAACCAACAAGAATCCCTATGAGGTGATGTGCAGTATACCTAGTGTCACGAGAGATGAAGGTCAGTAACTCACATGTAAAACTTCTTGAGTACCGTGACCTAGCCTCAGGACCCTTCATCTCCCAAAGTTCGTGATGTATGGGACTGTTTATTACCGTTTCACATCACATACAGACAATCGAAATAACCACAAAAATTTCCCTAAATTCAATGGTTTTCATTAGCTCAGCTGTAGTTGATAAACTGTAGACTTATTGCCCATTCACATTGCCATGTCATTTTTCCAGACCTATGAATACCGTACATCCGTAAATTATGAAATACCCAGTTTCCTTAATTACAATCATTATGGTAAGTGACATCCTGACCTAGTCTTACAGCCATTAATATCCCAAATACATCACCAATAACAGTCACGTCTCTTACTTTACAATAAGTTATTCACACTTTTTCAACAGTATTGCTTATCTTGGGCAATGGCCACGGCCTGTTTTCCCTTCCACTGGAGCAAGTCCTCGTACCTGGGTCACATGGCATATATTTTTTCTCTTTTTTCCCCCTCTTCTTTCTAACTTTTATTGTTCTATTATGAACAAGCCAATGCACCTTCATTACAATACAGTATGTTATAATTTTTAAAAACATCTCATCAACCCCTGAGATTTTCTCACTGTTGTTCTTACAGTATTTTTATTGTTCAGTCATTGATTAAACTGGGTGGTCATGTGTCGTGAGTGGGCTTCACGCCACCAGGACAAAATTGCTTTTTACGACAAATCAGCATACTATACTTTGACCCTTACACCACCGTCGAATTCTGGATGAGAACCTCTAACTTTACTTGACTGACTGATTAATTGCTTGACAGACCAAAATATCAGAGGCATGGTAACTGCCAGAGTATGTCGTTCGACTAGGTCAGAACACGGCAATCAGGAGAATAAAAGTAGACAATAAAATATAGATAAAATAAAATAAGTAGAAATAAAAACGCTAACTGCACTGGAGTTATCAGAGATAGTCCCGAGTAAAACAAAAAAACACTCTCCCCAGTCTCGGGGGAGGCGGTGTCTGAATTGGTAGACAGGTGGTCTGCGGTACTAATGGACCCAGGATCGAATCTAGGCTGGGGCAGGGAACGGTTTAAGGATCTGAACTTCATTCCAAGCAGACTTTACTGATCTGCCAGAAGGCCCGCCGACATATCATAACAATACCCCCGCTAATACCAGTACGCCAGTCCTGTATGCGACAGACCTAGCATATCTTCAATATAGACGGTGGGTGTAGCGCCGAAGTGGTGACATGTTGTGTATGGAATGTAGGCAGACTACTGGGCCTTGAGAACAGGCTGTGAAGCCTATGCCCAGAGTCCGACACATAAAAAAAACAAAGTGACAGATGAGTTGCCTACTGTCAGCTACACCAACGAATCTAAAAATATTGTTTCCTGGGGACTCCTTTTAGTAACGGCGTTAGAGTTAACCCTTCCCTGGGTGAGATATAAGTGTATTATCCTCGATCAACCCTCACTTGTCAAAGCTCAAATTCACCAGGGAGGGTCAAAGTCCAGCTCGTGTATGACTATGTTAACAACAATAACACAAACACTTCTGATCTGAATTTAACCAGGTTTACAGGATCGGCTGAGAGTTAGACAAGGAGTAAATCCTTTGTTTTTTAGAGCAATGGGTCAAAGGCAAAGGTCAAGGACAAAGCCAAATTAAACAGTTTTCTTCTGATTTCAAACATTGTGAAAGGATTGACGATAAGCAAAAATAAAAGGATTCGATTTTGACAACAATTACTCAGAGTTCAAGGTCACACGAAAAAGTCAAACGCCAAGGAGACAGGGCAAGCTCAGCTCAAACGTTTCTGATTTATATGAACCAAATTTGGTGGAATGGTTAACGGTCAGGCAAGAACGAAGGGATTCGGTTACGAATATAATCAGTCAAAGGTCAATGCCAAAGGGCAGAGTCAAAGTTTGATTCGTGTGTGTGTGTGTGTGTGTGTGTGTGTGTGTGTGTGTGTGTGTGTGTGTGTGTGTGTGTGCGCGCGCGCGCGCGTGTGTGTGTGTGTGTGTGTGTGTGTGTGTGTGTGTGTGTGTATGTGTGTGTATGTGTATGTGTGTGTGTGTATGTGTGTGTGTGTGTGTGTGTGTGTGTGTGTGTGTGTGTGTGTGTGTGTGTGTGTGTGTTCTTACCTTACCTAATTCTTACCTAATTGTATCTTTACAGGAATGAGCCAAGCTCGTACTGTCCCGTGTCTTAAACCATATTTATCGTACATATCCTTAAATTTGTGAATTGTTTTGGCACACACTATTTCATTCGGTAGTGCATTCCACTGATCAATTGCTCTGTTTGGGAAACTAAATTTCCTCACGTCTTTATCACCTCACTTCTTATGCAGTTTTTTGCAGTGTCCTCTTACTGATGCTTCCCCATATGTTAAGTAATCATTTATGTCTATTTTCTCCTTCCCTGATGTGCATTTATATAGCATTATCGTGTCACCTCTTTTCCTTCTCTCCTGTAGTGTTGGTAGATTCAGTTTATTTAGTCTTTCTTCTTAGCTTAGATCGCTTAAGCTTGGTACCCATCTTATAGTGGCCCTTTGAACTTTTTCAATCTTGTCTATGTGTTTTTCGAGATGAGGACTCCAGACTACTGATGCATACTCCAGGGTTGGTCTGATGAATGATGTTATTATCCTTCTTAGCTTGTCTTCATTTATGTATGTGAATGTTATTCTCATATTTGCAAGCAGTGTATACTGTACATGTTCCGTACCTTCTCACTGATGTGGTCAGCCGGAGATAGTCTGTTATTGATAATCACACCTAGGTCCTTCTCTCTTTCTGATGTGTGTAGGGTTTTATTTCCTAACGTATAATCCCAATCAGGTCTTTTTCCACTTTTACCAAACTTGATTACATGACACTTGTCCACACTGAATTCCATTTGCCATGTATTACTCCATTCATGAATTTATTTAATTCTTCTTGTAGCTCGTTACAAGAGTCTGTGTTAGTAATTCTCCTTTGTATTTTTGCATCATCTGCAAACATATTGAGATGGCTTTCATTTCCAGTGTTACTGTTGTTACATAGCCTATGATTTCATCATCCTTTGTCTAATTTTAACGCACAGTTGCTGCATGTTTGATCACGAGCGTGTTCTGCCTCAGTCCCCCCCTTCTACCGTTATAGTAGAGTAAGTCGTTCTCTCTGTTGTCCAGAGCGGGATTGTCAACTCTATGTCCCCATGGCTTCATTTGCGCGTCCTTATTACAAGTTGTATCAAGCTCTCCTGGCTCCTATATAATGAGCTCAGTCTCTGCATCATTGCCACTTAGATCTGCTCCTCATTTTGTTCACATCTCTGTCCTCCCCTGTACAGATATTATTATTGTGAGTGCTCAAGAAGTCTCCAACCATCTAGCAGCTGTGTGTAATTTGAGTATAACTGTTGTTGCATTTTTTCTTGTACTGTATAGCATAAGTTTAATTTGTAGGCCTAGTGAAGTTTTTGTAATTCATGTAGGGTTCTTTATGTCAGTCATTTTTGATAATAGTTTGTATCTGTAATTATTTATCTGGCATTCACTGAGTATTATCTGGTATCTCATTTCATCAGGGCTGACTTAGATAAATTTACTCTTGCTAATTTCGTGTTAATAGAGGCTATTGCAGTTAACCATATATTTAACCTGTTTTTTGCCATTACATTATCCTTATGAGTCCTGAATGTTTTATTGTTAGTTTGAGCATTAAACTTTGACTTGTAATTTTACCTAACTCTTTGTTTTTGAACCTGGAACTTTACGGGACAGTAGTGATTTTTAGTATTCTCACTTAAAGTGTACATTATCTTTCTCTGTTCCGTAACATAAATTTGGCGACCTCATATCAGGATATTCAGGATATTATCATAAGGATATTGTTTGATATTTTGTGACTGTGATATATTCATGATGGCTACTATTTCTACACTTGATGAAGCCAAAGATTTTTTGTCAAATGTGCAAACAGTGTGTGATATAGAAAACAGAACAAAGAATGAACTTAAGCTTGGTGCTCAACAATTGGGAATTGTTGTTCGCTCTCATCATTCTAAAAATCAAATTGTTGACATGATTAATGAAAGCTTGTTTAATGTAACTCCTCCAAATGAGCAAACGCAGATTGAATTAGCTAAGTTACAGCTAGCCCTGCAGGAGGCCCGTGCTAAGGAGGCTGAGTTTCACGCACAAGTTGAACTTGCTAGGATTCAGGCAGACCATGAGTATCGCATGAAACAATGTGGAACTGGATCATCTAGCTCTGATGATTTTGATGTGGCTAAAAATGTTAAACTTGTCCCTCCTTTTAATGAATCTGATTTAACAAAGTATTTTCAGTTGTTTGAGAGGGTAGCTACAGGTTTTAATTGGCCTAAGGAGTATTGGCCAGTACTCCTTCAAACTGTTCTCACCGGTAAAGCTCAAGTAACTTATGCATCTTTGCCTCAGGATCAGTCTGATAATTATGATGTAGTAAAGAGCTTGATTCTTAAGGCCTATGAGCTTGTTCCTGAAGCTTATAGAGTAAAATTTAGGACAACTTACAAGCAAGATAAGCAATCCCATGTTGAGTATGCAAGAATCAAAGAAGATTTGTTAGAGCAGTGGTTAAATTCTAAGAATGTGGATTCTGATTTTGGTAAATTTAAGCAGATGATTTTGCTGGAGGATTTCAAAAGGTGTATTAGTAAAGATGTAAGCCTATATCTTGATGAGAAAAGAATAGATAATTTGTCTGATGCTGCAGTTTTAGCTGATGAGTATGTTCTCACTCACAAGAGATATTCTAGAGAAAAAGGGAAAGCTGAGAGTAAGTACGTTGCCTCTACTCAGAGTACAGGTAACAGGAAAGAGAATAAAGATGATGTTCCTCAGGAAGTAAATACCAGCTTCACCTCTAGATTTCAGAAAAGTAAATGTACTTATTGTAGTAAGCTTGGTCATACTACGGAGAGATGTTTCAGGAGACAGCGTGATGTGAACAAAAAGGAGTCTTTAAATATTCAGTCAATTGGTCTAGTGTCCACTCTTGAGAGTTCCCAGAATTCTTTAACTGAGTTAACTGAACCTGCTTTGAGGGTAACTTAAATTCTCATGATGGAGCTCCTCTTTGAGCAGTAACGTGGGTGACACTCTCAAGAGTTCATGTGTGCTAATTTCCTGTCTGATGGTTTTGTCAGTCCTCTGGACAGTAATGACAGGAAGTCAGTTCAAATATATCGTGATACAGGTGCTTGCCAATCCCTTATGCTGACCAGTGATCTAGGCTCTAATGTTAATTCCTCTGATGAAACTGTAATCTTACAAGGTGTAGGGAATAATTACTTCTCTGTTCCTCTGTGCAGAGTGAATTTAGAGTCTGGTTTTGTTAATGGTTCCGTTATGGTTGGGTTGGTTGAGACACTCCCAATGTCAGGTGTAACTTTCTTACTTGGAAATGATATTGGTGGAAGTCAAGTGTGTCCAGCTCCTCAGTTGTCTAGTGAGCCAGTGGCTGCGACCCAGGATTGTGATGTCCCTGATGTGTTCCCTGCATGTGCTGTCACTAGGGCTAAGTCTAAAGTTACTGGTGATTTAGAGGATAATGATGATGATGATGTTATCCTAGCTGACACTTTTCTTGCTAATTTGGACCACTCACCAGATGAGGCAGTACCCCGTAGTGTTGATAATTTGTCTCGTCAAGAGTTGGTTGAGTTGCAGGTTGCTGACCCTGAGTTGAAAGGTCTAGCTAACTCTGCTTGCAGTGAGGAAGAGTCAGCCGGTGCTTCTACTTGTTATTATGTAAAGTCAGGAGTACTTATGAGGAAGTGGAGACCCCCAACAGCATCAGCCGACTGTGAATGGGAGGTTGTACATCAAGTTGTCATCCCTCGTGTTTGTAGGCAGGATATCATTAGAGTGGCTCATGATTCCAGTTTGGCAGGACACCTTGGAGTGAGGAAGACTGTGGCACGCATTTTGAAACACTTCTACTGGCCAGGTATCTTCAGGGATGTTTCCTGGTATTGTAAGTCTTGTCACACCTGTCAAGTTGTGGGGAAGTGTAATCAGACCGAAAAGGTTGCACCTCTAGTTCCCATTCCTCCTTTTGAGGCGCCTTTCACCCGTGTGTTGGTGGATATTGTGGGCCCTCTTCCTAAGACTTCTTCAGGATTTTCTTATGTGTTGACCATGATTGACATGGCTACTCGTTATCCTGAAGCCATTCCACTTAGAAACATCTCAGCAAAGAACGTGGTTAAGGAAATGCTGGGGTTCTTCACAAAGTTTGGTCTGCCTAAGGAGGTACAGTCAGACCGGGGGAGTAATTTCATGTCAAACGTTTTCAAGCAGTCTCTGAAAGAGTTGGGCATCACCCAGATCACGTCTTCAGCTTACCATCCCCAGACCCAAGGAGCGTTGGAGAGATATCATCAAACACTCAAATCGATGCTCAAGAAATACTGTTTGGAACATCAGAAAGACTGGGATAAAGGTCTTCCATTCGTTGTGTTTGCTGCAAGAGAATCTCCAAATGAATCACTGGGCTTCTCACCTTTGAACTACTGTTTGGCCATGAAGTAAGAGGACCCTTAAGTTACTCAAGGAATGCTGGCTGTCGGAGGAAGATGACGTCAACCTGCTGGAGTATGTGATGAAGTTCAAAGAACGGCTGTCCACTGCTTTACAGCTGGCGAGAGAGAATTTAGGAGCTGCTCAGGAGAAGATGAAGACTTGGTATGACAAGAAGTCCAGGTTACGCCACTTTCAGCCAGGAGATCAGGTTTGATTCTGCTACCAGTTCATGGGCAACCTCTTCAAGCCAAGTTTAGTGGCCCTTATTTCGTGGAGAAGAAACTCAGTGATGTCAGCTATGTCATCGCCACACCAGATCGTAGAAAGAGCAAGCAACTATGTCACATCAACATGCTAAAGTTATATCACAAGCGGGACGAAAATAATCCAGTCTGCACTGTAGCTGTTCCACCCGAGTCTGCAAGTGAAGCTCTCCCATGCAGTATGAGCCTGAGTGATAGTTTGGGGAAGAATCCTGATATCATGAATGATCTCCAGACTAAGCTTTCTCATCTACCACCCAAGGAAAGGCAGGAGTTTTCGGCATTACTGCAGGAGTACCCGCAAGTGTTCCGTGCTACTCCAGGAAGAACCACTGTGTTGATGCATGATGTCGATGTTGGAGACGCAAAGCCAATTAAATTGCCTCCTTACCGTGTGAACCCAGTGAAAGTTCCTCTCATCCAGAGGGAGCTTGACTACCTGTTGGACCACAAGATGATTGAGCCCTGTCAGAGCGAGTGGAGTTCTCCTGTCACTCTAGTCCCTAAGCCAGGTGGGTCACAGAGGCTTTGCATTGACTACAGACGTGTTAATCAGATAACCAAAACAGACACTTACCCTCTCCCTCGCGTGGAAGATTGCATAGACAAGATCGGAAAGGCTAGGTACATAAGTAAGTTTGATTTGTTAAAGGGATACTGGCAAGTACCTATGACTGAACGTGCTAGGGAGATCTCATGTTTTGTAACACTAGGAAAGGCTTTTGCATGTTCTGTAATGCCGTATGGTATGAAGAATGCACCAGCCACATTTCAGAAGCTCATGAATGTTGTAACAGAGGGTTTGGCAGGGTGTGTTGTTTATATTGATGATGTATTAATCTTCAGTGACAACTGGAAAGATCACCTATGCCATGTCAGTAAATTTCTTGACCGTTTAGTTCATGCTAATCTTGTAGCTAATTTATCAAAGTGTGAGTTTGGTCAAGCTAAAGTTCAGTACCTTGGGTATGTAATTGGTGATGGACATGTTGCACCACCAGGAGCTAAGGTTCAGGTTATAAGTGATCTTCCCAGACCTAAAAGTAGGAAAGAGCTACAAAGATTTTTGGGAATGGTAGGTTATTACAGGAGATTTGTTCTTAACTTTTCTATTCTTGTATCACCACTTACAGACCTACTGAAAAAGGGAGTTAAATTTGTCTGGACCGATAACTGTGAATCCTCTTTCAACAAACTTAAAGCTATTCTATTAAGTCAGCCAGTGCTCGCTACTCCAAATTTTGCTAAGCCTTTTAAGATGGCTGTTGATGCAAGTGATACTGGAGCTGGGGCTGTTTTGCTGCAAGAGGATGATCAGGGTATTGAACATCCTGTATCTTATTACAGTAAGAAGTTCACTCCACCTCAAAAGAACTACTCAACTATTGAGAAAGAGCTTTTGGCCTTGATTTTGGGTTTACAGCATTTTTCATTTTATTTGTGTTCTGGTTTTGACCCCATAGTCATTTATACCGATCATAACCCACTGAAATTCCTTAGTAAGTTTAAAGATAAAAATCAGAGATTGACAAGATGGAGTCTACTTCTTCAGGAGTATTCATTAGACATACAACATGTCAAGGGGAAAGAAAATGTTATTGCAGATTGCTTATCTAGACTTTAGACAGATTGTTTTAGAGTAATAAGAAATTTCCTTTGTAAATTTCTTTTTCTTTGTGGGGAGGTGTTACATAGCCTATGATTTCATCATCCTTTGTCTAATTTTAACGCACAGTTGCTGCATGTTTGATCACGAGCGTGTTCTGCCTCAGTCCCCCCTTCTACCGTTATAGTAGAGTAAGTCGTTCTCTCTGTTGTCCAGAGCGGGATTGTCAACTCTATGTCCCCATGGCTTCATTTGCGCGTCCTTATTACAAGTTGTATCAAGCTCTCCTGGCTCCTATATAATGAGCTCAGTCTCTGCATCATTGCCACTTAGATCTGCTCCTCATTTTGTTCACATCTCTGTCCTCCCCTGTACAGATATTATTATTGTGAGTGCTCAAGAAGTCTCCAACCATCTAGCAGCTGTGTGTAATTTGAGTATAACTGTTGTTGCATTTTTTCTTGTACTGTATAGCATAAGTTTAATTTGTAGGCCTAGTGAAGTTTTTGTAATTCATGTAGGGTTCTTTATGTCAGTCATTTTTGATAATAGTTTGTATCTGTAATTATTTATCTGGCATTCACTGAGTATTATCTGGTATCTCATTTCATCAGGGCTGACTTAGATAAATTTACTCTTGCTAATTTCGTGTTAATAGAGGCTATTGCAGTTAACCATATATTTAACCTGTTTTTTGCCATTACATTATCCTTATGAGTCCTGAATGTTTTATTGTTAGTTTGAGCATTAAACTTTGACTTGTAATTTTACCTAACTCTTTGTTTTTGAACCTGGAACTTTACGGGACAGTAGTGATTTTTAGTATTCTCACTTAAAGTGTACATTATCTTTCTCTGTTCCGTAACACTGTCTATATCATTTATATACACTAAAAACATGATTGGTGCCAGCACTGAGCCCTGTGGTACTCCACTAGTCACTTCTTTCCATGATGAGTAGTTTCCCCTTAGTACTGTTCTCATTTCTCTTTTTATGAGAAAATCTTGCATCGAACAAAACAGTTTGCCTCGAATTCCTCCTTGATGGTACAGTTTCCATAAAAGTCTTTGGTGTGGTACTGTGTCAAATGCTTTCTTGAAATCTAAATAGATACTGTCCACCCATCCTTTTCTTTCCTGTATTGTGTCTGTTACTCTGTCATAGTAGCTCAACAGATTAGTAACACATGATTTTCCTTTTCTGAAACCAAACTGTCTTTCTGTTGTCATATTGTGTTCTTCTAGATGATTTACCCAAGCTTTTCTTATAAGCTTTTCTAATACCTTGCTTACAACACTGGTCAGTGATACTGGTCGGTAGTTGAGTGGATTTTGTCTATTCCCTTTCTTGAATAAGGGGACAATATTTGCTTTCTTCCAAATATCAGGTAGTTTACCTTGACTCAAGGATTTCTTGAAAATTAAAAATAATGGTTTACTTAACTCCTTTGCACATTCTCGTAGCACCCAACATGAAATTTCATCAGGACCATTTGCTTTTCCTCTGTCTGATTTACTTAACTCCTCCTGTATTACTTTTTCTGATATTTGTATATCTGGTAGTATGTGTGGGCATGCATGTTCCACATAGTCCCTCTCAACATTTTTTTCTTCTGTAAAAACTGATTGGAAATTCTTATTTAGTGCTTCACAAATATCTTTCTCTTGTGTATAGGTGATTCCCTCGTCCGTAATGGATTGTATTATATCTTTTACTTTGGTTTTGCTTCTGATGTAGCTGTAAAATAGCTTCGGTTGATCACTACTTTTATTTATGATATCCTGCTCAAACTGTTTTTGGGCTTTCCTCCTTATTCTTGTATAATCGTTTCTTGCCTGTTTGTAATTATTATATGCCCTTTCACTATTGTGTCTTCTGTATCTCTTCCACAACAAATCTCTTCTTTCTTTTGATTTTTTACATTCTGTATTTAACCATTTCTGTATTTTCTTATCTGCTTCTTTGTGCTGGGGATTTCATAATATTCACAGAATTTTTTATATACAGCATTTAAATCTTGTCCTCTAAGCTCATTTTCCCAATCAACTTCTAAGAAATACTTCTTTAGCTCATGATAATTTCCCTTTTTATAGTTTAGACTCTTTTTATAACATTCATTGCTCTTAACTATGTCATATGCTATCCTGAAGTTGCAATTTAGTACTGCATGGTCGCTTTTGCCGAGTGGAGGGTAATATATTAAACTGTCAATATCACTTTCTTGTCTAGTAAATATGAGATCTAGCATTGAAGGTACATCGAGTCCTCTTTTTCTGGTGGTTTCCCTCACATGTTGCGTTAGGAAAAACTCTTGCACGAGATCCAGGAGCTTTTGGTCCCAACAGCTTTCTTGGCTTATTATATCTAGAGTATTCCAATTTATATTTGTATTAAAATCTCCAGTTACTATAATTCTTTCCGATTTCTCTTCCATTTTATGTAGTAATGCTCTTAAACTCTGAATTGTACTCTCTACTAGGTCCTCATATTCGTCTCTTTCCCATGTGTTTGATCTGGGTGGCATGTACAAATTGGCTACATTTACTTTCCCTTCAGATGTGTTGATCTCTACTGCAATCAGTTCTACTTGTGAGGGTATATCTAGTTCTATTTCTTTGACTTTTAGATTTTTCTTAGTTAAAATTATAATTCCTCCTCCTTTTTTTAAGTTTCTATCTCTTCTCCATATATTATATTCCTCTAGGTTTAGTATGTCATTTGATATCCTTGGTGTTAATTTTGTTTCAATTAGGCATATTATATGTGGTTCATTTTCTCTGACATAGTCATTCATCTCTAATAATTTAGATACCATTCCATCCACATTTGAGTACATCAACTTTATCATCTTGTTTATATACTTGTCATGACTTGGTTCTATTACCTTCCTCCTTTTTATTCCCTCCTGTTTATATACCATTTTCGTACCTGCAATCCTATTACTTTGTAAAAAATATGTGTTCTTCTCCTCTTCTGATCTTCCCTCATTTTTGGTTTTTGCTTCCTCCCTCTTCTCTTTCAGTAATTCTAGTTCCTCTTGTGTTAGGCATCTTTTAAATCCATACATTTTTGAACTCCTCTTTTTCCGTAAGATTCTTTGTGTGTGTGTGTGTGTGTTTGTGTGTGTGTGTGTTCTTACCTTACCTAATTGTATCTTTACAGGAATGAGTCAAGCTCGTACTGTCCCGTGTCTTAATCCATTTTTATCGTATATATCCTCAAAGTTATGAATTGTTTTGGCACCCACTATTTCATTCGTTAGCGCATTCCACTTATCAGTTGCCCCATTTGGGAAACTAAATTTCCTTATATCTTGATGACCTCTCTTTTTATGCAGTTTTTTGCAGCGTCCTCTTGCTGATGCATCCCCATAGGTTATGTAATCAATTATGTCTATTTTCTCCCCTGCTATGCATTTATATAGCATAATCATGTCTCCTCTTTTCCTTCTCTCCTATAGTGCAGGTAGATTCAGTTTTTCTAGTCTTTCTTCGTAGCTTAGATCCCTTAAGCTTGGTACCCATCTTATAGTGGCCCTTTGAACTTTTTCAATCTTATCTATGTGTTTTTTGAGCTGAGGACTCCAGGCTACTGACGCATACTCCAGGGTTGGTCTGATGAATGATGTTATTATCTTTCTTAGCATGTCCTCGTTTATGTATGTGAATGCCATTCTCATATTTGCAAGCAGTGTATACATGTTCCGTACCTTCTCACTGATGTGGTCAGCCGGAGATAGTCTGTTATTGATAATCACACCTAGGTCCTTCTCTCTTTCTGATGTGTGTAGGGTTTTACTTCCTAACTTATAATCCCAATCAGGTCTTTTTCCACTTTTACGAAACTTGATTACATGACACTTGTCCACACTGAATTCCTTTTGTCATGTATTGCTCCATTCATCAAGTTTGTTTAATTCTTCTTGTAGCTCTTTACATAAATCTGCGTTAGTAATTCTGCTTTGTATTTTTCCATCACCAGCAAACATATTTAGATAGCTTTCATTTCCAATGTTGCTATCTATATCATTTAAATACACTAAAAACAAAACTGGTGCCAACACTGAGCCCTGTGGAACTCCAGTAGTCACTTCCCTCCATGATGAGTAATTTCCCCTTAGTACTGTTCTCATTTCCCTATTTTTGAGAAAATCTTACATCCAATAATACAGTTGGCCTCGGATTCCTCCTTGATGGTACAGTTTCCAAAAAAGTCTTTGGTGCGGTACTCTATCAAATGCTTTCTTGAAATCTAAATAGATACTGTCCCCCCATCCTTCTCTTTACTGTAATGTTTCTGTTACTCTATCATAGTAGCACAACAGATTAGTAGCACATGATTTTCCCTTGCTGAAACCAAACTGTATTTCTGTTATCATATTGTGTTCTTGTAGATGATTTACCCAAACTTTTCTTATCACCTTTTCTAATACCTTGCTTACAACATTGGTTAGTGATACTGATCGGTAGTTGGGTGGATTTTGTCGATTCCTTTTCTTGAATAAGGGAACAATGTTTGCTTTCTTCCAAATATCAGGTAGTTTACCTTGTCCCAAGAATTCCTTGAAAATTAAAGATAATGGTTTACTTAACTCCTTTAGCACATTCATGTAGCACCCAACATGAAATTTCATCAGGACCAATTGCTTTTCCTTTGTCTAATTAACTTAACTCCTCCTGTATTTCTTTTTCTGATATTTGTATATCTGGTAATGTGTGTGGGCATGCATGTTCCATATAATTCCTCTCAAAATTATTTTCCTCTGTAAAAACTGATTGGAAATTCTTTAGTGCTTCACAAATATCCTTCTCTTGTGTATAGGTGATCCCCTTATCCGTAATGCATTGTATTTTATCTTTTACTTTGGTTTTGCTTCGGATATATCTGTAAAATAGCTTTGGTTGATCACTACTTTTATTTATGATGTCCTCCTCAAACTGTTTTTGGGCTTCCCTCCTTATTCTTATATACCGTTTCTTGTCTGTTTATAGTTGTTATATGCCCTTTCACTATTGTGTCTTCTGTATCTGTTCCACAAAAAATATCTTTTGTCTTTTGATTTTTTACATTCTGTATTAAACCATTTCTTTATTTTCTTTTCTACTTCTTTGTGCTGTGGGATGTACTTCTGGACTCCTATTTCATAAAGTTCACAGAATTATTTATATATATAACATTTAAATCTTGTCCTCTAAGCTCCTTCTCCCAATCTGTTTCTAAGAAGTACTTCTTTAGGTCATGGTAGTTTCCCATTATATAACTGAGGCTGTTTTTGTAACTTTCATTGCTGTTAACTACGTCATATTTAATCCTGAAGTTCAAATTTAGTACTGTGTGGTCGCTTTTGCCGAACGGAGGGTGATACATTAAATTGTGAACATCGTTTTTTTGCCTAATAAATATAAGATCTTGTACTGAGGGTACGTCAAGTCCACTTTTTCTGGTGGTTTCCCTTATACAGTATGTTGCGTTACGAAAAACTCCTGCACGAGATCCAGGAGCTTTTGGTCCCAACAGCTTTCTTGGCTTATTATTAGAGTATTCCAGTTTATATTTGTATTAAAATCTCCAGTTAGTATAATTCTTTCCGATTTCTCCTTCATTCTATGTAGTAATGCTCTTAAACTCTGAATTGTACTCTCTGCCAGAGTCTCATGTTCGCCTCTTTCCCATGTGTTTGATCTGGGTGGCATGTATAAATTTGCTACTATTACTTTCCCTTCAGATGTGTTGATCTCTACTGCAATCAGTTTTGCTTGTACAGTAAGGGTATATCTAGTTCTGTTTCTTTGACTTTTAGATTTTTCTTTGTTAATACTATAATTTCTCCTCCTTTTTTTAAGTTCCTGTCTCTTCTCCCTATATTGTATTCCTCTAAGTTTAGGATGTCAGTTGATATCCTTGGTGTTAATTTTGTTTCAGTGTGTGTGTGTGTGTGTGTGTGTGTGTGTGTGTGTGTGTGTGTGTGTGTGTGTGTGTGAACAAATTAACCAAAACAATATTAATCTTATTTAAATCAAACTCGGTGGATGAGTTGAGGATCACCCAAAAGACTGACCATTTTTTTCTTTAGATCACCAAGTCTAATGTCAGGGTCACGTGGCAATGTCAACTTACAGTTTTCATCTGATGTACGCTAAACTTTGTGGAAGAAACTAGGTTAACACGAGGACAAAGAGATGTATTTTGAAAACAATCAAAGGAAAAGATCACTGGGCAAAGTCAGCTCAAACCGTCTTGCTTTGATCTGAACCAAAGTTAGTGGAAGGGTTGAGGATTAGGCAACAGGCCCGTAGCCAGGACTGGAAATTTGGGGGGGCCATCTCCATCGTAGGGAGGGCTTCACTTTTCTATACTGTTCCTTCCACGTATATTTCTTCTAGAATGTATTGTATGAACATATAATGAACTAAATATATGCTGCATTGTACTAGTGTAAGCACTATAACCAGCTGAAACCAGTTTTTTGGTACCAAAATGAACGTTATTCTTTTCTCTACGTGTGAAAGTCACATACCTGCCTGTGGAACTAATATTATAAGGCCGAAAATTCCGACGGAAGAATGATCTTTTTTGTCCAAAATTTGACCTGGGGAAACTGATATTATCTAAGTCTCTAAGAGTACATTAACACTCTCAGCCTCGAGGAGTTTCCTTTTGACGAAAAAAATCGTCTAGCGTTAGCCAGAGCAAAATACAAAGTGCATTTATGAGGCTGAAAATGTTAAACGCGACGTGGGAGAGTCACAACTGTCCTCAGTCCAGGAGAGAGAGAGAGAGAGAGAGAGAGAGAGAGATTATTGTTTGGTTTACCGGGTGTGTTTATATTATTTTTTATTGTAAATATTTGTTTTATTGTTTATTACGGCGTTATTATTATTATTATTATTATTTTAATTATTATTTTCCTAATGTTTTCTTAGCACTTTTTCAAGTTTGTTCACAATGAAATACAGAGGAAATGCATGGGCGTGATTGTTTATGGTTTAACGTGTGAAAATTTTTGTGAAACTATCATACTGTCTATTGTTTAATTGTTTATTCTGGTAATATTGTTGATCACAACTGCATCATACACAATATATGTACAAGTTACAATGTCATAACCTCAGGAATGATCACATCCTCCATCACCCGTAGTCAGAAATTCATACATATATACGCCGACTTGTTTGCCGGAACATTTCAATCGGTTCAGCCACGGAGAGTGCAGCGTTTTTTCTTTTTTCAAATCACAAGAGAGCGAGTTGGCATTTCCTCTGATGGGTCATGCATATTCTGTACGGAGTCAGTAGCCTGGTTACAGCTGAAAAGGTAGCTTCGCATATAGCAGAAGGTGCCCCAATAGTCAAGGCAGCACAGAGGAGAGTATGCCAATTGTTTTGAAAAAGTGTTCCCCTGAACTTGCCTCTGTTCTAGCTAAATTATTCAGGCTATGCATACGTACTTCTTTATTCCCAAATTCATGGAAAGAAGCCAATATCCACCCAATTCCGAAGGAAGGAAGTTCCTCTGACCCCTCTGATTACAGACCAATAGCTGTCACATCTTCTCTTGGTAAGGTATTTAAAACTTTAATTAATAAGCACATTGTTAAACATCTTGAATCCAACAACTCAATTAATGATAAACAATATGGTTTTCGCCACGAAAGATCCACCATTGACATATTCAATCTCCTAACTCATACCATACATCAATCAATTGATCTACATGGAGAAACTCATGCAGTAACTCTTGATATTTCTAAAGCTTTCGACAGAGTATTGCACCGTTCCTTGTTGTCCAAACTCCCTTGCTATGGACTAACGTCTTTTATTCCTTTGATCTCTTCATATCTTAGTGACAGGAAAATAAGAGTAAAAGTAGATGATGCATATTCCAATTTCCACTCAACGCCGGCGTGCCGCGGGGGTCAGTTCTGGCACCAACCCTATTCCTGGTTCATATTAATGATCTCTTATCTGTCACCCACAACCCCATCCATTCATAAGCAGATGACTCAACACTACATAGTTCATTCACACTCAGACACCGATTTACAAATTCTAATATCTCTACCTCTCAACTCAGTACAGCCATCTCCATAAATCAAGACCTATCTACAATCAGTGAATGGGGAAAAAACAACCTTGTCTCTTTTAATGGTAGTAAAACTAAATATATACTGTTTACTAATAAACATATATTGCCAGATTCGTACATTACCTTCAGTGCCACTAATGTTCCCATCTCCAAAAGTATTGACATTCTTGGTGCCTCACTTAACAATGCCCTCAGCTGGACCCCTCATGTTAGATCACTTGCCAAAACCACCTCAACGAAACTTGGATTATTGTACAGAGTCTGTAACTTCTTTGCTATGAGCAGTTGGCTGTAATTTATAAGAGTCATGTGTGCTCTCACCTTGAATATTGCTCACCCTTGTGGAATGGATGTGGAGAGGTTGCATTAAAACAACTAGACAAAATTCAGACAAAGCTGTTAGAATTATTAACAACCCTGCCATTACAAATAACCTAACTCCCCTGCAAGTTTTTTTTTTTTTATGTGTTCGACTCTGGGCATAGGCTTCACTGCCTGCTATCAAGGCCCAGCAGTCCTCCTACATACCATACACCTCTACATGTCACCACTTCGGCGTTAACACCCACCGTCCATATTGAATACATGCTAGGGTTGTCTCATACAGGACTGGTGTATTGGTATTAGCTGGGGTATTTTTACAACACGTCGGCAGGTCTTCTGGTAGATCAGTAAAGCCTGATTTAAATGAAATTCAAATCCTTAAACTGTTCCCTGCCCCAGCGGGGATTTGAACCTGGGTCCGTTAGAACGGCATGCCACCTCTCTACTGATTGAGCCACGCCTCCCCCAGTTAAGAAGGAATGTTGCCTCCCTTCCATTATTTTACAGACATTTTTTTGGCAAATGCTCAGATGAAGTTGCGTCCATGGTGCCACCTCTCCATGCCTTCCCTCATGCTACTTGGGCATCTGGTAGCGCTCATGACTGGAATGTCACTCAGCCATATTGCAGAACTTCTGCCTATCAGAATTCTTTCATTCCCCGAACTGTATCTCTCTGGAACTCGCTTCCCCAGAGTTGTTTCCCTCCAAATTTCAACCCACAGCTGTTAAAGTCTAACTGTTACAGATATTTTATGAACAGAGGACACCATTAATCTGGTGTATGGATTTTTTTTTTATTCATTTTTTTCCTTCCTCCGTTCTGTTATTAACCCTTTAACCGCGGGTGTCATTCCAGAATGACATTGCAAAAACTGGACCAAACCGCGGGTGTCATTCTCGAATGTTTGTGAATATTTTGAATACCCTGCATTTTTTCCGTGCGCCAATTGTTTCAAGGGAGAGTGGCTATTAAGTTCTTTCACTCCAGCCGACCCCCACCTCCCTCCTCCCACCCCCTGGGCCCCCACCTCCCACCCCCTGGGCCCCCCCACCCCACCCCTGACCAACATGCATCAGTATCTGTCCAGCTGTGCGAGTGACAACACTGCTGATGTGGCAGTCAAGTGCGGGCAATTACAGTGCCTTTTACCTGCCTCAGTGAACACAGAGTGGGTGTTTATCGTATGTGCAGTGTTCATATATGTTTATAGTATTATTATCAGAATGAGGCTGGCATTTGGTAATGGTGTGTGAGTGAAAAATAGTGATTACAACACCGCTGATGTGGCAGTGAAGTGCGGGCAATTACAGTGCCTTTTACCTGCCTCAGTGAACACAGGGTGGGTGTTTATCATATGTGCAGTGTTCATATATGTTTATAGTATTATTATCAGAATGAGGTTGGCATTTGGTAATGGTGTGTGAACGAAAAATAGTGATTACAACACCGCTGATGTGGCAGTGAAGTGCGGACAATTACAGTACCTTTTACCTGCCTCAGTGAACACAGAGTGGGTGTTTATCGTATGTGCAGTGTTCATATATGTTTATAGTATTATTATCAGAATGAGGTTGGCATTTGGTAATGGTGTGTGAGTGAAGGTAATGGTGTGTGAGCGAAAAATAGTGATTTTAGATCGCTCACTTCTAACGGCACTGCCCATCCAGTGAAAGTCAACGAAATCATGAAACCTACATCATTGCAAAGCCGAAGGTTAGTACTTTCTAATGGTACCTTATTTTTCGCTCTAGATTTATTCTTTGCAGAGTTATAAAGGTTTAAAGTTTGTTTACATTTTGGCTGAAACCCCCGCGGGAGAGGCCAGTCGGGGCAAAACAATGCCCGCGGTTAAAGGGTTAACCCCTTAACCGGGAGGCGTCACTTTCATGATGCTTGGGAGGAAGGGATCATACCGCGGGGCATCACTTTTGGGATTCAGTGTTTTTTTAAATTCGCCTGGGCTTTCAAGTGGGGGCTTGTATCATCTATCAGTACTGCCAATGTCCAACACTAGTCAGCACTCCTAATCTCATCTGTACTCTCATCCATTGTTGACAATTTAGCCATTTCTCCCCGTTCTTGACTCCCCTCCCTACCTCCCCTCCATTACCCTCTCCTCTCGCCTGCCCAGCCGTGCTACACTAAGCAAATCTTCCCTGGAATTTTCCACTGATTTCATCCATTGAAATAAGCCCTATGCCCTATTCTTATACCAAATAATATATGCAAAAAAGAAATAAGGTAAGTGAGAGTGCCATACACCTGGAATTGGCTAATTATCACCTGACAACACCTCACGTGCACTCATTCGCTAATTTTCTCTGTTTATTTCCCCTTGAAATATGCCATATAATCTATTCTCATAATAAAAATATATATAAGGAAGGGAGAAGCCTAAGTGATATTTACATTCACCTGGAACTACCTAATTATTGCAGGTCACCTCACTGTATTCTACGCTAAGTAAATCTTCCCTGGAATTTTCCACAGATTTCATCCATTGAAATAAGCCCTATGCCCTATTCTTATACCAAATAATATATACCAAAAAGAAATAAGGTAAGTGATAGTGCCATACACCTGGAATTGGCTAATTATCACCTGACAACACGTCACGTGCACTCGTTCGCTACTTTTCGCTGTTTATTTCCCCTTGAAATATGCCGTATAATCTATTCCCGTAATAAAAAAATATATAAGGAGGAAACGGAGAAGCCTAAGTGATATTTACATTCACCTGGAACTACCTAATTTATACCGTATTGTCTAGATTTCCTGCCAGTCATTTCATAGCTATATATTCGCAGCTCTGACGAGGCTGACATTGGCAGTAATGCTTTCCTCCTAGGTAGGCCACCAAGGCCCACCAGTATCAGTTTACTGTCGTCTTTCAAGGTGAAAGTACTTCGGATTTGCACCTGCTAACTACCGCCGCTTTTCAGCCCCATGCAAAGGGCCCTGTGACCTCTACCCCCTACTAAACCCCGTGTGGAAAGAGGTAAAGGGCTGACAATTGATAGAGAGTGACTACGATCTTTGTGGTGAGTAAAACAGTGCAAGTGGAATTGTAAATAATGTGTCAATAATGTGTAAACAGCAAGTGAAAGCAATGAATGTAAATATAAGTGAACAGTGGAAAATAGTTTTATAAGTTACTGCAAGTGACAGTGCATAACACAGTGTAAATAAAATAGAAATGTAAATAATGTAAATAAAATAGAGAACGTAAATAGAAATGTAAATGAGTAGTATTATAAGAATACGAGTATATATACTAGGAGTAATGAAAGTGAAAGTTTCACTCTAGCATGTATGAATACTATGAGTTATGAGAGTGAAGGTGAAAGTGACATTCACTCTCAACGCTAGTATACAGGACGAGAAAGTGAATGCTACGTATTTTACTGAAAGAGTAATTGAATCCCTACAGTGACAATATACTGCTATTACTGAAGGAAACTTAAGGATAAAGACTGTAGATATATATAAGTGTTATATAGTAACAGAAATATAAACTGTGAGTGTTTTTATGAATAATAAATTACAGAACACCAGCGGCGAACGATGTCCAGTGGGAAGGTCATACGCCCTCGTAATTTTCATTGCTTTCACAGTGTTTTTTTTCTTTTTTGGAGTATGGATTCCAAACTATTTGAGAATCATCGAATAGTGTTTCTAGTGATAATATCACGCTGTGGTAGTCATATTACGGGTTGTCAGGAAGTGTAAAGTGGAGACTTCGTTACCCAACTTCAGAGGTCTCCACAAGTCCTACGGTACTCGACGAAGCCTCAACAAACACCCCAGGAGAAAGCTGAAGGTATGTGCCATGAGCATATGTGATTTTAATATTCTAGGACTAATAACTGAATTTTGGCAAATATTTTTAGAGAGTCTGTCGGAGCGCGAGTATGCCCACGGGAGCCGCAAGTCAAAGCAAAACAAGCCCGCGGTTAAGGGGTAAAAAAAAAAAAAAAAGTTTGGGAAGAGTGTCTGGAGCTCCATTCCATGGAACCACTCGAGGAACTTGTCGATGGCAGTCCTGCTCTCTTGACATGTAGACGGAAGTTTCTTCTGAACCATGTTCTGAACAACCTCCACCTCGTGTCGAAGCAGAAATCTGTCGAAAGCTGCTCCTGTCTTGGTGACCAAATCACTGAGTGATTGCAATTGGTTGAGATCGAGAAACTTTTCAGAGAATGGTAGCAAAGTGCAAATAGAGACCACCAATTTGCTGTAGCACTCCGAGAAACGCCTCTCCAACTCTTTAGTGAGTGAATCCAGAATTTCAAAATACACGAAGATGAGCGACTGCTCTTTGTCTTTTCCAGTAGATGCGGTCACAACGAACGAGTCCAGACTGCAGGGAGGTTTTCGAACTCGTTTCGCCGGTTGTGGAGCTGCCTCAATGTCTGCACAGCACTTATGCTGGCATACTTCAACATGCTCTGAGAACTTTGCTTTGGTTCTCATGTTGTGCATGGTCTGAACTGTTTTGTTGACAACTTGGCAGCCGTAGACAACTGAGCACTCTCTGGATTCATCTTGTCAGCTGGTGTTAATGCGCCAAGAACTTCGCGCATGACAGTACCTGAGAATACAAACTTCTCCTGAGATATGAGCCTTTTCAGCTCAATTGCAGTCACCGACAGATCAACAGGGCCACCCACAGTGAAAGAATCCAGTGTTGAGATGATAGTTTCGTAGTTTTCCACGTGGTGTTAATTTTCTTGAAATGCCCACTCCAGTGATGTTCCATCAAATGGGCCAACAGCATCGCGCCTGACTTGCTGCACACTGCGTGAACTTTGGGCTTTGCCAAGAAATCATTCAACTGCTGATACGCCAAAAACTCTCGCACTATGTCCACTTTCTGACATACATGAATGACAAGGTGAAGCTGATGGTTGAAGCAGTGTATACACGGGACATCTCTCTGAACATGATTAGCGATTCGATGTTGTACCCCCAAGTGTTTGCCCAACATGAGAGACACTCCATCACATCACTGTGTCAACAACAGTTTAAGGTCGAGATCTTTCAGTGCTTGTAGAACGTGTTCGGTGATGTAGTCTGTGTCAAATCTCTCCAGCTCATAGAGTCTGAGAAGTGTTTCAATCGGTGGTTCATGCTTTCTAACAAACCTATTCACATCAGAAAGAAGCTCAATTCTAGCTGAGTCCCTGGTCTCATTGCACTTAATGGTGAACAACCCAGTGTCTGTCATTTTTATCTGGTGTACACTTTTTATCCTTCACCAACTACACCATCATTCCAATCACATCATTTTGAAATTGTGGGGATGTGTACTTCGCATTTTCTGAAATCAACTTGCTGATTTCAGCAAATTTTTTATTAATATCCATGCTGTACTCCACCATTTTCAGGAACAATCCCGAATGGAGTCCACCAAGCTTCTCTTTGCTTCCTCTGAATGGCAACTTATTTGTTGTGAGGAACCTGGTAACTTTGAACACTAGGGAGAGGTAGTACCAGTTATTTTCCACGTGGGTGTTACAGAGATTCAAGTGCACCGCCTTTCCTCTCAAACTTTTTATAATCAACCCACGCAGCCACAGCAAGCATATGGGCCTGATCCAGCATGTTTTGAAAAACTTTTTCCATTATCTGTCGCGCTTTTCCAGTTTTTGAAACCAACATGGGTGTATACCTTATCTGGATCCTTACCAGCCAAATACTTTCGACAAGGAAAGCCGAAGCATGAGTCTTTTTCCATGGAATATTCCAGCCAAGATCGATCAGAGTACCATTTGTCCTGGAATGAACGACTTCGTTTTCCGAACATAGTCTTTGGTGGGTTCGCTACACTAGGTTAAGTAGGTCTCTGGTTTCCAAGACCGGATGGAGGCTGAGAGACTCCACTAGAATGAGAGGTATCGGGCAGCAGGTTCGAAGCGCAAACATGTTGAGAAGAGGGAGACTTTGCTGCCAAGACTGTCGGGGAGAACGCCTCATCAGATGAAACCATGGCTCTCTTTGTCCTTATCACAAATGCATCCATTATACGTGTGACAGACAAAAAGCCAATCTTCAAAAAACGGCAGGATAAAATATTTTAATGATAAATATATTTCATAGCTTTCAAGATACTTTTCATAGCTTCGTAGCTTTTCAACTTTCATAAGTTTCAATTTGTACCTTTTTCAAAGATAGTTATAACTCCGGGAGTATTTGCAATTTACAGACTGGCACTGATATTGCTAACGAGTAACAAGGTTACAAGAAGACGTGTGTACCTGATCACTCGTCCCACAAAGTACTGTTTCACACTGTCGGTTGAGTGACGCTCTTCGCTGCACCTACTATCTAATGGGGCAGGGCCCAGACTGCCAAGGTTGGTAGGCTTCACTGTGTTTTCGTCGGTATAAGTTTGAATTTTAAACGGTTGCGCGCCGTTTTCCTATGGCACATGCCATATAAACATGCAAACTGCTGCCGTGCTGATACGGTGCATTCAACAAACGACCGGTTCAACTAAATTCCAGTCTAACACCTATATCCAATACCAGCTTATTTTGCATATAATGAATTACATCATGACCATATGATAACCATCACTAAACATGTAGCTGTATAGAATCAAATCATATGTCATGAATAAGTAGTATATCTGGCTTGAATTTTCTTATATTTTCCCGGTTTGTGTGTAAGCAAAACATATACGCTTCTAAGTGAAAATTTTTTTGGGGGGCTAATGAGTTTTTTTGGGGGGCTTATCCCCTCCATAGCCCCCCCGTGGCTACGGGCCTGTTAGGCAACAATGAAGTTATTAGATTCTGAGGGTAATTTGTGGAAGGTTAACATCACAGGGTATATTGAATTAATCGGCCCATAGACCACCTGGTGATCGTGTGTATTGCATTCTCAGAGTGCTCTTTCTTGTTTGATTGGTGTGTCTGGTAGGTTGTTCAAAGACAGACATGTACCTAAGGGAGTCCACGTAACTCTCCCAACACCTATGCAAGGACAGTGGGTATACTGAGGTCACACTGAGCTAACTGTTACCTTGATGCACTTACAACACAGTACCATCGCCAACTAAAGCCGTGTCATCTCTCCTGCTTTTCTGCTTATGATCTTTGAAAATTAGTCTCTTGAATGTGAAGCAAGTGATATAAATGACATTGATCTATGGCCAGATAAAGTAATCAGTGTCAGTTGCTGTAGAATCACCAAACTGATGTTTACAGCCCATGGAGAGGAAAGTAGGAGAGGTGACAGGACTTTTGTTGTCGAGTGTATATATATTAAAGAGACACTGTTCTCACTCTCACTTTAACTAAATATTCAATTTTCTTTAACTCAGATATACATTACTAAATTAATAAGAGTTTTCTATATCAGTCAGCACAACACGCAAAAGTGTTAAGGCTTACACAGTACACTACACATGAAATAAAACTGAATGTTTTAGTTTCAGTTCCTCATAAACAGTCATAACTAATGATCATATTTTGGGGTTTATATTTAGTCACACCCGACCCTTTTCTTATAAAATATGAATATTTCAAATAAAATACCAGATGACCCGTAAACTGCGCTTCATTAAACACATGTGGCAGAGTTTATGTGCTGCAGGAACGACTCAGTCGGCTAGTGTGGTCGCGGTTGTGGTAGTATCAGTAGGAAATTAATAAATGATGCATGGTAGATACTGACAACGCTCACTAGGCCATTCCCACAGCACACGAGGTATCACCCAGCTGAGTGAAAGTGGAGTGTTATATATGGACGAGTCTGTATGTTCAGCTGTCTGCTCTTTCTTCAATAACTTTACTCGGTTTCAGGAGGCTGATATCAGTGGTGGGCCATATGGCATCACAGACGACAGGAAAAAGTATTTGCACTGCAGTCCTTGTGTGTTTATGACGCAAGGTAAAATATTCGCTGCCCGTGGTCGCCCTGAGGTGGACCCGTGGGGCTTCCTGCTGCCTCTGTCACCGCTAGTGTGGGTGGCTGTGGGGGCGGCACTGCTGGCTGTGATCATTGTCATGCTACTACTTCCTTCCTGCCTTCCCCCACACACCAACCACCCACCCAGACAAGAGACCAACATATTCAACTGTATTCGCATCCTCCTCCAAGAAGGTAACATAAATGTCACAACTGAAACTTGTCCTTCTTTTAATGTTCATTTCATTCATTGCCAGACGCCATGTATCCCAAACGGGGTGGCCAAGGGCTTAGAGTTAATTGTTTTACAGGGAGGGGCACTAATCCTCCACCAACCCCACTTGACACGTAGGGATGCCAACAGCATCTGGTGTTCCCAGGCGGTCACCCATCCAAGTACTAACCAGACCCAACGTTGCCTGCTTTATATGTTAATATATTAATCCCTCTTATTCTAAACAGACGTGTCTAAGTCGTATGGGTGGTGGTGGTGGGAACGTGTGGTGCAAGGGGTGTGGATGCTGATGATAATGGTGTTAACACAAAGCTACGTTGGTAGCCTCATGTCCCTCCTGGCTGTCAGACACATCAGTCATCCCTACCAGACCCTCAGAGATGTCATTGACGATCCTAATATCAAAATCATTCTCCCTCCTTCCATAGCAAAAATGACATTTTTTAAAGTGAGTATCACAAAAGTATATTTACAGTCAACAATTAAACTATAGTTATTGACATTGCTATACTTCTTTTACCTTAAATTGGTTCAGATAATCCTCCTTTCTTCAGCTGATATCACAGAGTTTAGTAGCAGAGAGAAACAGGTCTAGTACACCCTTTCCATAGCACTTTTTCGTGACTAGCATCATATTCCACCTTTAATTTATTGTTACAACTGGGCACTGGCGATGGAGAGATGGCAGTTTTAGATCAAAATACAGTAAAAATGAATTCAGTCAATATCTATTGGTTCCTTTTTTCGGCGGGTCTCCTCCTTATCACCACTTGGTTTTATTCTGTGTGGGATGATTTGATGTAGCAGGTTGTCGGAAATGCGGTTTTAGATATTGAACAAACCTCATCAGCCTCTGCACAATACAAAGGGAACAAAGTGTTATTGGTAAGAGGTGGGTGACAGTTGTTGTGCAAGTCCATATGACTACGCTATAATCCCTTTTGGTTTGGTTAGATGAGGCTAGCTTTATAAACCTATCGTTAGTCCTGTGGGATATTCAGACGTGGTTAGTCCGGTGGGGTGTTACAACACCCCAATACAAAAATACACATAGTGTTACTAACATGTAAAATATATTCATACTCCCGCTTCAGCATATCTCTGTAATCACTAATGAAAAGATTGAATGCCTTATTGGTGGTGTTTATTAATTTATAATAATAAAATACTATAAATTATAATATCAGTAAAAAAATAACAAATGGACTCATATCTCATTCGTCAGGTAAACACGCACAGGAAAAAACATTTTGTGATTTTTAAAATTAGTACAATAAAAAATATGCAAAAATAAGATACAAAACCAATCTCTATCAATGTGATCAAATGGTTAGTTTGATTGGGTGACTGGACACCCCCGGGGGGGGGGAGTGCCCCTCTCTCTCACTACAACAGAGGCAGGACTAAAACAATGCATATGCTCCCTCTCCTCACTGAATGAGGAGAGTACTGGAACGGAGAGAAATAATCGACTTACCGGCTAGGAAATATGACCTTTTAAAAAAAATGGGGGTGCAAAGTACCCCACCTGACTAACGAAGGGTTAAAAGAAAAAGATACAACTTTTTGACAACCTTCAACATCAAATCAACCGCATGCAGGACAAAAACAAGATGGTGAAAAAGAGAAAACCTCCAAAACAGTGGGGAATGTAAAGTAAATATTGACCATGAATTCTACCAGTCTGTCCATCTGTGTCAACACACTGTAATCCCAGAAAGGGATGGTAACAAATGAATCACCTCCATGTCACTTGTCCTCCTCCACTCACACACCCTTCTCTCGTATAGCCTACCGTACCACTCCTCCTACTACTCTATCTCATCACTAAATATGTATGTATGTATTGCTACGAGATGGGTGTAGGCAACACAAGATAAGTAAATCTGACTACGTTAGAACACTGAGAAAAAACAAAAATCAGAGTGAAAAGGGAAATGATCAAATAATCAACTGATGAAAAACAATAAAAAACACTAAGTCAATCTCGCAACACAGGTCTGAAAGTAAATAAAATTAGCTGACGTACAATGAAAAATACCTAATACAATACAAGCTAATATTTACAAAATTTACAGTGAGATAATAAATCACAAAAGAATGAGAAAAACAAACCACCTGATAATACCCTGAATAGTCACACTTAAGTCTGGGAACAAACTTGCCAATACAAAAGAAACAAAATCATACAAGAGGTAACTGAACTGCACTCAACTGCCACAAACAATAATAATACAGTAATAATAATACTAGCAACTGGATGTTGATACAGAGTGAAAAGATGTTCAGAAAAATATACAATACACAAAGTACTGCTTCTCCTCCCTCTGTGATCTCCAGTCCAAACACTCTATCGGCGGTAGTCCCACAAAAACTCTGGTCTCCATTCAAAATCCTACCCTTATATACCCTCCGGCCATTGCCCACACCAGCTCGCAGGTGCAAGCCAGACGAGAAATATACAAAATAGAGTTAAGCAAATTTAATCTCTCCCCTATACTCCAAACGTTATAACTATCGCTGGTGACTACAAATCTTTGTCACCACTTTATGCCTCAATGGAAGACACTGATACCAGAAACAATTTTAGTCATCTGCATTGAGAAAGCAAACAGAATTAACTAAGATTTTATAAATGTGTGCATATTGACAAACAACAATATAATACCCAGTGCGTGTACGTGGATGCTAGTGTACATAGCATCGATGCACAAACCTCGCCTGGCGACACGCACGCATTATACACACACATATAATATGCACGATATATACACAAAAATATATAGACATTCTTAGACATGTAACACGCCCACACCTAAGAAATATTTTCCCTTAGGAAAATTCGTTCTTAAGGACGTGACAAACAATCAGCGATGGTATAGTCAACACCCTTACTATGTCTAACATCCAAATGAAACTGTTGAAGGAACAAACTCCAATGTGTCAATCACTGATTCTTCATCTTCAAATTATTCTGAAATCTGAATGGGTGATGATCAGTATATGCAATAACAGTAGGTCCAAATGCAGGGACAGACACAGAAAAGTGCTGCAGGACGAGGATCAGGGCTAATAGTTCCTTTTCGATAACAGAATACTTACGTTGAGAAATAGGAAACGTCTTACTGAAATAAGAAACAGGATGCTCTATGCCATGATCGTCGTCCTGCATTAACCTGAGGCATCCCGATGACATATGGATACATTGCCACATTTTGTCACGGTGACACCCGACAACGTATCCATACATTTTGCAATTGTGAGGTCCTTCATTTACACATTCTCAAGTTTCATGGGTGATTTTTGGTAGGCATATGTGGGAGACCTTCCTCTACCCAACGCCAGGTAGGGATAATGCTTGGCCCCACCTGAACCCCCTCCCCCACCTGCAAGCCATTTTCTCGACATCTCACTTGTTACCAGTGACTTGGCCTGTAGAGACATGTTGCACCACAGTCTCTCCAATGACGAAATTCAAGGCAAAAGTGATTCCTGAGGTGGAGGACAAAGGAAGAAAGAAGCCAGAGGAGGAAAGAAGCAGAAGTGATGAGGCAGTAACATTGTAAAGGAAGGTGCCATATGTTGACATTTCTGGTGAGTGAACATTGCTTATATTGTCTATATTATTGTGCAAAAACCAATATGCTCTTGTACAACATATAAATTCGTACCAAATAAATAAATATTTACAAATAATGAGTGGTTTGGAATAGTTACCCCTCCCAAGAAAACGTCTTCTCTTTAGCCTGGCCTGAGAGAACATGGTACCAAGGTGAGGGTACCCTTACCTGTATTTGGTATTTCTAAACTCAACTGAGCACTTTCTCTCTGAATTTTCGATGTTTCTCATAAAAAGCAGAGGTTTTAGCCAAAAAACAAACAAACAAAAAAATCTGCTGGGATTGGGAGAGGTCAGTCGTGAAAAATCTGCCGGGACGCAACGGGTGAACATAGCTCCTGCACCCACATTACTAGCATCTACAGGAAGTTTGGTGCAGCCATAACTGGAAAAATACACATGATCTCCTTGACTGCATCAAAACTATTCTGACACACATCAGTCCAGATGTATTTTCTATCTTTCTGAAGCATTTCAGTGAGAGGGGCCACAATTGTTGCAAAGTTCCTCAAAAAGCGACGGTAGTAACCAGCACTGCTGACGAATCTCCGAACCTTGTGCCTGTTTTATGGTGCCTTAAAACTATTGCCTCCATCTTAGAGTCAGGGGGGCATACACAACCATGGCCGACCAGATAACCGAGATATTGAACTTGTGCACAAACAAACTCACACTCTTTAACTCCTTAACCGCGGGGCGTCACTTTCGTGACGCTCGGGCACAATGGATCATACTGCGGGGCGTCACTTTTGTGATTCTGTGTTATTTTGAATTATCCCGGGCTTTCAAGTGGTGGCTTGTATCATCTATCAGTACTGCCAATGTCCAACACTAGTCAGCACTCCAAATCTCATCTGTACTCCCATCCATTGTTGACATTTTAGCCATTTTCCCCCGTTCCTGACTCCCCTCCCTACCACCCCTCCATTACCCTGTCCTCTCATTTCCCCAGCCACGCTGCACTAAGCAAATCTCCCCCGGATTTTTCCACAGATTTCATCCATTGAAATAAGCCCTATACCCTATACTTATACAAAATAATATATACCATAAAAAAAATAAGGTAAGTGATAGTGGTATACACCAGGAATTGGCTAATTATCACCTGACAATACCTCATATGCGCATGCATTCGCTACATTCCCACGGTAATTTCCCCTTTGAATTATGCCTTGTAATCTATTTCTGTAATAAAAATATATATCAGAAAGGAAGGGAGAAGCCTAAGTGACATTTACATTCACCTGGAACTACCTATTTCTTTATGTATTGCCGAGATTTTCTACCAATAATTTATTAGCATGTAAGTTAGCAGTTGTCATCCCCATTGTCACTGTCAACCCTTGCCTTCTCAGATGAGCTGCGCCATTTAGTTACTTGTCCTCCTCTGTGGTCAAAGCATGTCGCACTCGCTCCCCGCCATTTCTGCCGCTTCTGCGCCCATTGCAAAGGGCCTCGTGACCTCTACACCCAGAAAAACTCGTGGGGGAAGCAGGAAAAGACTAAGTGACTCTGCAGTGGAACGTGAACTAGCCGAAATATCTATGGTAATGATGGATAGTGACTTTGACCCTTCGGGGGATTCGTGTGATGAGCCGGGTGAGGAAATCGTGCCAGAAACTACTAGTACGAGTCCTTCAGTGTCCCAAGTTATCCCTAGCTCCAAAGGAAAGGAGCCCTTAGTGCAGCAGGGAACGAATTTGGGAAGGGACTGAAAAGGCGGCAGTTTAGACCCAGAACAATGGCCCCGCGTGACCCAGCCTGCCATGAGTCCCAAGGTGATTCACCTCCCCGTTCCCCAAGCCCCACTTCACTCATTTCTTCATCTTCTTCTGCTGAATTTTCTCCAGAGTCTTCGTCGTCGGAGTCACCACCAGCATCAACAGTGAAGGCAGGCCGTAGAGGAAGAGGTAAATCTCTGACCCGTAAAAGTAGAGTTGCTAGTAGAGTAAGGGCTGCTAGTGCTGTACGGCAACCCAGAGTCAGTGCGAGTGACCTTGAACCTGATAAATCTGCCCCACAGCCACCCTCCACCCTACCCACCCTACACCGCCACGACAGGGAATCCTGGACGCCTTTGCGTGGACGGAAGGGTTCGATTTTGTCCCTGAACATCTCCATTTTGACGAGAGTTAATCAGGAATACAGCCTGCCTTCACTCTTGATGAGGATGCTGAGTGTGTAGACTTCCTTTTGGCCTTCCTCGATGATGAAGTCATGCAGCACATATGTGATGAGACCAACAGGTATGAATCACAACGTGCTGCAAGTGGTACAGGTGCAGCCAAGATGCAACAGTGGTCCATGCTGGGAGTGCAGGAGCTGTATGTGTTCTTCGCCCTCATGCTTCTCATGCCACACTCAAAGAAGCATGAGTTGGAAGAATACTGGTCTATGGACCCCTTACTACCCTCACCCACCTTCAATAAGTACATGGCCAGAGATCACTTCCGAAACATCATGGGAAACCTGCACTTTGCCGACAACGATGTACCTTCCCAAACCGACCCACTCTGGAAGATCCAGGAGATTCTGAGCAGAATGAAGGATAAGTTTATGACATTCTTCCACCCATTTCAGAAGGTTGTCATTGACGAATCCTTGGTTTTGTTCAGAGGACGTCTTAGGTTTGTGCAGTACATTCCAAGCAAATGCCATCTCTTTGGAATCAAGTTCTTTGTACTGTGCAACTGTAAGACGGGGTACATCCTTGACTTCGTCATTTATTCAGCCAGCACTGTCGATCTTGATAAAACACACCCCCTTGGCTTCTCAGGCTGTGTAGTGAAAGTGCTCCTTGAAAGGTAATTTTGTGGGAATCATGTGCTGTATACAGACAACTATTATACAGCACCAAAACTTGCCAAATACCTTTCAGAGCACGGCATCGGCTCCTGTGGCACTGTGAAGAGTAATCGTGCCCACTTCCCAAAATTCCCAGAGGCAGGAACCTCGCAGCGAGGAGACGTGCACCTACGGAAGTCTGAGAAGATGCTGGCAATACAGTGGCATGACAAGAGGGTCGTGCACATGCTCACCACCGTGCACAAGGGGGAAATGACAGACAGTGGGAAGGTCGACCGTAGGACAGGCGAATCTATGAGGAAACTTGATGCTGTCTTAGACTACAGTATCAACATGCGGCTGGTGGACAAGTCCGACATGATGAATGGAGAGATCGACTGCCTCAGGAAGAATACTAGGTGGTACAGGAAAGTTTTTCTGCATCTCATGGACATGACAATGCTGAACGCCTTCATCCTGTACAAGATGAAGGTCAAGTCACCCAAGTCCATCTCCCTGAGGTTGTTCGCCAGGACTTGTGTTCAGCAGCTGCTTGAAAGATATGGTAGGGTGACAGCAGCAACTCCAAGGCGCTATGCAGTAAGACTTCCCGACAGACTTGAGCAGAGGGCGTACATGGATCGTCACAGACTGGTGCAAATGCCTGCCACAAGCAAGAGGAAGGCTGCGATCCGCAGGTGCCAGGTGTGTGCACATACCCCCCGACGCACACCTGAGCACAAACGCACCTCTTGGCAGTGTGCTGAGTGCCAGGTTCCCCTCTGCTTTACCTGCTTCTTTGATTACCACAGCCAGAAGCAGTTCTAAAAGTGCAAGTGGGAAAGGAAAATAATGTGAAAATAATGTGTAAATAATGCGTAAATAGCAAGTGAAAGCAATGGATGTACAGTACATATGATTGAACAGTGTAATATAGTTTATGTTACTGAAAGTGACAATGAATAACATAGTGTAAGTAAAATAGAAGTGTAAATATTGAAAATACAATAGAAAATGTAAATGGAAATGTAAGTAATTAGTAATAAAAGAATATGAGTACAAACACTTGAGGTTATAACAGTGAAAGTGAATCCGTGGCTCTCTACGTATTTTACTGAATGAAAAATTGAATGATTTCAGTGACAATAAACTAATACTACTGAAGGAAACTTATGGATAAAGACTGCAGATATATATAAGTGTTATATAGTAATAGAAATATAAAGTGTGAGGGGTTTTATGAATAATAAATGACAGAATACCAACAGCGAACTAGCGCAAGTGGGAAGGTCATACGCGCTCGTAATTTTCATTGCTTTCACAGTGTTTTTTTTTTTTTGGAGTATGGATCCCAAACTACTTGATAATCATAGAATAGTGTTTATAGTGATAATATCTGGCTGTGGTAATCATATTACGGGTTGTCGGGAAGTGTAAAGTGGAGACTTCGTTACCCAACTTCAGAGGTCTCCACAAGTCCTACGGTAATCGACGAAGGCTCAACAAACATCCCAGGAGAAAGCTGAAGGTATGTGCCATAAGCATATATAATTTTAATATTCTAGGACTAATAACTGATTTTTGGCAAATATTTTTTGAGAGTCTGTTGGAGCCCAAATATGCCCGCTGGACACGCAAAACATTGGGAAACAAGCCCGCAGTGTAAGGGTTAAATTTACTACAAGGCTAGCCTTGGAAAACTTGAACAGCAAAACACCTAGTTCTCTTAAGTGGCTTTCCCAGTCATCGGCAAAGACTACTATGTCATCTAAGTATACCACACAATGTTTCATACTACTGACAACCATGTTCATTAATCACTGGAATGTTGCCAGGGTGTTTTTCATACCGTACAGCATCACATTACACTGATATGTTTGTCTGTCTGCCACAAAACATGACACTTCCTTAGCCCTTTCAGTCAAAGGCAGTTGCCAGAAGCCTTTCTTGAGATCAAACTTGGGGATATAACTAGATGAGCCGATGAGATTGATGCGGTCCTCAAGCCGGAGCAGTGGGTACATATCAGTCTTGGTCAGCGCATTCACCCGTCTGTAGTCTATGCAAAATCTTCTGGTGCCATGTGGTTTAGGCTGCAACATCACAGGGGAACTCCAATGACTAACACAGGGGTAGATAAGCCCATGGTCCAACATATAATTGAGCTCCCAGCGCAGCATACCAACACGCTGATGACTAACTTGATAAGTGGGCAACTTCACAGGAACAGCGTCACCCACATCCATGTCATGCTGAATCCAATTGGTCTTCCCAGGGGTATTGCTGAACACTTCCTTGTAAGTTGACAAGATGGCAACCAATTGTGATGCTCGGTCCCAAGGCAGATGTGCTAACTTGGAGTTGAGAATGGACCCCGCCTCATCATTTTTCATCCAGCTACAATCTGGAAACTCACAGTCCACCTCAAACAAGCCACTCTTAACACCCTCCGCAGCAGCAGCAGCTGTGGCAGAAACTAGGTGTACAGGAGCCGGAGAATCTGGTGCATGATGGTACGGCTTCAGCATGTTCACATGGCACACTTGGTGCTTCTTCCCTCTGTCGGGGGTCTCCACCAGGTAGTTGATGTCTCCAGTATGCTGCACTACAAGGTAAGGACCACTAAGCGGCCAGTGGCTGCCCCTGCAGTGGCAGCAACACCAAAACCTCGTTGCCGACCTTAATCTCCTTCAGGCTGTTCCTTTCGATCATACCACACCTTCATGTTATCCTGAGCCTACTTGAGATTTTCCCAGGCCTGCTCCAGAGTCTCACTCATACGTGTCTTGAAGTCCTGCACATAACGGAGTAAGCTCTGGCTTTTGGCAAGGTTACTGCTCCAAGTCTACTTAACCAAGATCAGGGGACCTCCAACTCAATGGGCAAACACGAACTCATTAGAAGAGAAACCCAAACTCTCTTGGGGTACTTCCCTTGTAGCGAACAGGAGGAATGGCACACCACGGTCCCAGTCCTTAGAGTGCTCCAGACAGTACATGTGGAGCATATTCTTGAGCGTATGGTGATAACGCTTCAAGGCACTTTGCATCTCCGGATGGTAGGCATTGCTCTTGATGTGTGTGATGTCAAGTTGAGCTAATGACTGCTGGAAGATGATGGAAAGGAAATTAGACCCTCTATCTGACTGAACCTCCCAGGGCAAACCAAACTTTGTAAAGAAATCTAGCAAAACTCTAACCACTGCCTTAGCTTTAACAGAATGGAGAGGTATCACCTCAGGGTACCTTGTGGAGGGGTCAATGGTAGTGAGCACATATGAGTTACTGCTAGTAGTTTGGGGCAAGGGTCCCACCATATCAGTAATTAACCTGGAAAAACAGGGATCCATGGCATCAATGGGAACAAGAGGGGCCTTAGGGACAGACTGATTCGGTCTACCCATACTTGACACATATGACACATATGACAATGTTTGACCAACTTAGTCACATCTGTTGCTATGCGGAGCCAGTAGAATTCCGCACGCAACCTCTCCATGGTCTTCCTTACACCTAAGCGACCTGCAAATGGAGCAGAATGGGCCAGTTGAATTAACTCCTGCACATTAGGTACTACGATCTGATGGCAGTCCCACATCCCATCATCTACATTCACATGTGGAGGTCTCCACCGTCTCCACAAAATCTCATCTTTCACATAAAAACATCCACCCTTCTCCTTCTCAAAACCATCCACTGCACAACTTCAGCTTCTGAATCTCCTGGTCTCCAGACTGCAACTCCTTTAACTTCTCAATGTTCACCTCCTCCAATGGAACAGGTGGAATATCTTCCAAAGAAGCCATAAACGTATCCGCCAAAGATATCTCATTGTTTGATTGTTTCGTGTCCTCGGACGTAGGACTAACTGTTGCCTCTGGTATGATAACGCAGGGCACATTACAAGCAACCTTCTCCTGTCGACTCCTCTCTGCACGTGACATGGACCTAGTCACTGCACAAACTGGGAATACCTCAGCATCATTGGGATCAACCTGCAGGGGAACTTCGGGCACTGGCACCTATGGCAAAACTGGAGTGGTATTCTCCTCACCTCTCACTAGGCCATTGCCAAGTATTACATCAACACTACTCTCTGGTAAATAATCTACAACACCCAATCGTGCTGATCCATCAAAGAACTGACATTTAACCTCACAAGAAACTAGCGACACAGTCTTTGCGCCCGTTACTCCCCTAATCAGAACAAACTCCCCTCCTGCAACATCAAAAACTTCATTACTTGGCCTTATCCACAAAGAAATTGTGAAGTACCAGTGTCACGAAGAATACGTACAGGATGCTGCACTCCATTCATCTTCATCGATCCAGAATACAGGTAGGGGGCATATGAAGAAGCAGGGGCAACATTGCTCATTACCGCCTGTACCACACCGCCTGTAACAGTGGGCTCCTACACAACTGTGGCCTCCTTCTTCCCACCTCCTGGAACATCAACCCTAGAAGGGGGTAAAACATCAGAGTTTCCCTAACAACTGGGGAACCAACTCAAGTGGTAACCACGGGAGCTCCACGAGAAACATAGCTCACTGGCTTCCTAACGCCTGACTTTCGCCAATATCTGGTTACAGTGTGACCTGGCCTCTTACAATATGAGCAAGAACATGGGTGGCGTACAGTTTTGGGGGAAATGTGAGGTGTATCAGGTTTGGGTGTGGAGTAATTCGTGGAGTTGGGCTTCTGAGATGGTTGTTTGGGGAGCTGAGAGGTGTAACACTTCTGAGGAACACACCTAGGAACTTCCTTACCCTTCTTCAAATTCTTAAACAATAAGTAATTGTCTACATAAACTGCAACTTCAACAGTATTCTTTACTTTCTTATCAGCAAGGTAAGTTCTTAAATCTGTATCAATTTTATCAAGGAAGTTCTCGAGGATAACAAGTTCCTTAAGCTTAATGTAAGATTCTGAGACATCCTCACTTCGCATCCATTGATTAAAAGCATCAGTCATTTGCCTACTGAAATCTACAAAAGTGTCTTGAGGGTGCTTCCTTAAATTCCTAAATTTCTGTCTGTAAGCTTCAGGTCCATATCGTATGTGCACAATATGACTTTCTTTAATACCTTGTAGTCCTGTGATTCTTGGTGGCTAAGACTGTCATAGGTCTTCAACGCGTTACCTTTGATTACTGTCTGAACTAGAGTTGACCAGCTGACTCTGGGCCACCTGTTACCTGTAGCAGTCTTCTTAAATCGGTCAAAGAACTCCAGGACTAAGCACTCATCGAATGGGGGAAGTAATTTAGTGAAAAAGAATGGGGAAAATTGTTTGGGGCACTTGGGCAATTCATACGCATTTCATAGTTAAGCTTCATCTGTTTCAGTTTAGTATTCTCCTCCTTCTTCTCCCTCTGAAGCTGTAGTTTAAGCTGTAATGTCCTATTCTCCTCCTTCTTCTCCCTCTGAACTGTAGTTTAAACTGTAACATCCTATACTCATGATCACGCATAGCCTGCTCTGCTTCAATACTGTAGATTCTTTCTGCTGGATGACACTGTCCTCAGGTAAACTATCATGGGATGATGAACTGATCTAGAATCTGATTCAAGGCCTGGCATGGATCCAGAGACTTCGTATGGGTCTGTGCCAAACAGTCAGTAGCAAATTAAGTTAGTTAACGGGAAAGGCATTACCTGACTCACTCTGAATTTCAAGATCTTGGTCAACTAAGGTTAACTCCTGCTTCTACAACCTCCAAACTTTGTCCTCTGTTGGTCTTGAGTTGAAGTCAACTGCATCCTGCTGAATGAAAATATGTAGGGGCCTCACAGTAACATCACAAGTTCTACCCTCCATGATGACACACAACCACAATAACGCAATAATAAACAAAATATCAGGGTATTATCCTGGCGAGGTAACGTCAGCTTATATATATTACGAGATGGGAGTAGGCAACACAAGATAACTAAATCTCACTGCGTAAGAACACTGAGAAAAAAGAAAAATCAAGGTGACAAGGGAAATTATCAAATAATTAATTGATGAATAACAATTAAAAAAACACAAACTCCAAACTCGCAACACAGTTCCGAAAGTATATAAAATTAGCTGACGTAAGCAAGGACAAAATAAACACGATGAAAAATACCTAATATAATTCAAGCTAATATTTATAAAACTTACAATGAGATAATAAAACACAACAGAATGAGAAAAACAAACCACTTGATAATACCCTGAATAATCACACTAAAGTCTGGGAACAAACTTGCCAAGACAAAAGAATAAAATCATACAAGAGATAACTAAACTGCACTTAGTTGCCACAAGTAATAATAATACAGTAATAATAATACTTGTGATTGGACGCTGATACGAAATGAAAAGATATTCAGAAATATAGACATTACACAAAATACTGCTTCTCCTCCCTCTCTGATCTCCAGTCCAAACACTTCCTCTCTCGATGCCAATCTCACAAAGACTTTGGTCTCCATTCATTCATTTGAAGTTTTCTGCGCCTATAGTGCATGCCGGGCCATACACTGGCCCGGTCAGTAGGGTGTGGCCTGACTTAAAAATAGTAAGGGGGAAGACAGGGCCTGGGGACTGCCCAGCACACACGCCCTGTATTCTTGCTGGCTTTGTGGTGTGTGTGGTCTCCATTCAAAATCCATCCCATACATACCATCTGGCCATTGCCCACATCAACTCTCAGGTGCAAGCCAGACGAGAAACTACAAAACTGAGTTAAGTGAATCAATCTCTCCCCTGTACACCAAGCATTATATATATACATATCCCTGGTGAATACAAATCTTTATGTCGCCAGTTTATGCGCCACAAGAAGTCACTGATATTACAAACAATTTTAGTCACATCCACGTCAAGAGAACAAACAAAATTAACTAAGATTTTATAAATGTGTGTATACTGACAAGCAACAAAATGATACCCAGTATGCGTGTGTGGATGTTAGTGCACATAGCATCGACGCACACACCTCGCCTGGCGACACGCATGCATTATACACACACGTATAATACACACACACACACACACACACACACACACACACACATATATATATATATATATATATATATATATATATATATATATATATATATATATATATATAATCAAAAATATATACACATTCTTACACATGTAACAGTATGTATGTACGTACATATTTTTTCTATGTGCACGAGTCTGTGCATAGGCATAACACCCCATTCCCTGAGGCCCAGCAGTCCTCCCATGAATCATGCACATCCACTTCACCACTTCGGTGCCAACACCCACCGTCGATATTGAATGCATGCTAGAGCTGTCTCAGACAGGACTGGTGTATTGGCATTTTTTTTTTTTTTTACTTGTTCGTGGGTTGGGTGAATGATTATTTAAGTATAATAAAAAACTTGCGGCGCAACTGCCAGGGTCATATGCTGCCAGAAAAAAAAGATAAAAGATGCCGCAACTTTTTTTTTTATGCTCAAAATGAAGTGAAAATTCTTTTGTAGAAAAAAATACTTAAAATGACAATAGAATAGTTTATTAAATATCAATTACCTATAAAAGAGGTAGAAAAGCCGCCTCATGAAGAAAACTAAAAACATAAGCAAAATCGTCATAGGCTCCTCCAAGTATCGAGGACAGACAGTAGGCACCATCCACTCCCTTAAGCCAATGGAGGAATCTCTGATGTAGGTCCCCCAGAGCCCAGACTTTGACACTCGACCAGTAAGTGATGGACAACAAGGGGAACATAAGGAACCCATCCGTAAGCTGTGTGTGTCGAATGCAAACACTGGCAAGAGCCACCTCCAATTGCCTAGGCATGGAGTGGAGAACCCTCGGCACAACGACTCTCTGAAAAATATATTTTAATTTATTATGAGCAGTAATTTCCCACTGTCTCAGTCAAGTACGAATCGCGTACTTCAAGGAAGGTGTTATATCGGAAGTGGGAAGTGGGTAGTTGGTAGAGCACAGTCGAGAAGACACAGCTTTAGCTACTGTATCTGCCCTCTCATTACCCTGCTCACCAACATGTGTAGGAACCCAACAGAAGTCGACACGACGGCCATGAAGAAAAAGCCACTCTCAAATTGTTAAAACCAGTGGATGGGATGAAGAAAATGACGTCAGTGCAGACACCACTGCAGGAATCACTAAAAATTACCAAAAAGGATTAGGAAAGAGTAAAAATGATTTGGACAGTGTATGAAATCGCAGTCAGTTCCGCCATATATAATGAAGCAATTCCAGGAAGGCTGCCATCCTGATTGAAGGAAGGGAAGACGACACCAAACCCTACTCCGGTATCAGTCTTACACCCGTCAGTAAAGGCAAGGACAGAGCCCTCTCGAGTTGAAGTATGTTCTAAAAAGTGAGAGAGGGACATCTGAGAGGGAAGTGAGCCCTTTTTACCAACAGTGGACCTACATAATGACACACAAGGGAGTAGCCAAAAACCCACCCTCTGGATCCGATGTGGACAAACTGTAAGTCTTGAAACAGAGTGGGCTAACATAACAGACCAGACTCTATAACTAAGGGCTTGGGGAACCTAGGACTGTTATCACAAAAAGAATATTAGGAATCCTGGGAGACCATGGCCCATGCAACTGAGTCAGGAATGCGGTGAAGATGATACCATCACATCATCAACTACTGGTGACGTAGATCCAATGAGAGGGCAACAGCATCCACCAACAAACTCGAAATTGGGGACGGCCTGAATGCCTCAGTTGCCAGATGTACACCAGCATGATGCACTGACTCTAACAACTGGAGACGGGTATCTGTTGCAAAGGAGTAGAATCTCACACCTGTATTCAGGTTTAGGAAGGATAAGGGACCTATGCAGGAGGAGGTGGGTCTGATGGTCAGCATCCCAAAAGGTATGAGCATTTACCCTCAGAAGACTAAAAGCTTTAATAAAAGATGCCTTCACAGAACGAATATGAGGAACCCAAGTTAGTCGGGCATCAAATAGAAGACCCAGAAACCCAGTCTCTTTCACGCAGGATATTCTCCAACCATAGATATACAAGTCAAGACCTGGGTGAATCCCCCGAAGATGAAAAAGAAAAAGCATAGCCACTGTCTATGTTGAAAGAAAACAGAAACCACGAAACACTGCCCACACAGTAATTTTTTAAAAAGCCCACTTTAACTTCCTTTCAATCAGAGACATTCTAGATGCAGTGGTGGAAACTGAAAGGTCATCTACATATAGTGAGCCACGTACACCATCAGGAAGTACACTGATGACACTGTTGATGGCCACAGTAAAGAGAGTAACACTAAGGATACTAACTTGTGGTACCCCCATCTTCAAGTGCATGGGCATTAGAAAACACTACTCCCACTCAGACCCTTAAAAGAAGGTTAGATAAAAACTGTTGAATAAAGATAGGCAAACGTCCACGAAGACCAAACTCATGAAGTGAAAGCAAAATTTTCTGATGCCAGGCAGTGTACAATGCGTTGTCCAGATCGAAGAAGACTGTGAGCTGGTGTTGGTCAGTGGAGAAAACCTCACAGACAGAAGTTTCTAAGGAGTCAGTACGGGGTCAGAGGTAGATTGCATTTTATGAAAGGCACATTGAACAGGGGATAAAAAGTCACCTTTCTACAAAAACCACACAAACCTAACATCGACCATCTTTTCCAAGAACTAGCACATACAAGAAGATAGAGAAATGGGTCGATAATTCGTCGCCTGTTGGTGGTCCTTACCTGCCTTGGGGATGGGGATAATAACAGCAATAGCAACACCCAAACAAGCTGCAAACTAACTGGTAAACCATATCTGATTAAACAATGACAGCAAAAACGAAGCGGACTCATTAGACAGGTAACATAAAAAGGCATAAGGAATATCATCACCGCCAGGAGAGGAATCATGGCACTGCGACAGAGCTGCTTAGAGGTCAGAAATAGAAAAAGGGACATTATGCGACTCTTTCCTAGACGAGGCAAAACTGAGATCACAAGACTCTAGGCGCCAATGGTGGCAAGCCGAAGGCGAATCTGTATCCATCACTAACACACTGGCAAAATGATCAACAAACTCTGCAACAGTGGAAGAATCAACCACAGTTCCACCTGCCACAAATTAAACAGGAGGGGAGGGAACAGCAAATTTTACTTACATGGTCCCACACCTAAGTGAAGGATGTCCTCGAACTGATGGGAGAAACATTACCCTCCCAAGATGAATACCTGGCCTCTTTTAAAACCCGCCTCATATGAGCTCGTGCCCTCCAATATGCTGCCAAATACTGAGGATCCCCACGATGGTGACAAAGTCAAGAGAAGGAGACTCGTTTGGTTCTCACCACGGAACTGTAGAACTCAGGGTTCTACCATGGAACAAGACATTTAGGAAACTAACCCCCCGCTTTTGGAATGGATAACAGGGCTCCTGAGTGCAACAGGTCAGTGAAATATGACACCGACTCAGTAAGACAGCCAGCTCATTCACAGAAAGGCCACTAGGTCTTGATTCCACGAAAAATGGCTAATTAGCCTTACCCAGGTACCAGTGAGAAAGGCAAGACTGAGGTCCACCCTCGGCAGCAGTTAAAAGTAATGGGAAATGGTCGCTACCATACAGGTCGTCAACACTTCCCAATTAAAATCTAAAGCAGCATCAACGGAGCTCAAGGACAACCCAACAACAGAATAGTTTCAGTCTGCCTGTGGAAATAGGTTGTCTTATTGGAATGTCAAACAGCCAACTCCTCCTCTTCCACTAAGGAACCCAGCATAACATCCTGAGGGTTGGCCTCAGTTTCACCCCACAGTGGATGATGACCATTCATATCTCCTAGTAACAGAAATGGAGGAAAGGCCGTGAAAAAGGTCACATAGATCCACTCTCTCGACAGTAGGACTATGAGGAAGATAAAGAATAAAAACTGTGTACCAATAGCGAAAAAACACCTGGACAGCAACAGCCTGCAGAGGCGAGTAAATGTCCAGACGAGTGAATAGAATATCCTGGCAAAGGAACAAAGTAGTACCTCCATGACGACTTTGGCCTGGCACAGGATCAGAATAAAAGGCATGGTAGCCAGAAAGGCCAGACTAAACAGTGTCACCAACCATGTTCTCCTGGATGCACATGGATAGAGGTGAAAATTGTGCAACAAGTTGACACAGTTCCTCCCAGGTGGCTTGTAAACCCCGATAATTCCACTGGATGATAGAATCCATAGTGGAGGAAGGATCAGGATTAGGAGTGAAACTGCACAACTGACAAGCGAGCTGGTTTGGATTGATCCTTAGGAAGGCCCTTACGATGAAACTGCCCAGCACCAGGAATCCGCACCCCATGCCGAACATCTGAAGTCAAACTTGAGTACGAGAAAGAGGAAAGTTATACAACACTCCTCCTCTGAGGTGGAATGAGAGTTTTCTTGGAAGGTGGCTTGAAGACCGCCCTGGGTTATGTAGGACGGCCATTGCCACCGCCAGAAGTCCCAGAAGTACAAGTAGAATCCACTGGACAAGAACCCTGTGAGGATGATTATTATGTTAGACAGCAGAACTGAGGCACCAACGGTCTGTGCAACACCATCTCCAAGTGGAGACAGGGATACAGGCAAACCATCAACTTCAGCCACCAGTTGACTAGACCCCAGAGCCTCCAGGGCAGAGAGAACAGGAGAGAGGTCGACACAAGATTCCACAACATAGATCTTAGGTGGATGGTCTTCAGGCTCAGAGGAATCCAAAGAGCCACGTTATCGTTTGCCAGGTACAGATGGTACGTTAGTCATATTGGACATGGCAGGACAAGGAAACATGTCAACATGGACACCCGCTACCACCACGGAAGTTAGCAAACCGTCAGCCACCGAAATCGGGGCAGGAACAGTCGGAATAGAGGGTGGGTGAACACCAGTCCTACATGGAGTACCAATTTCAGGGACAGCATCTGGGAAATCATCAGATGGAGAAATGGACAATGAAAAGGGTCGAGGTAACTTCTGAGACAAAGGGTGGCACACAGGCACTCCAGAATAGACAGCAGAATAAAAAACTTGGGTTGGAAGAAGTGAGTCTGAGCTGTCCTCTTTGCCTCAGGAATGGAAACTCTCGCATATACAAATGAACAAAATCTCCTTCTTGTGGCAGTATCGAAGACAGTTTCTAGAAGACACAGCATGAGGTTTTCCACAGTGATGGCATTTATTGTGTTCTAGACAGTCACATGTATGTCTTGGTCCACCACAGGAGACACAGACACCAGGACGGCCAGCCTGTACAACTGCGGCAAAATTAGTTAACATGTCCTTACCCCTGGCAGTGGAAACATTGCTTTGAGGTCAGCACTTATTACTTCACAGGAAATGATATCCAAGCCAGTTTCACAGATGTAGCCAGCAGTAACTTGTCAAACCGTAGGAACACCAGAAACTGAAATTCTATCTATCTATCTATCTATAGCCCGACGCCCTAATCCTGCAAATGGTGGCCACAGACAAAACGCCTCCAACTCGCTCTGTCACCCACCATTTGACTACCCTCCCCCCAACTCACCTCCCCCTCCCTCATATACCTCTCAACTCCATCCCTCAACCTCATCCTCGGCCTACCCCTCCCTCTCCCTACCTCCACCTCACCTACATACACCCTCTTAGTCAGTCTTTCATTGTCCTTTCTCTCCACATGTCCGAACCACCTCAGTGTATTTCTCTTAAATTTCTCAGCCACATTCACATCCACCCCACAAAGTTCCATTACTTCTTCATTCGTCAACCTGTCCCTCCATGTCATTTCACATGCTCCTCTCAAGTAACTCATTTCTACTGCTCTCACTCTTGACTTGTTCCCCTCTTGCAGGGTCCATGCCTCGCTTCCATACGTCAGGGTAGGGATCACAATGCTATCATGCAGTGACTTCTTAACTTCCATACTCACCTCCCTATTCCTCATCACTGCTTTCAGTGAACCAACAACCTTCCTTTCCTGCTGTACCCTTTCATGCACTTCATCCCCCAAAGTTCCATCCTTACTCATCTCCTTTGATTAACGCAAGCCTTGGTTTAATCACGCTTGTTCTAATGCTGTCCGCAACAAGGAGAGGGCCTACAAAAGGTACCAGAGCCAACCCACCCCTGAATCACATCATCTTTACGTTTCTGCCCGGAATCGTGCTAAGTCTGTTCTTCGCTCTACTAAAAATAATTTCATCCATACTAAATGCTCTCAACTCTCCAACTCGAATTCTTCCCGCTCCTTCCGGCACCTTGCCAAAAATCTTTCTAACAACTTTACCTCATCATCCTTCCCTCCTCTTTTCTACTCTGATGGTTCTGTAGCTATTTCTTCTACTGATAAAGCAGATCTCTTCGCACAGACTTTCTCCTCCAATTCCACCTTAGACGATTCCGGTGCTGTTCCTCCATCACTTCCCCCCTCTGACTTCTTCATGGCTGACATTAAAATTTCTTCAGTTGATGTATTTTCTGCCATCACTGGCCTCAGTACTAACAAGGCATATGGGCCTGATGGGGACCCTCCTGTTGTTCTCAAGAACTGTGCTTCTGTGCTTGCACCCTGCCTAGGCAAACTCTTTCACCTTTGTCTGTCAACTTGTACCTTTCCTTCTTGCTGGAAGTTTGCTCTCATTCAGCCAGTCCCAAAGAAGGGTGACCACTCCCAACCCTCCAACTATCGTCCATTTGCTTTAACGTCCTGTATTTCAAAAGTTTTCGAGTCAATTCTCAATAGAAAAATTTTAAGGTATCTTTCCTATCACAACCTTCTTTCCGATCGTCAGTACAGGTTCCGTCAGGGACGCTCCACTGGCGATCTTCTCACCTACCTTTCAGACTCCTGGTCATCCTCCTTTCGGGACTTTGGTGAAAGCTTTGCCATTGCACTTGACATCTCAAAGGCTTTCGATCGAGTCTGGCATAAATCTTTAATTTCCAAACTGCCCTCCTACGGTTTCTATCCTTCTATCTATGCCTTCATCTCTAGCTTCCTTTCTGGTCGTTCTATAGCCGCTGTTGTAGATGGCCATCGTTCTTCTCCTAGATCTATCAACAGTGGTGTTCCTCAGGGCTCTGTCCTATCACTAACTCTCTTCCTTTTATTCATCAATGATCTTCTAAGCTGTACATCTAACCCTATCCACTCATACGCTGATGACTCCACCCTTCACCTTTCCATTTGGTTCCCGCAACGCCCATCTCAACAGTTACTTCAGTAAACAAGGGATGAGGCTATGGCACACCTAATGTCTGACTTGGCTTGTATCTCTGACTGGGGTAAAATAATATGGTTGTCTTTAATGCATCTAAGACTCAGTTCTTACACCTATCAACCCGACAAAATCTTCCACAGGTATAGCCACTAATGTTTAATAATATTCAGCTTAATCCTGCATCATCCTTGAACATGCTTGGGGTTTCATTTACTCGGGACTTATCTTGGAAAAATCATATTACATATCTTGTAAAATCTGCTTCCAAGAGATTGGGTGTGCTAAGCCGACTCCGCTCTTTCTTTACCCCTGCACAATTGTTGACTCTATACAGGGGTTTTATCCGCCCCTGTGTTGAGTACAACTCTCATGTGTGGGGAGGCTCCCCACATACAGCTCTTCTCAATAGGGTGGAGTCAAAGGCTTTTCGTCTCATTAACTCTCCTCCTCTTACTGACTCCCTTCAACCTCTGTCTCTTCGCCGCACTGTTGCATCTTTATCTCTTTTCTATCACTACTTTAATAGTCACTGCTCCTCTGAACTGTCTGCTTGCATTCCTCCACCTCTACGACGGGCGCGTAGCACCCGTCTGGCAGCAAACTCTCATCCCTTTTCTGTCCAACTCTCTAATGCAAGAGTTAACCGTTACTCTCAGTCTTTCATTTATGCAACAGGTCAGCTCTGGAACTGTCTCCCTCTGTCTGTATTTCCTGCTGCCTATGATCTCCAGTCTTTCAAACGCAGTTTGTCCAGGCATCTCAAAGTGATCGGATCTTGAATTTGGCCCTCTATTGTATTTTGTTTTCCTCTTGGAGGGAACTGTTACTGCGGGCTCATGGCCTTTGGTTCCTTCTTCCTCACATAAAAAAAAAAAAACTACCCAAGTACTTAAATGCACTCACATTCTCCATATCCTCACCATCCAACCTTACTGTACATTCTGTGACTTCATTCCTCTCAAACACCATAACTTTGCTTTTGTTTACATTAACTTTCAGCTTCCTCCTCCTACACACTGTCCCAAATTCATTCACCAAACCTTTCAACTCCCATTCATCTTCACTCATCAATACTGTATCATCAGCAAACAGCAACACCGGAATCTTCCAAATCTCACCCTCATTCATCAGAGCCACCCCCACATCCACTGCCCTACCTTGCACCTCCTGTACAACCCCATCCATGTATATATTAAACAGCCATGGAGACATCACACAACCCTGTTTCAGTCCCACATTGAGATCAAAGAACTCACTCAGCTCACCATCCACTCGCACCATAGCCCTAGCTCCTTTGTACATACTCTTCACAGCACTCAACAATTTCCCCTCCACTCCATATATTCTCAATACTTTCCACATACCTTGCCTATCTATTCTGTCATAAGCTTTCTCCAAGTCCATGAAGGCAGCATACACTTTCTTTCCCTTCTCTAGATAGCCTACTTCTCCACTAAACATCTTAGAACAAATATCTGATCTACACACCCTTTTCCCTTCCTAAATCCCCCTTGTTCTTCTCCAACTAGCTCCTCTGTCATATGCCTAACCTTATCAATGAGTATTCTACCATATATTTTACCAGTCACACTAAGAAGGCAAATACCCTATGGTTACCACGTACTTCTCTGTCCCCCTTTCCTTTGTATAAAGGAACAATTATACCTGATTTCCAGTCTTCTGGAACCCTTCCCTCTTCCCAAGCCAATCTACACAACTTCCATATCCACTCCGCAACAATCTCACCCCCATACATCAGCATTTCACCACACACTCCATCAATTCCTGGGGCCTTTCCCAACTTGATCTTCTTCATGTCTTCCAGTACTTCTGTCCTACTGATCTCTTCCTCCCTCCTCTTATCTCTTCTTCTCCCAGCCATTCCCCAACCACTTATATTCGCAATGCTCTCACTCTCAACATTCAACAAATCCTCAAAGTGCTCCTTCCATCTCCTCAATTTCTCTCTCTTCTCCAACAACAATGTATTATTCCTATCTTTCACTCCCCTACTATTTCTCCTTTCACACCGCCTTACTTTCTTTACCTCCTTCCAAAACAATTTCTTACTCTCCCTCTATTTCACAGTCATATTCCTCCCAAACCCTTCATCCTCTTTCTTCTTACTCTCCTTCACCAATCTCTTCACCTCCCTTCTCCTGCTCACATATACTGTACCTCTCTCTTCTCTCTCTTATCTTCTCCCCTACCTCTACTCGCTAACCATTCACTATATGCCTTCTTCTTTTGTTCCACAGTTCGTTTCACCTCATTATTCCACCATGCTGTCCCTTGCACACCCTTGCATCTCCTTCTCACTCCACAAACCACCTCACACGGTGCGCCTATCTCTTCCGTGAATATCTTACATACGTCTTCCACCCCTTCCATCTGCTCTAGCTCATACCTTTGCAATCTTTCTTCCATTATGCTCTTATACTCTGCCATTTTCTCACTATCTTGTAACTTCTCCACTCTTCTCACAGGAGCTGTTTCCTCCTGTCTTCCCGTTCATCTCCTCAACCATTTTCTTTGCAGCTTTACCTTGGCCATCACTAAGTGATGGTCCGAGACTCCATTCCCCCACCCTCTCCAAACTCTTGCATCCAACACTTGTCTTCTCATTCGCTCATCCACACATATATAGTCTATCATTGCCTTTCGTTCAACAAGTTCACCATCCATCCTTCTCATTACTCTCCTTGTATACCGGTGGATCATCTTATGCCGAAAATAGGTGTTGGCAATTGCCAGCCCCTTACCAGCACAGATGTCCACCAATGCACTACCATTCCCATCTACTTCAGCTGGCACACCCCACTGACCAACCACTCCATCCACTTGTCCATTCCCAACTTTGCCATTCATGTCTCCAATCAAAAGCACTCTCTCGCTCCTCTCAAATTTGTCCTCTCGCCCAAAACTCATCTTTCACTCTTGCCACTCAGTCCTCTGTCGGAGCATACACACACACACAATCACCCACGCTTGTATACCTACTTTCATCCTCACCCATACAATCTTTGCACCCACTGTTCCATACTCTCTTATATTCTCCTTCCACTTCTTGCTTATCATCAGACATACTCCCTCTCTTGCCCTCTCATTCTCATTGACTCCCGCACATATACCTAAACCATATTTCCATTCTCTCACCCTTTCACCTTTCCATTTAGTTTCAGTCAATCCACATAATTATATCCACTTTTGCATCCTCAAGCATCTGAACAATCTCTCTCTCTTTCATTTCATCATTCACTCCTCTCACATTCCATGTCCCCACCCTCAGAATGTCCTTTGTCCGTTCCTTAGTCATCAACGTATGGTCCGTCCTGGTCTGAGGCGCTTTATTCGCTTGTTTAGTTAGTTCTTTTTATGGGGTGGGGCATTAACCCACCACCAACCCTTTTAGTCGCCTCGTACGACAAGCAGGGATACTGGGGGAGTATTCTTGAAACCCCCCTACCCCCAGGGGTAGGGGAGCTCACCACTGGGGAAAGACACCTCAACAAGGATGTTTCCATCCTCTTTCGAAGCAATTTTATGTTCAGTGCTTTCAATGGCACAGTGCAAATTGAATATATCAATATCTAGCACTGACATGCCCACAGAGGATTTCATTAGTAGATATTTAGCATGTGATTCTGACACAGTCTCATTTTGACCCAACCCCAAAGCCAAACCAACCCAACGTGAACAGCTCGATGCTGTGGCAAAGGAGGACAGTCCTCAGTGGCCTGGTAAGGCTTCAAAGTGGCAAAAAGAGGTTAGTTATCAGAACAGTCAGGGGCAGATGCATGGTCACCAACATTTATTAATAAATAATCCCATGTACAGCAAAAAGTACTTGATTCCCTAACCCCTCCACCCACCATGGAGCCCAACAAGGAGAGGTCATGTGCCAGGGATAACACTGCTGGTGACCCCAGAGGTAGTGAGGTACTAAACGCTGGTAGCCACTGGGGGACCTGGACAAGGGTGACTTTAGGATGAGAGAAGCCACCAGGCCCCCAAGTGCCCACTTCACCCTAGCCAATAAGTGACCAGCTGATTGACCTGGTCGGGACCAACCAGGCCACCCATCTAACCAGAATAGGGGACGAAAGAGCCATGTTGCTAGCTGCAGGGTGCATTGTGCAGCATTGCTTAACCCCCAGGACTCCTGTTTCCCAGCATTATGGAACAGCAAGCATGGCAAACATGCGGGAAGACAAAACCCCCAACCAAGATGGAAAATGGGCAGGAATGAGCGACATCACCAGCAGGCCTCCTCTACCAGTGATGTAGGGGGGTTGCTTGGTCCACGAGGCCAAGAAATGCTGAACTCTTCAAAGGTAGGCAGACCTCCAGAGTAGGCGGCATTGCCAGCCATGCTCGAAACCCCACCACCACGTCAAGTGACCCCTCTCAGTGGGGCGATAAGTACAGGAGGGGAAAAAAAGAATGAGACTAACACAAATAAAACATCACCTCAAACACTTCTTTAGACTCTGACTTAAGCATGCTAAAATTTACCCAAAATTACATTTGAGCATTTTTGGTTATTAGCATAGTCCAGCATGGCGGCTATTTTCATTAACTAATCACGGGATGGGATAAGAAAATCAAATCTAAAAGTCTTGTTGTTCTGCTGAATTTTATGGAGCATATTTTAGAGGCAAGTTATTGAATGGGAATATGTACAGAGCAATAAACTTATAGACAAGTGCCATTGCTGACCGAGGGACTTGCATGGCATCACAGATGTTTTCAATGTGGCGATGCTAAAACGAGCGTGGGGAGCCTACGAATGGATGGGATCAGCTGAACATTAGGTGGACAGTATAGCTGGGACAGAAGAATATACCTTGTGAAGTAGTTGGCATTGTCAACGCTATTATCGCATGATATTTTTCCATTTCAAACGTGATTTGTGCCAAAACTACCAAATTTATTGGTGTTAAAATTTTGAATTTCCTTGTAGCCCTTAGACTTGCAAGTGGTCAACTGACAAGGCCTGTTGAGTTACTTTACTTCTCAGTGTAAACAGTGCTCTACTAAGCAAAATGGTGCCTCAGAAAGTCATTAATTACACAAAAAACTCATGTGCAATAAAGTGCAATAGCTTACACGATATTTCGGAATTATAGACAGCGATGACAGGAATGTTTTCATTTGTTCATTTTATTTTTTTTTTCATTTTTTACAAAGATTATTCTTAAGATTACTGAACTATTTTCTTCTAATTTCTGTTTTGCACTGTTTATTTCTTTTCAGGCTGTGGAATCTGGGATATACCGTGAGTTGGCGGACCTGTTTGACACAGAGCGAGTGACCGTCTCCACGTATAGCAACTTTGTGGCAGACGTGAACAAGATGGCGAGGCCTGGCACTCATGTCGTCTTTAATATCGATATCAACTTCTGGAATTTCATGGCTGCAGATTTCTCTCTGACAGGTTTGGACTCACTGCACCCATGTTCGCAGAGTGAGAAAAAATGTTGTGTTTTGAACAGTCTGTTCTTACCTAATTGTTCTTACCTAATTGTATCTTTACAGGAATGAGTCAAGCTCGTACTGTCCCGTGTCTTAAACCATATTTATCGTACATATCCTTATATTTGTGAATTGTTTTGGCACACACTATTTCATTCGGTAGTGCATTCCATTGATCAATTACTCTGTTTGGGAAACTGAATTTCCTTACGTCTTTATCACCTCTCTTCTTATGCAATTTTTTGCAGTGTCCTCTTGCTGATGCTTCTCCATATGTTAAGTAATCATTTATGTCTATTTTCTCCTTTCCTGATATGCATTTATATAGCATTATCATGTCACCTCTTTTCCTTCTCTCCTGTAGTGTTGGTAGATTCAGTTTATTTAGTCTTTCTTCGTAGCTAAGGTCCCTTAAGCTTGGTATCCATCTTGAGCGGCCCTTTGAACTTTTTCAATCTTGTCTATGTGCTTTTTGAGATGAGGACTCCAGACTACTGATGCTTATTCCAGGGTTCGTCTAATGAATGATGTTATTATCCTTCTTAGCATGTCTTCATTTATGTATGTGAATGCTATTCTTATATTTGCAAGCAGTGTATACATGTTCCGTACCTTCTCACTGATGTGGTCAGCCGGAGATAGTCTGTTATTGATAATCACACCTAGGTCTTTCTCTCTTTCTCATGTGTATAGGGTTTTATTTCCTAACTTATAATCCCAATCAGGTCTTTTTCCACTTTTACCAAACTTTATTACATGACACTTGTCCACATTGAATTCCATTTGCCATGTACTACTCCATTCATGAAGTTTATTTAATTCTTCTTGTAGCTCTTTACAAGAGTCTGTGTTAATAATTCTCCTTTGTATTTTTGCATCATCTGCAAACATATTCAGATAGCTCTCATTTCCAGTGTTACTGTTTATATCATTTATATACACTAAAAACATGATTGGTGCCAGCACTGAACCCTGTGGTACTCCACTAGTCACTTCTTTCCATGATGAGTAGTTTCCTCTTAGTACTGTCCTCATTTCTCTTTTTATGAGAAAGTCTTGCATCCAACAAAACAGTTTGCCTCGAATTCCTCCCTGATGGTACAGTTTCCATAAAAGTCTTTGGTGTGGTACTGTATCAAAAGCTTTCTTGAAATCTAAATTGATACTGTCCACCCATCCTTCCCTTTCCTGTATTGTGTTTGTTACTCTGTCATAGTAGCTCAACAGATTAGTAACACATGATTTTCCTTTTCTGAAACCAAACTGTCTTTCTGTTATCATAGTGTGTTCTTCTAGATGATTTACCCAAGCTTTTCTTATAAGTTTTTCTAATAATTTGCTTACAACACTGGTCAGTGATACTGGTCGGTAGTTGAGTGGATTTTGTCTATTTCCTTTCTTGAATAAGGGGACAATATTTGCTTTTTTCCAAATATCAGGTAGTTTACCTTGACTCAAGAATTTCTTGAAAATTAAAAATAATGGTTTACTTAACTCCTTTGCACATTCTCGTAGCACTCAACATGAAATTTCATCAGGACCACTTGCTTTTCCTCTGTCTAATCTACTTAATTCCTCCTGTATTACTTTTTCTGCTATTTGTATATCTGATGGTGTGTGTGGACATGCATGTTCCACATAGTCCCTCTCAAAATTTTTTTCTTCTGTAAAAACTAATTGGAAATTCTTATTTAGTGCTTCACAGATATCTTTCTCTTGTGTATAAGTGATTCCCTCGTCCGTATTGTATTATATCTTTTACTTTAGTTTTGCTTCTGATATAGCTGTAAAACAGCTTTGGTTGATCACTACTTTTATTTATTATATCCTCCTCAAACTGTTTTTGGGCTTCCCTCCTTATTCTTGTATAATCGTTTCTTGCCTGTTTGTAATTATTATACGCCCTTTCACTATTGTGTCTTCTGTATCTATTCCACAACAAATCTCTTCTTTCTTTTGATTTTTTACATTCTGTATTGAACCATTTCTGTATTTTCTTATCTGCTTCTTTGTGCTGTGGGATGTACTTCTGGACTCCTATTTCATAAAATTCACAAAAATTTTTATATACAGCATTTAAATCTTGTCCTCTAAGCTCATTTTCCCAATCAACTTCTAAGAAATACTTCTTTAGGTCTTGATAATTTCCCTTTTTATAGTTTAGGCTCTTTTTGTAACTATCATTGCTGTTTACTATGTCATATGCTATCCTGAAGTTATAATTTAGTACTGCATGATCGCTTTTGCCAAGTGGAGGGTGATATATTAAACTGTCAATATCATTTTCTTGCCTTGTACATATTAGATCTAGCACTGAAGGTACATCAAGTCCTCTTTTTCTGGTGGTTTCCCTCACATGTTGCGTTAAGAAAAACTCTTGTACGAGATCCAGGAGCTTTTGGTCCCAACAGCTTTCTTGGCTATTTACATCTAGAGTATTCCAATTTATATTTGTATTGAAGTCCCCAGTTAGTATAATTCTTTCCGATTTCTCTTCCATTTTATGTAGCAATGATCTTACACTCTGAATTGTACTCTATGCCAGGTCCTCATATTCGTCTCTTTCCCATGTGTTTGATCTGGGTGGCATGTACAAATTGGCTACAATTACTTTACCTTCAGATGTGTCGATCTCTACTGCAATCAGTTCTACTTGTGATGGTATATCTAGTTTTATTTCCTTGACTTTTAGATTTTTCTTAGTTAATATTATAATTCCTCTTCCTTTTTTTAAATATCTGTCTCTTCTCCATATATTGTATTCCTCTAAGTTTAGGATTTTATTTGATATCCTTGGTATTAATTTTGTTTCAGTTAGGCATATTATTTGTGGTTCATTTTCTCTGTCATAATCATTCATCTCTAGTAATTTAGATACCATTCCATCCACATTTGAGTACATCAACTTTATCATCTTGTTTATATACTTATCATGACATGGTTCTACTACCTTCCTCCTTTTTCTTCCATCCTGTTTGTGTGCCACTTTCGTACCTGCAATCCTATTACTTTGTAAAAAAAAAAAAATTCTTCTTCTCCTCTTCTGATCTTCCCTCATTTTTTGTTTTTACTTCCTCCCATTTCTTTTTCAGTAATTCCAGTTCCTCTTGTGTTAGGCATCTTTTTATCCATACATTTTTGAACTCTTTTTCCTTAAGATTTTTTGCATTTTTTAGTATCTCTTCCACAGTGTTTACACTCTGGAAAGTCACCTTTAGAGGTCTTGTCTTGCTTTTCTCGTATTTCCCTAACCTTTTGTGTTCCTCTATGTCTTTACTACAGATATCCTCTGATACTTCTTTCAGTAAGCTCATTACATTTGCCATCTCCTTTTTGTCTCTTGTGATCTTGTTTTTAACTTCTTCCTCTTCTATACCAGTGATTACTATTGATTTGTTTATCTCTACTGAATCTCTGACTAACTTTGGATTGTTTTGGATTATTCTTTTCACCTCCTTTTTAATGCTTTTTTCCTCCACCCTTGTTTCTAAGTCTTTCTTTACTTTCACCATTTCAGCATACGTGGTTTCTACATCATTTTTGTAGCTCTGCACAGCTTCATTCACTTGTGTTATCTTCTCAATATCACTGCTCTGGTCAATAAGACTGCTAACTTGCTTAATTGTCTCTGCATCATTTTTGAACTCTTCCATAACACTCTCGTGATTGACTACTGTACTTGCCATTTCACTCATTTTCTTCCTAAGTGAACTCAGTTCCACTGTTAGTTCACTGATGGTTGTGTCTTTGTTATTGGCCTCCCTTCCTAGTTTTTCTATTTCTTCCTTTTGCAAGTGCGTCTGCTTCTTTATTTCATCAATTTCATTTTTGAAAGCCATTTCTAGTTTGTTTACACGTTCAACCAGTCTATTGTGAGTCTCTACTTCAACCAGTTCTTGGTAGAAATCATCATTTTGCTTTTTACCTTTATCCCTTTTCTTTTCCAAATTTGTTTTACTGAAGTATGTATCCATTTTGCAATACTTAAAGTGCAAAGCATGTGCTTACAATCTCCGTGTTGTTGTAGTCTAAACAAACCTCAGAGATGACTCAGCGTATTCTTTCGTCTTGGTTCTATTTCCTGTTTGTACAAGTCTTGTTTAAACTTATTTTTTTCCTTTTAATAATGAACAATCATTTAGTCTAACCTGGTACTGAGCTTGACTCATACAAAGATACTATTTAGGTAATGCCACTGGCCGTGATGATTTGGTACGGAGCGCCGGTGTCACACGTCCGCCTAGATTGAATCCCTGTGTGTGTGTGTGTGTGTGTGTGTGTGTGTGTGTGTGTGAGCAAAATATGTCACACAGTTTTTATACAGTTTAAATCACACCTTGTGGGAGGGCTGAGGTCAAGGTCACAAGGCTATGTTAAACATTGACGCAGCAAAATCACCCTTATCTGTTTTTATTCGTTCCAAACCAAACTTTAAGGAAGGGTTGAGGATAATTCAAGATTGAAGTGGTCTGTTTTTTTTTTTTTATAAGTCAAAGGTCAGGGTCACAGGACAAGGTCAACATAATCAGTTTTATGGAATTTAGACAAAACTTTGCATAATGGTTGCAGATAAGTCAGAAAAAATCGATTTTACAATAATTTGTCAAACATCTTGGTCACAGGGAAAGGACAAGTGCCAAGGTTACAAGTCAAGGTCAACTAAGGCAATTCTGATCTGATTTCAACCAAACCATGGTGGAAGTGTTAAGGGTCAGGCAAGAACGAAAGGATTCAGTTTGAGAACAATCAGCCAGAGGACAAGGTCGTATGGCAAGGTCACAGTTCGATCCATATGACTTTGTGAACAAAATTAACTACAACTGTGAAAATTTGAAAGCAGTTTAGTTCTTCACTTACGGTCTCTCTCTCTCTCTCTCTCTCTCTCTCTCTCTGTTTTTTTTTCTCTCTCTCCAAAACAATATATTTAATTTTCAATGATCCTGTTGCAGTGAAGTACTAAAATGCCATCTCCATTCACTATGAAAAATTACTGCAGTCTAAAACTATGAAAAATTTCCGCTTCTTGTACCATTTTTGCACTGTTAGGTAAGTTTGACTTTCCCAGGATGATTACCCTTCCATTTTTTGTATTTATTCAAATCTAACATGACCTGTACCTCCCTAACTAACAGACTAACCTAACTTGATACTCAGAAAACAGCAATCCTAACCTAGAATTTCCTGCGTGAGAAAAAGTGTTAAATGGGACAACCAAGGAAGTACATTCTCCCGGAACACCTAGAATGGTATTCTCGTTGGTTAAGGAAGCTTCCTAATACATTTTCCTCAACTATTTATTTTGCTTTTTACTCCTCACTGTCCTCCTCTGTGTTATATAAGTACTTATAACATCACCATACTCTGCATAAATATCTTACAAAAGGATACTAGCTACCTATATTTAAAAATAAGTTGCTGAGGAAGAGATGTTAGGGAGCATCTGAACCTACAAAAATATGCACTCTTGTATATTTCTGTATCTATAAAGTGTCATAATACTCAGAGAACTCTTTGTGGGCAGGTCGTTGCGATTTCTACATGGGCCGGAGCACGTACTTACCACAACCACAGGCAATATTGGCTCAGAAGAACAGTCCTATTTCGCCTGCTGTGGATAAGGGGTAAGTGTAATGAAGACACTGATCAAAGCAAGAAGAAAACACTCATTACAGCCATATAGGGATAGGGGGTAAGTGTGGTGAAGACACTGATCAAAGCAAGAAGAAAACACTCATTACAGCGAGGAGTGATGGGGGGTAAGTGTAATGAAGACATTGATCAAAGCAAGAAGAAAAACACTCATTACACCCAGACATATGTGGCCAAATACACTACGCTTAGGTAAAATCAGTGACTTGCGTTTTTACAGTGAAATATTTTTGTGAGTGGAGTGAGACTGTTAATCTGAAAGTCTGAAGATAGGAAAAGTGGAGGATTAAGAAGAAGGATTGCGGTTAATGGAAGCAACAGCAGCAGCAGCAGTAGTAGTAGTAGTAGTAGTGGTAGTAGTACTATTGGTAGTAGTAATAGTGTTGATGATAGTAGTAGTAGTGATGGTAGTAGCAGCAGTAACATTTAGTAGTAATAATAATAATAGTAGTAGAAGTATTAGTATTAGTATCGTTATGTCCCCCATCCCACACTGCCACAGGCTCCAACAGCAGTAGTACAGTACCGAAAGGACGTTGCCCAGTGAGCTGTTCTTCCTATGATCAGCCTTTAGGTGTACAGTACACAGGATCAGCTCAGGCGTCATAAATAAACACTGGCTTCTTAAGTTCACTGTCTGTATTTTCTAGATAATTACCGGTACACTTAATGCTTACCAACTTCACGTCACCATTCTCACAAGCACTGAAACTATACAAACTTTACTAACTGCAGTTGCACTTAATGCTTAACAACACTTCACTATTATCACAAGTTCCGATGATATACAAACTTACCTCTTAATTATTTGCCAAAAACACTTCACTGTTTTCACAAGTACCAAAAATATACAAACTACACTGACACTGCACTACACTCAAACTGAACTGAAAACCAACTGAACTTGCTCTAGTCTCTTCCCCATCCTTATATAACCTTCCTTGCTTCTCCACCATTCTAGGATGTGCTGGTCCTGTACATGTTCCTAGCAACAACAGTTACCAATTCGGAGACATCGAAAACATGCCAGAGATCTCTTACATTACATAACACTGTAAATTAATTAGCATACAAACTTAAACTGAATTACATAATTTAACGAGCAATCACATAAATAAAACATTATAGAGACAAAGGGCACAAAAATTAATGCATAACTTACAAAACAATTACGCTTACAAACAGCAGCCAAACTGGCAACTCAGACTCATACCGGAGCCACGGTACAGGAAACGTCGAGAAACATCTCGGCTACCTAACTGGCAAATCTCGCTTCTCAGCAGTACAATAATAGTAGTAGTTGCAGTAGTAGTTGTAGTACTAACAATTATGGTTGTAGTAATAGAAGTAGCAGTATTGGTGTTGGCAGTAATAGTAGTAGTACTGATGGTGGTAGCGATTGTAGTAGTTTTGGTGGTGGTAGTAGTAGTAGTAGTAGTAGTAGTAGTAGTAGTGATAATAGTCGTGGTGGTGGCGGTATGGTGGTAGTGCTGGTGGTCGTGGTGGTAGTAGTAGTTGGAATACAAGTAGTGGTGGTAGTAGTAGTTGGAATACAAGTAGTGGTGGTAGTAGTAGTTGGAATACAAGTAGTGGTGGTAGTAGTAGTAGTGGTGGAAGTAGTAATTCTTGTTGTTGTTGTTGCAGTAGTAATACTAATAGTAGCAGTAGCAGTAGCAGCAAAAGCTGTATTTTATTCTTATTCTTCTTACTTGTTGTTTATATTTGTTGTGAACGCAGGCTAATCTGGACGCGAATCCAGAGTTCTCATAATGTTCTTGTTTTAATACTGCTACATCCCCGTCCCACACTGCCATAGGCTCCAACAGCAGTAGTCCAGATTAGGAAGGACATTGCCCAGTGAATTGTTCTTCCAGGAGGCAGAACACAAGATCAGCTCAGGCATGGTGAAAACACTGGCTTCTTAAGTTCACTGTCTTTATTTTCAAAATAATTACACCTAATGCTTACCAACAACACTTCACTATTTTCACAAGCACCGAAGATACACAAACTTCACACACTGCACTGACGATGCTTCCCAACAACACTTCACTATTTTCACAAGCACCGAAGATACACAAACTTCATCAGCTACACTGACACTTAATGCTTGCCGACAACACTTCACTTCACTAGCACCAAAGATACACAAACTTTACCAACTGCACTGACACTTAACTTCATTCAAACTGGACTGAAAACTGTCTGAAACTCCTCTAGTCTCTTCCCCATCCTTACATAGCCTTACATTACTCTCGAAGCTTCTAGTACACTCTCAACGAGATAACAGTTAAAGCAGTTACCAACTTGGAGATATGAAAAACATCCAAAGTTTTCTTACATTGCATAACACTCTAAATTATTTAGCATACAAACAAATTAAATTACATAACTTAACAAGCAATCACATGAATAAAACATTGTAGAGAAAAAAAAGCACAATAATTAATGTACAACTTACAAAATAACTACACTCACAAACAGCAGGCTAACTGGCAACTCTGACACGTAACGGTAATATACTACAAACATTAAGAAACTTCCGGAGTACCTAACTATCAAATCCCACTTCTCAACATTACCCCCTTTCTAGTCCTTTGTCCTCCAGACAAAACTACACAATGTGTACAGACATAATCCATAATCCATACTAAACATTTAATTATATACAAAATAATCCTTGAACTTATCAGGTCTTATACTATGCCACTTCCGGTGACGTCCTTGCTCCTACACACAGTTCACTCCTCCTGGAATGTCTTGGTCCTCTTTCTGATGCACTTCTTTTGGGAAACAATCACCATCCTCTTGAACTTCAGCTCCTTGGTCCTCAATATCCCCAGCATGGGGGTGAGCACGATTCCTCAGAGACGTCCCAGCTGTACTGTCCTGGCCCATGGTACTGCCACAGACGATGCACGTGTTCCACTTTTGGGCGAGATTTCCTACCTCCCCGAATCTGTTACGTTACGTCTGATAGGCGGTCCAGTACAGTGTAAGGCCCATCCCACAGGCTCTGCAGCTTCAGTGACTGTCCGCTCTTTCACTGAGGATTGTATAACCAAACTTTGTCACTATCCTTAATACTCACCTCACGTGCCTTGGCATATACTTGCACTTCATCACCTCTCCTGAAAACTTAAAGGTTCCTCACACTTGATGTATCTCGGCTAGCCTTTCCTGAACATGCTTCGCATAGCTGGAGGTGTCTGAAAGCAGCTCTTCATCAGGTGGTCTTCTTATTAACAGGTCAACAGGTATGTGTAACGCATGGCCTAACATCAGTTTTGCAGGTATGTAGCCGGTAGACTCATGGGATGCAGACCGATATGCCATCAACAGTGCAAGTAATTTCTGATCCCTTCTCATTTGTTCGTCTACACAGTACTTGGCCAGTTCTTGTCCCAGGGTCCAGTTCAATTTATCCACCATCCCATCTGAAAGTGGCCTTAATGGGGTCGTCCTGGTCTTCTTGATCTCCAGTAATTTGCAGCACTCATGGAACACAGCAGACTCAAAGTTTCTACTCTGGTCTGAATGTAGCTCTTGTGGCATCCCAAAATAATAGAAAAACTGGTCAACCAACACCTGAGAAACAGTCGCAACCTCTTGATTGTGGATGGCATAGGTTTCTGGCCACTTTGTGAAATAATCCATGGCGACACATATATATTGGCTTCCTTTTTCAGTGAGTGGCAGAGGAGCAGTAATGTCCACTGCAACTCTTTCCATTGGTGCACCCACTTAGTACAGCGGGAGAGGGGTGCAACCACATTTCATAGGTCCCTTCTGGGCATAACACACATCACAGGCCCGACCCCACTCTTCAACATCCTGATGCATGCCAATCCAGTGAAACCTATGGCACAGTTGGCTTAGAGTTTTCTTCACTCCCAGATGCCCACTAGTGATCTGATTATGAGTCTCATCGAAGATCCCAGGCCTCATTTTCTTCGGAACCACCAGTTGCTAATAATTGCTGAGGCAATCAGCTGTCTCCCACTGACGCTCCAGTAGTCCGTTGTTCAAACGAAGGTCCCTCTGACTCCAGTAGCTCTTGGTCTCAGGGCATAACCTGGAAACTTCTTCCCAAGATGGTCACACTGTACTCCACTGCAGCCACTATAGCTCTGGTTGTAAATCTGCATCCTCTTCAGGTCTTCTTCATCTGACACTTGGCCTGTCTCAACAGTATGGTGGCATTTTCTGCCAAAATTCCCATTTCTACTACACTGCTTGCCGTCTGTTATTCCTTCTTCATGTACGGTATTCATTAATGTTCTCTTCCATTTCCTCAGTGGTGGAGCTTCTTGGGAAAAACTGGCTGGTTGTTGTCTCTTGTCACCAGCCTTTGCTAATTTTCTCTCATCCTTCTCATCCGGACACTCATAGCTGAGGTGTCCCACCTCAACACACGTCCAACACCCGTTTGTTGCAATCAAGGGTTTCCCTGCACTGTTCCGTTCTTGTTTATTTTCCCATTTATAACAATCCACCTGCCTATGTCCTGGCTTTACGCAGAACCAGCAACCTTCTCTGATCTTCTGTTCTCTCTTCCACTTGTTAGTCCATTTTCCGATGTCCTGGCTTTTGACAATACCAGCAATTTCCTCTGATCTTCTCCTGTTCCCTCTTCCACTTATAACAGTCCTCTTTCTTATGTCCTGGCTTTTCACAGTACCAGCACCTTACTTCAAAATTTTCCACTTCATGTACTATCACGATCCAAAGTTTCTTTACCCCCCTGAGTGGAAGAAGGTCGAAGCCAAGGTTGTAGCAAGACTAGATGATCGGACACTGCCAGTATACAAGACTAATAATGGTTCATGATACCGTGATTCATAAATAGGCTCGTGTGTTTCATCCGGGTGATTCTTATTATCCTAAGCTTCAGGTTAGTGAACCCCTCCATCATGAACTGGCCTGTGTTCGTGGCCCGTCATTTCTTCAACCTTGGCTTTGACCTTCCTCCACTCAGGGGGGTAAAGAAACTTTGGATCGTGATAGTACCTGCACCTTTCTTGCCATGAATCTCGCACTACGACCTGCCTGAAAAGTAGCCATATTGGACTTGACATAGAATTCAATTTTAGAACCCTGGCTAGTTCTTCTTACATGCTTCTGGGTTGTGCCTGCTTCACTTGCACTTTCAATTCTGTGCAATCATGACCATCAATGAACTGGTCCCTCAGAAGAATAGTCAACAGGTTAGGTGTCTCTCCAGGGTACGCCTTGTATGCCATACTGTCCAGGTCATGAGCAAGCTGCTGTAAGGATTCTCCTCGAGCCTGTACATGGCTCAGGAATCTTGCTTTATAAACCTCAGTTTGGTACATGGTTCCATATTTACGTTCTAGTACTTCTACTAAGGACCGATAACTGCTCTTTCCTTTACTGACATCGGGCCCAGAATCTCCACTGGAGCACCCTTGAGGCTTGTAGCAAGCTGCACTGCCTTCTGCCTATCATCCCAACCATTCTGATCTGCAAGCAACTCAGACTGCACATAATAATCTTCCTTAGATACTTTGCCATCAAATTCCTGAGGTATCTCTTTAGTTGGACCCCCATTATAGCCGTGCACTTCACTGGTTTTGGCCTAAAAACTAGAGCATCATAACTAAATCCAGAACTTAAAACTTCTGCTTACTGATTGTTCAACCCTGTAATGCTACCTTTAGATGCTTGGGGTCCGTCAAGATTCACCAGACACTGTCCATTCTTTTCATATGCTCCCTATACACTAGCCTGAGGATCAGCAGTGCAATATTTCTCCACAGCCTCAGTTTTCTCACTAATTTTCTTCACATGGTCGACTGCATGCTTCAAGTGGCTATCTATATGCTGTCTGCATTCCATCCCAATTCCCTCACTAATTGTCTTCAACTGGTCGTCTATATGCTGTTTGCACTCCATCACATTATTACTTACTTCATACTTCTGCTGCCGTAGCTTATCATACACTTATTTTTTTCAATTGTTCCTCTTCTTCCTTTATTTCCCCCATGAAAGCATCTAGCTGTCCTTGCATCCTCAGTTGTAATTCGCTTATTTGTTCCTTTAATTCCTCTTGAAGCTGTTCCCTCTGTGCTTGCAATTGTTCTTTGATTTCTTCATATTGTGCCTGGAATTGTCCTTTGAGTTCTTTCTGTCCTCCATTCTGTGCCTCTAGTTGTTCTTTTAGTTCTTTCTATCCTTCATTCTGTGCATGTAGTCCTTCAGTCCGTGCCTGTAGTTGTACACTTTGTGCTTGTAATTGTAAACTTTGTGTCTGTAGTCCTTCATTCTGTGCATGTAGTCCTTCAGTCCATGCCTGTAGTTGTACACTTTGTGCTTGTAGTTGTAAACTTTGTGTCTGTAGTCCTTCATTCTGTGCTTGTAGTTGTGCACTTTGTGCTAGTAATAGCTTCATGATTCCTGCCAGGGACATTTCCTCCTCCTTCCCAGCTCGGGACCTTGTCTGCACACCCCCTTGCTCCATGTCGAAGGTTTGACTCACTGCAGCACTTTCTAATGATCCACACTCCTGACACTACTGTTACATCCCCATCCAACACTGCCACAGGCTCCAACAGCAGTAGTTCATATACAGAAGGACGTTGCCCAATGAGATGTACTTCCAGGAGGCAGCCTTATGGTGTACAATACAGAATATCAGCTCAGGCATGGTGAAAACACTGGCTTCTTAAGTTCACTGTCTATATTTTCCAAATAATTACACTTAAAGCATGCTAACTTTACATCAATATTTTCACTAGCACCAAAAATACACAAACTTCATCAGCTGCAATGTCAGACCTTGCCAACAACACTTCACTATTTTTCCAAGCACCAAAGATACACAAACTTCACCAACTGCACTGACACTTAACTACATTCAAACTGGACTGGAAACTGACTGAAACTCCTCTAGTCTCTTCACCATCCTTATATAGCATTACAGTACATTACTCTCGAAGCTTCTAGTACACTCTCATCGAGATAGGTTAAAACAGTTACCAACTCGGAGACATCCAAAACATCCAGAGTTTTCTTGTACTGCATAACACTTTAAATTATTTAGCAAACAAACAAATTAAATTACGTAATTTAACAAGCAGTAATATGAATAAAACATTATAGAGAAAAAGAGCACAAAAATTAATGTACAACTTACAAAATACCTACGCTCACAAACAGCAGGCTAAATAGCAACTCTGACATGAAACGGTAAATTGCTAGAAACATTGAGAAACATATAGACTGCCTAACTTTAAAATCTCACTTCTCAACACTACCCCCTCCCTAGTCCGTCATCCCGAAAAAACTACACAATATATTCACACGTAATTCATAATCCATACTAAACACTGAATTACATAGAAAACAATCCTTCAAAAACTACACAATATATTCACACATATTCCATAATCCATACTAAACATTTAATTACATAGAAAACAATCCTTCAACTTACCAGGTCTTCTCCTATGCCACTTCCAGCGATGTCCTTGCTCCTCCATACAGTCCACTCCTCCTGGAATGTCTTGGTCCTTTTCCTGATGCACTTCTTTTGGGAAACAATCACCATCGTCTTGAACTTCAGCTCCTTGGGCCTCAATATCCCAAGCTGCGGGTGAGCATGATTCCTCAGAGACGTCCCAGCTGTACTCTCCTTGCCCATGGTACTGCCACAGACGATTCACGTGTACCACCTTTAGGCGAGACTTCCTGCCTCCCCACATCCGATACGTTACGTCTGATAGGCGGTCCAACACAGTGTGAGTCCCGTCCCCTAGGCTCTGCAGCTTCGGTGACTCCCTTCTTTCGATGAGGATTGTATAACCAAACTTGGTCACCATCCTTGAAGCTCACCTCACTTGCCTTGGCATCATACTTGCACTTCATCACCTCTCCTGAAAACTTAAGGTTTCCTCGCACTTGATGATGTACCTCAGCCAGCCTTTCCTGAAAATGCTTCGCATAGCTGGAGGTGTCTGTAAGCAGCACTTCACCAGGTGGTCTTCCATTAACAAGTCAACAAGTAAGCATGAAGTGGCCCAAAATCAGTTTTGCAGGTATATAGTCAGTACACTCATGGGATGCAGACAGGTATGCCATCAACAACGCAGGTAATATCTGGTCCCATTCCGTTTGCCCTTCTACACAGTATTTGGCCAGTTCTTGTCCCAGGGTCCAGTTGAATTTCTCAACCATCCCATCGGACTGTGGCCTTAATGAGGTCATCCTGGCCTTCTTGATCTCCAGTAACTTGAAGCACTCACGGAACACAGCAGACTGGTCTGAACGTAGCTCTTGTGGCATCCCAAAACGGCAGAAAAACTGGTCAGCCAACACCTGAGCAACAGTCACAGCCTCTTGATCGGGGATAGCATAGGCTCCTGGCCACTTTGTGAAGTAGTCCATGGCGACACATATATATCAGCTTCCTCTGTCAGTGAGTGGCAGAGGTGCTGCTGTGTCCAATGTGACTCTTTCCATTGGTGTGCCTACTTAGTACATCTGGAGAGGGGCGCAGCCACATTTCTTGGGTCCCATCTGGGCACAACACACATCACAGATGTGACACCACTCTTCAACGTCCTTACGCATGCCAATCCAGTGGAACTTATGGCGCAGTTGGCTTAGAGTTTTCTTCACTCACAGGTGTCCACTAGTGATCTGGTTATGAGACTCATCCAAGATCCCAGGTCTCATTTCTTCAGAACCACCAGTTGCCAATACTTGCTGAGGCAATCAGCTGTCTCTCACTGACACTTCATTAGTCCGTTGTTCAAACGAAGAAGGTCTGACTGACTCCAGTAGCATTTGGTCACAGGGCATAACCTGGAAACTTCTTCCCAAGATGGTCGCACTGTACTCCACTGCAGCCACTCTAGCTCTGGTTGTAAATCTGCATCCTCTTCAGGTCTTCTTCATCTGACACTGGCACTGTCTCAACAGTACAGCGGCATTTTTTGCCAAACTTTCCATTCCTACTACACTGCTTGCTGTCTGTTCTTCCTTGTTCTCGTTCAATATTCATTAATGTTCTCCAGCATTTCCTCAGTGGTGGAGTTTCTTGGGAAAAACTGACTGGTTGTTGCCTCTTGTCACCAGCCTTCACTAATTTACTCTCATCCTTCTCAATTGGACACTTATAGCTGAGGTGTCCCACTTCACCGCATGTCCAACACCTGTTTGTTGCAATCGAAGGTTTCCTTGCACTGTTCTGTTCTTGCTCCTTTTCCCATTTATAACAATCCACCTTCTTATCCTGGCTTCTTGCAGAACCAGCAACCTCATGTGATCTTCTGTTCTCTCTTCCACTTGTTACGGTCCACTTTCTGATGTCCTGGCTTCTGACAATACCAGCAACTCACTCTGATCTTCTGTTCCCTCTTCTACTTATAACAGTCCTCTTTCCTATGTCCTGGTTTTTCACAGTACCAGCAGCTTGTTTCAAAATTTTCCACTTGATGTACCTGCACCTTTCTTGCCTTGAATCTCGCACTACAACCTGGCTGAAAACTAGACGTACGGGACCCAACGTAGGACTCAAATTCTAGAGCCCTGGCTAGTTCTTGCATGCTTCTGGTACTCTGCGCATCAAGAGTATCAAGAAACTGGTCCCTCAGAAGAATAGCCAACAGGTTAGGTGTCTCTCCAGGGTACGCCTTGTATGCCATAAGCTTCAGGTCATGAGCAAGCCGCTGTAGGGATTCATCTCGAGCCTGTACACGGTTTTGGAATCTTGCTATGTAAACCTCAGTCTGGTACATGGTTCCATATCTAGGTTCTAGTATGTCTACTAAGGACTGATATCTGTTCCTCTCCTCTACTGACATCTGGCCCAGAGTCTCCATTGCAGCACCCTTGAGGCTTGTAGCAAGCTTCATAGCCTTCTGCCAGCAACCCAACCATTCTGACATGCAAGCATCTCAAAATGCACATGATAAGCATCCCAAGATATTTTGCCATCAAATTCCTGAGGTATCTCTTTAACTGGATCCCCATTATAGCCATGCACTTCACTGGTTTTGGGCCTAAAAACTGGAGCATCATAGGTACAGTAAGTTCAAGCCTTGAAACTTCTGCTTACTGGTTGTTCAACCCTGTAATACTACCTTTAGATGCTTGAAATCTGTCAAGATTCACCAGACACTGTCCATTCTTTTCATAAGCTCCCTGTACACCAGCCCGAGACTCAGCAGTTTATTATTTCTCCAGAGTCTCAATTTTCTCACTAATTATCTTCACATGGTCGACTACATGCTTCAATTGACTAACTACACGCTGTCTGCATTGCATCACAATTCCTTCGCTAATTGTATTCAACTGGTCGTCTATATGCTGTTTACAATCCATCACATTATTGCTTACCTCATACTTCTGCTGCCGTAGCTTAGCGTACACTTCCTCCTTCAATTGTTCCTGTTCTTGCCCCGTGAAAGCATCTAGCTGTCCTTGCAACCTCAGTTGTAATTCGCTTTGTTGCTCCTGTAATGCCAGTTGAAGCTGTTCCCTCTGTGCTTGTAATTGTTCTTTGATTTCTTCATTTTGTACCTGTAATTGTCCTTTAATTAGTTCTTTCTGTCCTTCATTCTGTGCCTGTAGTTGTACACTTTGTGCTTGTAATTGTACACTTTGTGTCTGTAGTCCTTCATTCTGTGCTTTTAGTTGTACACTTTGTGCTTGTAATAGCTTCATGATTGCTGCAAGGGACACTTCCTCCTCCTGCCCAGCTCGGGACCTTGTCTGCACACCCCTTTGCTCCATGTCAAAGGTTTGACTCTAGCACTTTCTAATTATCCACACTCCTGACACTACTGTTACATCCCCGTTCCACACTGCCACAGGCTCCAACAGCAGTAGTTTAGTATACTGTAGGAAGGACGTTGCCCAGTGAGTTGTTCTTCCAGGAGGTAGCCTTATGGTGTACAATACACAAGATCAGCTCAGGCATTGTGAAAACACTGTCTTCTTAATTTCACTGTCTTTATTTTCCAAATAATTACTATTAATGCTTGCCAACTTCACTTCACTATTTTCACAAGCACCGAAGATACACAAACTTCATTAGCTGCACTGACAATTCTTGCCAACGACACTTCACTATTTCACAAGCACCAAAGATACACAAACTTCACCAACTGCACTAACACTTAACTACATTCAAACTAGACTGAAAACTTACTGAAACTCCTCTAGTCTTTCCCATCCTTATATAGCATTACATTACTCTCGAAGCTTCTAGTACCTTCTCATCGAGGTAACAGTTAAAACAGTACCAGCTCGGAGACATCCAAAACATCCAGTGTTTTCTTATATTGCATAACGCTCTAAATTATTTAGCATACAAATTAAATTACATAATTTAACAAGTAACCACATGAATAAAACATTTTTGTGAAACAGAGCAAAGAAATTAATGTACGGCTTACAAAATAACTATGTCCACAAACAGCAGGCTAACTGGCAACTCTGACACGTAACAGTAAAATACTAGAAACACTGAGAAACATCCGAACTACCAAACTACCAAATCATGCTTCTCAACAATACCATCATGGAGAGGATAAAGTTGTATTTTTTATTAAAACGTTTAATGAAATTGATTTCACAACAAATATATATATATATATATATATATATATATATATATATATATATATATATATATATATATAGATATATAGATATAGAGATATATATATATATATATATATATATATATATATATATATATATATATATATATGTGTGTGTGTGTGTGTGTGTGTGTGTGTGTGTGTGTGTGTTCTTACCTAATTGTCCTCTTGCTGATGCTTCTCCATATGTTAAGTAATCATTGTGTCTATTTTCTCCTTCCCTGATATGCACTTATATAGCATTATCATGTCACCTCTTCTCCTTCTCTCCTGTAGTGTTAGTAGATTCAGTTTATTTAGTCTTTCTTCGTAGCTTAGGTCCCTTAATCTTGGTATCCATCTTGTAGCGGCCCTTTGAACTTTTTCAATCTTGTCTATGTGTTTTTTGAGATGAGGACTCCAGACTACTGATGCATATTCCGGGGTTGGTCTAATGAATGATGTTATTATCCTTCTTAGCATGTCTTCATTTATGTATGTGAATGCTATTCTCATATTTCCAAGCAGTGTATGCATGTTCCATACCTTCTCGTTGATGTGGTCAGCCGGAGATAGTCTGTTATTGATAATCACACCTAGGTCCTTTTCTCTTTCTGATGTGTGTAGGGTTTTATTTACTAACTTATAATCCCAATCAGGTCTTTTTCCACTTTTACCAAACTTGATTACATGACACTTGTCCACATTGAATTCCATTTGCCATGTATTACTCCATTCATGAAGTTTATTTAATTCTTCTTGTAGCTCTTTACAAGAGTCTGTGTTAGTAATTCTCCTTTGTATTTTTGCATCATCTGCAAACATATTCAGATAGCTCTCATTTCCAGTGTTACTGTTTATATCATTTATATACACTAAAAACATGATTGGTGCCAGCACTGAACCCTGTGGAACTCCACTAGTCACTTCTCTCCATGATGAGTAGTTTCCTCTTAGTACTGTTCTCATTTCTCTTTTTATGAGAAAATCTTGCATCGAACAAAACAGTTTGCCTCGAATTCCTCCCTGATGGTACAGTTTCCATAAAAGTCTTTGGTGTGGTACTGTGTCAAAAGCTTTCTTGAAATCTAGATAGATACTGTCCACCCATCCTTCTCTTTCCTGTATTGTGTTTGTTACTCTGTCATAGTAGCTCAACAGATTAGTTACACATGATTTTCCTTTTCTGAAACCAAACCGTCTTTCTGTTATTATACTGTGTTCGTCTAGATGATTTACCCAAGCTTTTCTTATAAGCTTTTCTAATACCTTGCTTACAACACTGGTCAGTGATAATGGTCGGTAGTTGAGTGGATTTTGTCTATTTCCTTTCTTGAATAAGGGGACAATATTTGCTTTTTTCCAAATATCAGGTAGTTTACCTTGACTCAAGGATTTCTTGAAAATTAAAAATAATGGTTTACTTAACTCTTTTGCACATTCTCGTAGTACCCAACATGAAATTTCATCAGGACCACTTGCTTTTCCTCTGTCTAATTTACTTAACTCCTCTTGAAATACTTTTTCTGCTATTTGTATATCTGGTAGTATGTGTGGACATGCATGTTCGACATAGTCCCTCTCAAATTTTTTTTCTTCTGTAAAAACTAATTGGAAATTCTTATTTAGTGCTTCACAAATATCTTTCTCTTGTATATTAGTTATTCCCTCGTCCGTAATGGATTGTATTATATCTTTTACTTTGGTTTTGCTTCTGATATAGCTGTAAAACAGCTTTGGTTGATCATACCTTTTATTTATTATATCCTCCTCAAACTGTTTTTGGGCTTCCCTCCTTATTCTTGTATAATCGTTTCTTGCCTGTTTGTAATTATTATACGCCCTTTCACTATTGTGTCTTCTGTATCTATTCCACAACAAATCTCTTCTTTCTTTTGATTTTTTACATTCTGTATTGAACCATTTCTGTATTTTCTTATCTGCTTCTTTGTACTGTGGGATGTACTTCTGGACTCCTATTTCATAAAATTCACAGAATTTTTTATATACAGCTTTTAAATCTTGTCCTCGAAGCTCATTTTCCCAATCAACTTATAAGAAATACTTCTTTAGGTCTTGATAATTTCCCTTTTTATAGTTTAGGTTCTTTTTGTAACTTTCATTGCTGTTAACTATGTCATATGCTATCCTGAAGTTGTAATTTTGCACTGCATGATCGCTTTTGCCGAGTGGAGGGTGATATATTAAACTGTCAATATCATTTTCTTGCCTAGTAAATATTAGATCTAGCACTGAAGGTACATCGAGTCCTCTTTTTCTGGTGGTTTCCCTCACATGTTGCTTTAGGAAAAACTCTTGCACGAGATCCAGGAGCTTTTGGTCCCAACAGCTTTCTTGGCTAATTATATCTAGAGTATTCCAATTTATATTTGTATTAAAATCTCCAGTTAGTATAATTCTTTCCGATTTCTCTTCCATTTTATGTAGTAATGATCTTAAACTCTGAATTGTACCCTCTGCCAGGTCCTCATATTCATCTCTTTCCCATGTGTTTGATCTGGGTGGCATGTACAAATTGGCTACAATTAGTTTACCTTCAGATGTGTTGATCTCTACGGCAATCAGTTCTACTTGTGATGGTATATTTAGTTTTATTTCCTTGACTTTTAGATTTTTGTTAGTTAATATTATAATTCCTCCTCTTTTTTTTAAATTTCTGTCTCTTCTCCATATATTGTATTCCTCTAAGTTTAGTATGTCATTGGATATCCTTGGTGTTAATTTTGTCTCAGTTAGGCATATTATTTGTGGTTCATTTTCTCTGACATAATCATTCATCTCTAGTAATTTAGATACCATTCCATCCACATTTGAGTACATCAACTTTATCATCTTGTTTATATACTTGTCATGACATGGTTTTACATCTTCCTTCTTTTTATTCCATCCTGTTTGTGTACCACTTTCGTACCTGCAATCCTATTACTTTGTAAAAAAAATTCTTCTTCTCCTCTTCTGATCTTCCCTCATTTTTTGTTTTTGCTTCCTCCCTTTTCTCTTTCAGTAATTCCAGTTCCTCTTGTGTTAGGCATCTTTTTATCCATACATTTTTGATTTCCTCTTTTTCCATAAGATTCTTTGCATTTTTTAGTATCCCCTCCACAGTGTTTACATTCTGGAAAGTCACCTTTAGAGGTCTTGTCCTGCTTTTCTCGTATTTCCCTAACCTTTTGTGTTCCTCTATGTCTTTACTACAGATTTCCTCTGATACTTCTTTCAGTAAGCTCATTGCATTTGCCATCTCCTTTTTGTCTCTTGTGATCTTGTTTTTTACTTCTTCCTCTTCTGTACCAGTGATTACTATAGATTTGTTTATATCTACTGTATCTCTGACTAACTTTGGATTGTTTATGATTATTCTTTTCACTTCCTGTTTAATGCTTTTTTTCTCCACCCTTGTTTCTAAGTCTTTCTTTACTTTCACCATTTCAGCATACGTGGTTTCCACATCATTTTTGTAGCTTTGCACAGCTTCATTCACCTGTGTTATCTTCTCCTCAATATCACTGGTTTGATCTATGAGACTGCTTACTTGCCTAATTGTCTCTGTGTCATTTTTGAACTCTTCCATAACACTCTCATTATTGACTACTGTACTTCCCATTTCATTCATTTTCTTCCTAAGTGTACTCAGTTCCACTGTTAGTTCACTGATGGTTGTGTTTTTCTTGTTGGCCTCCTTTCTTAGTTTTTCTATTTCTTCCTTTTGCAAGTGCATCTGCTTCTTTATTTCATCAATTTCATTTTTGAAAGCCATTTCTAGTTTGTGTACACATTCAACCAGTCTGTTGTGAGTCTCCACTTCAACCAGTTCTTGGTAGAAATCATCATTTTGCTTTCTACCTTTATCCCTTTTCTTTTCCAAATTTGTTTTACTGAAGTATGTATCCATTTTGCAATACTAAAAGTACAGAGTATGTACTTACATTCCCCGTGCTGCTGCAAACAAACCTCAGCTGTCTAAGCGCATTCTTTCATCTTGGTTCTCTTTTCTGTTTGAAGAAGTCTTGTTTAACCATCTTATTATTTTTTTTTCTTTTAATAATGAAAAACCATTTAGTCTAACCTGGTACAGAGCTTGACTCATACAAAGATACTAATTTAGGTAATGCCACTGGCCGTGTTGGTTCGGTATGAAGCGCCGATGTCACACGTCTGCCTCCTTTGACTGCCTCTTACCTAATTGTTCTTACCTAATTGTATCTTTACAGGAATGAGTCAAGCTCGTACTGTCTCGTGTCTTGAACCATATTTATCGTACATATCCTTAAATTTGTGAATTGTTTTGGCACACACTATTTCATTCGGTAGTGCATTCCATTGATCAATTGCTCTGTTTGGGAAACTGAATTTCCTTACGTCTTTATGACCTCTCTTCTTATGCAGTTTTTTGCAGTGTCCTCTTCCTGATGCTTCTCCATATGTTAAGTAATCATTTATGTCTATTTTCTCCTTTCCTGATATGCACTTATATAGCATTATCATGTCACCTCTTTTCCTTCTCTCCTGTAGTGTTGGTAGATTCAGTTTATTTAGTCTTTCTTCGTAGCTTAGGTCCCTTAAGCTTGGTATCCATCTTGTAGCGGCCCTTTGAACTTTTTCAATCTTGTCTATATGCTTTTGAGATGAGGACTCCAGACTACTGATGCATATTCCAGGGTTGGTCTAATGAATGATGTTATTATCCTTCTTAGCATGTCTTCATTTATGTATGTGAATGCTATTCTCATATTTGCAAGCAGTGTATACATGTTCCGTACCTTCTCGCTGATGTGGTCAGCCGGAGATAGTCTGTTATTGATAATCACACCTAGGTCTTTCTCTCTTTCTGATGTGTATAGGGTTTTATTTCCTAACTTATAATCCCAATCAGGTCTTTTTCCAGTTTTACCAAACTTGATTACACGACACTTGTCCACATTGAATTCCATTTGCCATGTACTACTCCATTCACGAAGTTTATTTAATTCTTCTTGTAGCTCCCTACAAGAGTCTGTGTTAGTAATTCTCCTTTGTATTTTTGCATCATCTGCAAAGATATTCAGATAGCTCTCATTTCAAGTGTTAGTGTTTATATCATTTATGTACACTAAAAACATGATTGGTGCCAGCACCGAACCCTGTGGTACTCCACTAGTCACTTCTTTCCATGATGAGTAGTTTCCTTTTAGTACTGTCCTCATTTCTCTTTTTATGAGAAAGTCTTGCATCCAACAAAACAGTTTGCCTCGAATTCCTCCCTGATGGTACAGTTTCCATAAAAGTCTTTGGTGTGGTACTGTGTCAAAAGCTTTCTTGAAATCTAAATAGATACTGTCCACCCGTCCTTCCCTTTCCTGTATTGTGTTTGTTACTCTATCATAGTAGCTCAACAGATTAGTCACACATGATTTACCTTTTCTGAAACCAAACTGTCTTTCTGTTGTCATACTGTGTTCTTCTAGGTGATTTACCCAAGCTTTTCTTATAAGTTTTTCTAATACCTTGCTTACAAAACTGGTCAGTGATACTGGTCAGTATTTGAGAGGATTTTGTCTATTTCCTTTCTTGAATAAGGGGACTATATTTGCTTTTTTCCAAACATCAGGTAGTTTCCCGTGACTCAAGGATTTCTTGGAAACTAAAAATAATGGTTTACTTAACTCCTTTGCACATTCTCGTAATACCCAACATGAAATTTCATCAGGACCACTTGCTTTTCCTCTGTCTAATCTACTTAACTCCTCCTGTATTACTTTTTCTGCTATTTGTATATCTGGTAGTATGTGTGGACATGCGTGTTCCACATAGTCACTCTCAAATTTTTTTTCTTCTGTAAAAACTAATTGGAAATTTTTATTTAGTGCTTCACAAATATCTTTCTCTTGTGTATAAGTTATTCCCTCGTCCGTAATGGATTGTATTATATCTTTTACTTTGGTTTTGCTTCTGATATAGCTGTAAAACAGCTTTGGTTGATCACTACTTTTATTTATTATATCCTGCTCAAACTGTTTTTGGGCTTCCCTCCTTATTCTTGTATAGTCGTTTCTTGCCTGTTTGTAATTATTATACGCCCTTTCACTATTGTGTCTTCTGTATCTATTCCACAACAGATCTCTTCTTTCTTTTGATTTTTTATATTCTGTATTGAACCATTTATGTATTTTCTTATCTGCTTCTTTGTGCTGTGGGATGTACTTCTGGACTCCTATTTCATAAAATTCACAGAATTTTTTATATACAGCATTTAAATCTTGTCCTCTAAGCTCATTTTCCCAGTCAACTTCTAAGAAATACTTCTTTAGGTCTTGATAATTTCCCTTTTTATAGTTTAGGCTCTAAGTAACTGTCATTGCTGTTTACTATGTCATATGCTATCCTGAAGTTATAATTTAGTACTGCATGATCGCTTTTGCCGAGTGGAGGGTGATATATTAAACTGTCAATGTCATTTTCTTGCCTAGTAAATATTAGATCTAGCACTGAAGGTACATCAAGTCCTCTTTTTCTGGTGGTTTCCCTCACATGTTGAGTTAAGAAAAACTCTTGTACGAGATCCAGGAGCTTTTGGTCCCAGCAGCTTTCTTGGCTATTTATATCTAGAGTATTCCAATTTATATTTGTATTGAAGTCCCCAGTTAGTATAATTCTTTCTGATTTCTCGTCCATTTTATGTAGCAATGATCTTATACTCTGAATTGTACTCTCTGCCAGGTCCTCATATTCGTCTCTTTCCCATGTGTTTGATCTGGGTGGCATGTACAAATTGGCTACAATTACTTTACCTTCAGATGTGTCGATCTCTACTGCAATCAGTTCTACTTGTGATGGTATATCTAGGTTTATTTCCTTGACTTTTAGATTTTTGTTAGTTAATATTATAATTCCTCCTCTTTTTTTTAAATTTCTGTCTCTTCTCCATATATTGTATTCCTCTAAGTTTAGTATGTCATTGGATATCCTTGGTGTTAATTTTGTCTCAGTTAGGCATATTATTTGTGGTTTATTTTCTCTGACATAATCATTCATCTCTAGTAATTTAGATACCATTCCATCCACATTTGAGTACATCAACTTTATCATCTTGTTTATATACTTGTCATGACATGGTTCTACTACCTTCCTCCTTTTTCTTCCATCCTGTTTGTGTACCACTTTCGTACCTGCAATCCTATTACTTTGTAAAAAAAAATTCTTTTTCTCCTCTTCTGATCTTCCCTCATTTTGTGTGTGTGTGTGTGTGTGTGTGTGTATTTTAGCTGATCTGATGCAACATGAATGCTCATTATGCTGACAAGAAGTTACCTGTGGGTCATGGCTTCTTGATACCACCATAATTATGAGGTAAGGCCTATCTATCTACCTGTCTGTCTATATTCATGTCTTAATTCCATAAGGAGTTACACAAACAAATCGTCTCCTAGTTGCCCTGTCCTCTGCCATTTTGCTGTCCTCCCTCCAGTTCACACCCCACTTCTCGTAAATGTCTCCACCCCATCCCTCCATCTCATTCTTGGTTTCCCCACTCCCTCTTTCCCCCTTCCACCTCACTCACATACACTCTCCTCCTCAGTCTCTCATTCTCCATCCTCTCCATATGGCCACATGAGGTAAGGTACAACATAGAAACCATTATGAAGCACTAAAGCCTCATACTGCTTACAACTGTCATCACACCCAGTGAATTGAACAACGCTGTTAAGGTGCACTTTTCCTCTAGTCCACCATCCTCCCCTCGCGGGATAAGGATGGAAATGAGATGCGTCTTTCTGCTTATATAGGTGTAACATTGGGAAGCCGCCTCTCACCAGCACAAGTATGTAGATGAATGTGTGGCTCAGCATGCCTTGGTAACTGAGGAAGAGAAAAAAATAAGGATAGAAATATATGGAGGATTTTATATGTAAATTTGGATATAACTACGCACACATCAATAAAACAGCGCTTGTGTCGTTGATACAATATGAACCTGAACCACACATTTCACGCACTATTTAGGCTCCTGCATTGTGTTGGTAAACCTGCCATCACATTATCTCTTAGATGCCCAGGTACTCTATCAAGGGTATTATTGTTTTTATGGACATCACACTATGCCGATCTCTATTGGGTACTGCGATTATGTAAATATAAACAGTGTAACATGAACTAGACAACATGAATAAACACTGCTGTTTGAACATTGATGCAGTTTTTATGACCATATAAATATTTTATGAATATATTGCGTTAATTCCATATCTGTCATTACTGTTTAAGTAAGTAGCCTACAAGTCATCTGGTCAGACCCGATAGCCTTGGTAATACCACAGTGTTACTTGGTAACTGTCACACCAAGTTCCTTAACTGAGATGCACAAAAAGTCTCTCTCTCTCTCTCTCTCTCTCTCTCTCTCTCTCTCTCTCTAGTACGACTTATAGATATCCTTTCTCTTCACAGTGCCTTTGCATTGATGGAGTCGGGTTTATATGAGAAGTGGATGAAGTACTCCCTGGCCAACGCCACCGCCTGTGTCAATCCACCCATGGTCATCACCGTCACTAGTGTCCTCTCACTCACCAACCTCTGGGTAATTAGAAGACTGTGTGCAGTTTTGACACGTACTGTCTATCTCTCTCTGTCTCTCTATATCAGTTACCAGTCGCCTTAATCCTGTAAGCGGTGGGTACTGAGAAATCGCCTCCACGTCGTCATGTCTTCTATTGCCTTCTCTCAAAATCATGCCGACTCACTAACCTCTGGATAACTATGGATTTTCACTGGAATTCACGAATATATTTACGGCATCTCTCTCTCTCTCTCTCTCTCTCTCTCTCTCTCTCTCTCTCTCTCTCTCTCTCAACTTTGATTCATTATTGAGAAGAGGGACATATGACATGGAAAGTTTCTGCACTGCTCTTCTTTTCATCTCGACAAATAATAATAATAATAATAATAATAATAAAAAAAATAATAATAATTATTATTATTATTATTATTGTTATTATTATAAAAATAATGATGAATAATAAATAAATAAATGAAACGCCGAGAACTGAAGCCCGAAGCTGTCTACGCAAAGCATCACTTGGTATTCCTCCGTCAAGCCTTGTTCATGGACTTGCTTTACATCCTCCATCATAGGGTTCATTGTGGATTGAAATGATTCTAATGATAAATTAAGCTGATCCCATATAACCTTTAACCTTGAACCCTTGACCTTGCTGACCTAACCACTCCATCGCACCTTCATACTGTTGAGAAGCGGGATTTGCCAGTTAAGTAGTGCTGGAGTATTCCCAACGAATCTTGATTTTTTTTTTTTTTTTATGCATCGGAGTTGCCAGTTAGCCTGCATTTTTTAGTTTGTTGTTTTGTAAGTTGTACGTTAGTTCTTGTGCTCTTTTTCATTATAGTGTTTCATTTATGTGATTGTTTGTTAAATTATGTTATTTTCTCCCAGTTTCTGTTCTAAATAATTTAGAGTGTTAAGTAGTGTAAGAAAACTCTGAGATATTTTGGATGTCTCTGAGTTGGCGAATGTTGTATCTGTTGCTCCCTCGAGAATGCACGAGAACTTTGGAGAAGAAGTAGATCACTCTTTAATACAGGATGCTTATATAAAGATGGGGAAGAGACTAGAGCAGTTCAGTCTGAGAGTAGTTCAGTTCAGTGCGGTGAAGACTGTATTGCTCCAGTACTTCTGAAAACAGTGAAATGTAGCCACAAGTATTAAGTGTAATTATATGGAAAAGAAAGACAGTGAACTTAAGAAGCCAGTGTTAATTACATTGCTTTTGCTGCTCTGTATTGTTGTACACTGAAAGGCTGCCTCTGCAAAAAATAGCTCACTGGGCAATATCCTTCCTATGCTGAACTGCTGTTGTTGGACCCTGTGTCAGTGTGGGATGCTGACATAACATTGGTGTCAGGAGTGGGATCTTTAGAAATGTGCTGCAGTGAGTCTTACCTTCAACATGGAGGCAGAAGGTGTACAGACAAGAGGCCAAGCTAGGCAGGAGGAGGCATCGATGGGTGCAGTTATGAAGCTATTACAAGCACAACTTCAAGTGCAGAATGAAGGACAGAAAGAACTCAAAGAACAATTACAGGCTCAAAATGAAGGAGAGAAAGAACTCAAAATACAATCACAGACACACAATGAAGGACAAAAAAAAAGAACAATTACAGACACAAAATGAAGAACAGAAAGAATTTTATGAACAGCTTGAAGAGCCATTACAGGAGCAACAGAGAGAATTACAGCTGATGATGATGAGGAGTATGTGGTGGCATATTACAGCAAGAAGCTCAGCCCACCGGAGCAGAACTATGTGTGACCCGTAAGGAGCTCTTGGCAGTGATAAAGACCCTTGATTTCTTCCATCCCTACTTGTATGGGCCCTGCTTCATCATCAGGACAGACCATGTAGCACTGAAGTGGCTGAAAACATTAAAGAATCCTGAAGGACAATTAGAACACCGGCTTGGAAAGCTGGACCAGCACAATGATGAGGTGCAGCACCATCCTGGGTGGGTACATGGCAATGCTGACAGCCTGAGTCATCGGCCTTGTGACCCAGAGTGCCGGCAGTGTAGTAAAAAAGATCATAGCAAGAAATGCAGCCGTACTGCAGTGACAGGGCCAATGTCGGATGAAGAAGACATGAAGAGGATGCAGATGGAGGATGCAGATTTACAACCAGAGCTAGAGTGGCTGCAGCGAAGTTAAGTGCTACCATTGTGGGAAAAGGTTTCCAGATTCAGCCCTGCGACTATGAGCTACTGGAGTCAGTGGGACCTTCTTTGTTTGAAGAATGAACTAATGGAGCGTCAGTGGGAGACACCTGATGGCCTCAACAAGTATTGGCAACTGACAGTTCCGAAGAAAATTAGGTCTGGGATCTTTGATGAGTCTCATAACCAGATCACTAGTGTGCACCTGGGAGTGAAGAAAACTCTGAGCCAGCTGCAACAGAGGTTCTACTGGACTAGCATATGTCAGGATGTTGAAGAGTGGTGTCGGGCCTATTGCTCTAAGAAGGGACCCAAGAAACGTGGTTGTGACCCTCTCCAGCTGTACCAAGTGGTGCACCAATGGAAATAGTCACGTTGGACATTGCTGGACCTCTGCCACTCACTGAAAAAGGAAACTGGTATATATGTGTTCCCATGGACTACTTCACAACATGGTCAGAAGCCTATGCCATCCCCGATCAAGAGGCTGCGACTGTTGTTCAGGTGTTGGTTGACCAGTTCTCTAATTTTGGGATGCCACAAGAGCTACATCCAGACCAGGGTAGAAACTTCGAGTCTACTGTGTTCTTGAGTGCTGCAAGTTACTGGGGATCAAGAAGACTAGGACGACCCCACTAAGGCCACAGTCAGATGGGATGGTGGAGAAATTCAAATGGACCCTGGGACAAGAACTGGCCAAGTACCGTATAGAGGGACAAATGGAATGGGGCCAGAAATTACCTACATTGCTGATGGCATATTGGTCTGCATCTCATGAATCTACCGGCTACACCCCTGCAAAACTGATGCTGGGCCACAAGCTATGTTTACCTGTTGACTTGGTAATGGGAAGACCACCTGGTGAAGAGTTGCCTACAGACACCTCCAGTTATGCAAAGCACATTCAGGAAAGGCTGGCTGAGATACATCATCAAGTGCGAGGAGCCCTCAAGTTTTCAGGAGAGGTGATGAAGTGCAAGTATGATGCCAAGGCAAGTGAGGTGAGCTTCAAAGATGGTAACAAAGTTGGGTTATATAATGCTCAGTGGAAGAAAGGACCATCACTGAAGCTGCATAGCCCTAGGGACGGGCCTTACACTGTGTTGGATTGCCTGTCAGATGTAACTATCGGGTTTAAGGAGGTAGGAAATCTCGCCCAAAGGTGGTACATGTGAATCGCCTGTTGCAGCACCATTGGCCAGGGCAGTACAGCAGAGACATCGAAGAATCGTGCTCACCCCCAGCTGAGGATGTTGAGGAGGATCAAGGAGCTGAAGTAAGAGAGGATGGTGACAGTTTCCTGAGGGAACAAGTTAATCAGGAAGAGAACCAAGACATGCCAGGAGGAGTGGACTGTGTGGTGGAACAGGGTCGTCGTTGGAAGGGGCATAGAAGACCTGACAAGTTGAAGCATTATTTCATGTAAAATTAAATATTTACTTTTGTTTAATGATTATGTTTGTAAGTCTCTATCTATATATATACCTAGGCTGCTTCCCCCAAGGAAAGGGAGGTAGCCGAGACAGGACGACACACTCCCCATTTACTCATCCATTCAAACACATTCATTCGCATCTTAGCCCCAAAGGGGAGAACGGACAGATCCTCACTGCACCACACCGCACAAGGGTCAACTGCGCAATGCAATCAGTAACATCTGCAGCAGGGCCCGACAGCAGAACTGGTTTACCCCTGCCACATCATAACAGACCCATCCCCTTACCCGCACCTGACCTGACTAGCTGATCAGACCAAATGCGGGAGAATATCCCCTTAGGGTTGCGTCATCACTTATTCATTCACAATTTCTCTCCATTTATTTCTGTCACGCACAGCCACTCTTCCTTGCTCAACAGACATCCCTCTCGCATCCAGCGCTCTCTTCACATTGTCCATCCATCCTATTCGTGGTCTTCCTCTCAGCCTTACACCTCTCACATCAGATCTAGTTATCTTTTTCACCAATCGTTTGTAAGTACTGTGTAATTTTGTCGAGACGACAAAGGACTAAGGAGTGGGTAGTTTTGAGAAGCGAGATTTGCCAGCTATATAGTGCTGGAGTATTCCCGGGGATTCTCGAATTCTTTTTTGTTATGCGTCAGAGTTGCCAGTTAGCCTGCTATTTTTGAATGAGTTATTTTGTAAGTTGTACATTAATTTTTGTGCTCTTTTTCTTTATAATGTTTTATCTATGTTATTGTTGATTTATGTAATTTTATCTCAGTTTATATGCAAAATAATTAATAGTGTTAAGCAGTGTAAGAAAACTCTGGGATATTTTGGATGTCTCCGAGTTGATAACTGTTGTATCTGTTGCTCCCTCGAGAATGCACGAGAACTTTGGAGAAATAGTAGATCACTCTAGTATATGGGAAGCTTATATAAGGATTGGGAAGAGCACTAGGGCAGCTTCAGTCAGTTTTCCGTCCGGTTTGAGTGTAGTTCAGTTTAATGCAGTGAAGACTGTACAGCTCCGGTACTTGTGAAAACATTGAAGTGTAGTTGGCAAGCATTAAGTGTAATTGCAGTTAGTGAAGATTGTATATCTCCGGTACTTGTGAAAACAGTGAAATGTAGTTAGCAGGCATTAAGTGTAATTATTTGGAAAATAAAGATAGCGAACTTAAGAAGCCAGTGTTTTATTTACAATGCTTGTGCTACTCTGTTGTACACTGAAAGGCTGCCTCTACGAGGAGTAACTCACTGGGCAACGTCCTTCCTGTACTGAACTACTGCTGTTGGACCCTGTGTCAGTGTGGGACGCGGATATAACAATACAGTGTCGGTGACAAACGTTTGGCTATAATCCGTTGAGAGGTTCAGCAGATATCGCTCCCAGGAGATAAAATCATTCCATACTATATATAATTTTAGTCACTGACCCCTTGACCTACTTGAACTAACCATTTTATCTTGTCATATTACATCGCTCCCAAAAGTTTGATGGAAATTTATCGATGGGTTCAGGAAATATCGCGTCCAGGAAAGTGTTATGGACAGATGCATGGCTGCACACACCCGCACATTCATGGACGGACAGACCAATCACTTAATGCCTCTTTCACCATAGGTGGGCAGAGGCATAATAATAAATAGAAATGTCGCTACTACTATTACTACTACTGACACTACTACTACTAGTATGGTAAATGAATGCGAGAGAGAGAGGTATAGACTGCACCTTCTGTGGCGAGAACTGCAACAACAGGCAACTGGGTGCCATGATGCCTCCCATCATATTCCAATGCTCGCTCAAGCACTCTGCACAGTTCCCTGTTTTTATTTACATCCTTTTTTTGTTTTGTTTTTTCATTACTTCTTCCTTTCAAGAGTTTAGCCATTTTTGGTTCTGTGTATATTTTCTTTTATGATTCTCTACATCGTTTATGACTGATAATGCTTAATAATATGAGGATATATAGAGAATTTTTAGGTTGGATGCCACTATCGAAAAACGTGCCTTGTACACTGTTTCTTAATTTAACCCCCATTGTGATATCCTGATATCCTTGTAAAACAGGGTAAGCATAACCAACACAGTTTACTGCAGTACCTTTTACATAAAATGCAAACATAAGACGATGACTGTATTAAACCTGTCGGCCCATGCTTTAGCAGAATAAATAAGGGTGTGACCACCCTATTGGTCATATGTATAAAAAATGTTCTGGCACAAATGTGGATTCAACATTTAATCTTTATGCTTAGGCACAACTGTGGCATTGGTGCAGCAATGTTTATTTTCAGAGTTATCATTAAATTTTGTATCCAGTTCATTTTCTATGATGTAAGGATTTTTATTTTCGTTTTCTAGTATGCCTTATTGGAGTAATTCATAATTTACTAACCTCCGAAAAGCAGCGAAGCATGACATTCAGTCTTTAATCATACTTTTGAAAATCCTCATAAAAATTCCTACAAATAACAACTCATATGTGGCATAGCAAATCTGTGCGATTTTTACTTACCAATACTAGGAAAACATACGAACTGGAAGCAAATTCTTGATAGTCTATCGAAAATGCCAAAAATGTGAATTATAGCTAAATTATAAAGCAGCTGTTGTTGAATCATTAAGCTTACCACCTGTCAAATCCTGTGCCACAATGGTGGAATATCCAGCTGTGGTATGAAAATTTTTGTTTAAGAATATGACCATAAGTAGTTATAAGACTGCTGGGGATATCCTAAATATATTTAATTTGTATGACAAAAAAAAGTGTTTCAGGTTTCAGATGTTAGTGTTAAGTAATATCTTTCATAAAAGATGCATTTAAACTTACCGACCATGTGTTATCATTTGTTCTCCAATTTTTCCACCTGACCATTACTTCCCATTACTTTCTTTTCTGTAGATTTCTGGGAAATCCATGAATCATCTTCCCTTGTCCAGGTTGGGCAGAGCATCCCCAGGAAATGCAGCAATGCATATTTTAAAAAGAAAGCCAACTTATCACATAAAAGCAAAAAGCGTGTTGGACATTCAACTTGCCCATGCCACTGGAAGGCAACATGGCACCTGTGGGTCATGTGACCTGGGCAGGCTGAGAGTTATCACAGCTTTACAGAAGGTGCTATGTCGAGTGAGCTGATGGTAGATGCCCTCACCTGTTGTGCATCATCACCGTTCTTCAGCTAACAAGTGGATACCATATAAAAACATTCGCAGTGGAAAACTTTTACAATTCTTTGACTGATTTCTCATTAAATTTAGCGGATAAAATGCAGCCTGGAGACGTCATTGAAAATTATGTTTGGAGTCTTCAAATGGCTGTATTAATGAAATATATACTGTGTTCATTAACTGTTTCAGTGCCAATGGGTTTTCTAAAGATACTTGTCATTCTATCTGTCTACCTATTAATTGTAAGGTCAGAATTTTGGACCTCAGATAACTACCATTCAACATGAAAGTACAAAAGCTGTAAAACATTCTCAAAACTTTGTAAAAACATTGATAATACTGCTAGATTTCTTCATGTTACAAGCCAAATAGCATGTCTTAATGGAAGTAAAGGAGGCTAAAATCTAGAGTTACTTAACATGACTTCCACTGGGGGGGGGGGCGGTAATATTGGTCCCTTTGGGAGTAAGGAGAGGTGATCGAAGATTTTCTGTCAAATGTAGGGAATGACCAGGAAACGTTTGGGAATTTCTACCATAGACTTACATGTGTTTGTTACTAAGTTTCGCCATATAAATGATGAAGCTTATTGTTTTCGTATCATTACACACTTTTTCTGAGATCATGATGATATTAAACAGGAAGGTACCCTAGGGTAACTCAAGTAGCCTACTTGTGGCAAATATAAATATCCTTGACCTATTTCTGAACGTGCAAAAATTGCGTATTTGAAATTGAAATATCTCAGAAACTGAGATACAACTATTTGTTTGCAAGTCCTATTAAAAAAAAAAAAATGATACAAATTTTGGCTGAATATTTTGCGATTTAGCCTACTGGAAAGTACAAAATTCAAATCTGCTGAGTGTTTTCTTTGTTGCACGTTATAGAGAAAACCACAAAAGCTGTAAAAATGTAACTTTACAGAAATATAGCCGTTGCCCCTCTTGTTATATGAAAGGAATATGGATACAGTTAAAAGTGCAGTTAGCCAGATACTGAGATAAATGTAAAATGTACCCATGCATTCTTCCACACCTTTGTCTTCAGATCTTGTTGTTATTACACAAGAAGCTACCTTAGCTTAGTCTAATTGCATGTTCTAAATATGACTAATCCTGAACTAATTTAAGTTCACAGACTTGTTTATGATGCCAAAATTTCATTCCTTACAATTATTATACCATAAACAGTTACAGACAAGCTTCCTTATTGTGGCTACACGATAAGTTAATTGGTAACTAATTATTATTATTATTATTATTATTATTATTATTATTTTGTTTTCAGGGCATGTTCGTGGTGCTTGGCCTAGGCTGTGGGATATCATGCCTTGTTCTGCTCTTGGAGAAGATTGTGTCCAGTACAATGCCGTTGACAGAAGTACAGTTAAGTATATAATGACGATGCTACATTAGCTGTAAGGTGCTCTCTCTCTCTCTCTCTCTCTCTCTCTCTCTCTCTCTCTCTCTCGATGTACTTGCATTAGTGTGCATTTATACATGTGATACAAAGCTCACTTATTATATTTCCCTCTTACTTAGGATATCTTTTACAGCCGGGGTTGTAGTTAACAGACTAATTAAGTAAAAAAATCATGCCGACATAACAGAGGTCATTGCCACTATTAGTAGTTTTTTTTTTTTTTTTTTAATTGACGTATTGGATTTTATATTGTAGCCGGCAAGATGTCATTAGACTTATCAACATAGTTGTGTTTCTTGCTGGCAGAGGGTTAGATTGTATGTAATTACCTTATTTGCTCCTTGGCTACAAAAACGGTTGCACTATATCAGTTTAGTTTAATACGACTAAATTTTTTTCAGTTTATGGTAAATATCATCGTAATAATAATGGTTACTGGATTAAGTTTCTACTTCGTTCACTGCCACGGCTTTCCTCTGAGGGGAAAAAAAAAAAAGGACAATCTAGCGGTCGTAGGAACAGTACAAAACCTAACCTTGTACTGAAATGTTAAATTGTTGCTATCCCACATGAATACCTTCATAATATGCTGTATAATGCAGTATAGTACATAAGAGAAGAAGTTAAGTTACTGATACAGTCCTCCGAAAACTGTGTTACTGTCTTATACATATAAGACCTGGTAAAAAAATCTAACTTGTGAATTTCAAATTGTAGTACCAAAGACAAGTTGATCCATAATGAAAGTATCATGTGTGCAAAATTTTGTTGTAATCGATGTTCATATAGAGCCTGCCTCGTCATTATCTCGCCATTAGCTGAATGTGGTGCACCAGTGCCGTTGTAGGAGTCTTATGGGTCAGACCTTGTATTTTGTGTGTGTGTGTGTGTGTGTGTGTGTGTGTGTGTGTGTGTGTGTGTGTGTGTTAAATCATCTATTCTTTGCTCTCATATTATTTCTTTCATTTTTAGGTATTAATGCTTAATAGCTAACTACTCGTATCTTGGAGAACTACAAATATGGCTCACATTACTCGGACTGCCTTAACTCATGATATTTTTGACACGTTAAGAACTATTGGTGACAAGCAACTTTTATCGAAGTGCGGTGTGAGAAGACATTTTTTACTGAAATAGAAAAATCGAAAGTGTCAGTGAAGGAAACAGTGAAGGATCTTGGATCAGAATTTCGATGTCTTTGGGAAAAAGCTTCAGTTCCTTGTGTTCACTTAACAAGAATTAAACAGCTGGTTTTGGACAACCATGCAAAGTATAAGATCCTAGTGAAAAACAAGGGGAAGAACTGCTACAACAAACAGCATGAAAACTATAAAACTCTTATGCAGAAGGAGCTATTTGAGATCTCCTGCTGCAAATGTAAATCCTTCAAAGAGTGTAAGTGTTCAAACAAAGAAAGGTGCCCGTAAGTGAAAGAGTTCCTTTCAGATCAAAGAGGAAATAGACAGATATGCATTGGAAAAGTGGATACAAAAGAAACAAAAATCCTTCTACAACGAGCAAAATGAAAAAGGGATTCAGAGAACTACAAAATGAAAACTTGTGATTCTATTTGTCGGAAGGGTCAAAGTGGGATGGAGGAAGTGAGTGACACTGATGATAGTTTGGCAAATGATGGCACAGACGAAACATATCGTCCGAGCGTAGAAAAAAGGAGGAAAAGAATTAAGATCACGAGTGCAAATCAACTGTGAACTGGTTGCAAGAGAATCCGATCGATTTGGTGTGCGTGATAGAGGCGCCGCTTCAATTGCCACATCCGCTCTGGTGGTGCTGGACTTGTTTTACCCGAAAACAAGAATTCAGTTCCAGGTATAGACAAGTCAGAAGTAAGACGTGCTAGAAAATCAGGCAGAGAAAGACTTCAGCATATAGAAAAAGGAAAACATAACAGCACCGTATTTTAATGGAAAAGAAGACAAAACATAAAATTGGAAGAGAAAAAAGATGAACATGGTTCTCTGTCCATTCACCAAGCATGCAAATTTCAGGAACATATTCCATTAGTTAAAGAGCCAGGCTCTGAATACCTTGACCATGTAACACCTAATGGGGAACAGCAACGTCTGTTTCTGAGTACTTGATGAACTGTGGGCTGAAGTCTGAGATGCTTGTTGCAGTAGGGTGTGATGGTACACCTGTTAACACAGGGACAAAGGGCGGAGCAATAAAATTGACTGAAGACTTTCTTAACCGTTCTTTGCAGTGGCTTATATGTTTGTTACACTTCAATGAGTTTCCATTGTAAGTGAACATAGTTTGTCGTTGTTTACAGTTGTTCACCGCTGCTGCCAATGAAAGTAGAAGTAGCCGAGGGCCGAAATTATACAGAAAAAGTTATCTGGTTTATCGTCGATGGGAGAGGCACTAGGAGAGAGTAATGGTGAGGCATTGTAGTAGATGTCAGTGTAGGCCTTCTCTGTTCCGTTATCCTCTTCGTATTTTAAGTGGGATGATGAAATAGGCTGATTTGGGTCAATGGAGTATATTGTCAGACAGTTATATGAATAGAAGTTAAGAGTCTGGCATGACCCGTGTAGCCTATGGTTAGTAGCAGTTTGTGCTGGCTGCAGTCCTCCTACTGTACTCTCACTCTGCTACTCCTTATCGCTCTCTGTTCTCTCTCTTGTTCTCTTCTTGTCTAACTAACTTTCCTACATGTGATATCGGACTTATATCCCCTTCTAGTTTCCGGCTAAAGTGTGCAGGTGAACGTGTGCGTGTGTGTGTGTGTGTGTGTGTGTGTGTGTGTGTGTGTGTGTGTGTGTGTGTGGGTCATGTTTCCGCCACATGATGAGAGGTGTTTGGCATTCTCGATTAGTCTAGGGTAAGGGAATAGTTTAGTTGTCTCTTCCTGGAGAACTCAGACATATCTACCTGTTTTACATATTGTTATTTATTGCTATATAGTTACATACCGTAGTTACATGTACGAGTAGTCTAATATACTATAGCACTAGCCGTGTGTGTGTGTGTGTGTGTGTGTGTGTGTGTGTGTGTGTGTGTATGTGTGTCTTTTGGGCAACCGAAACAACATATTCAAATCGCACAAAAAATGGCACAAAAATCGCAAAATATTCGCTGATGTGAAAAAACTTGGTCCCATCACGATTGAAAAACTTCTACTATATTTAATGAGCGATCACATTTTGACCAAAAAACACCGGTCCCGGCGTCCGCCATAGGATCTCCATAAAATTTTTTGCCCATAGCTGTAACTAAAATATATTATGGCAGCGCAAGAGCAAGTGCGAGGGGTTCGAAGGTCCCACGAGCACTTGTATTGTGCTATAGCATATTATGCCTACACCATATCGGCATATATTTAAACATTTGGATGGTAAACCTCAGGGTCCGCAGCATTCAACGGAAAAAAAGACAGGAGAAACGGTTATTAACCTCCCTGTGGTAAATTTTGAACCACTCCCAGTAGATGATGCGAAGAAGCTTCATGAGACCTATTCAGAGTTAGATTAAAGTAAGGATCAAAAATATATTCTGACTTTATGGTATGCAGTGTCATCTGGAAAATTTCCTGCATCATTCTTTTCAGTTGAACCAGGCCCATTAGCACAGTCAAGATGGCTGACAGCATGTGCAAGAATTTTGAAACTGTATGGCTCAGTACCTCTTCCTTCCAAACTATTGAAAACACTAGCCAAATATTTGATGACTGTATACATTGTGACCTGATCTGAGATTTAAAAAGATCCTTCCTGTGTCAATGGCCCAAAACATCTATTCAGTGCTGTTAACAAGATCAAATATACGAGAGATGAATGCTTGGGAGCATATAAGGCTGCTACCCAGGCTATTCAAACAAATGCTTTCTATGCCCATCCGGAACACATGCTTTTGGGCATCGCAATTGATGAAGATATTGACATCAGGAGAGATGCTGTGAAGGGCAGATCGTTATACTCAAATGTTGGGATGTGGTGGATATAACAGAACCACCACTCCTCAAGAATTTGACTGATGTTGAACTACATGTTTTGGTTGAAAGTCCTGAACTTGTGGAAAAGCTGTGTCCAAAGTATCGTTGCCATTCTCAGCCAGAGTCAGTTGAACGCACAGTAAAGCTGGTGACTGAAGCACCTGCAAAAGGTTTTAGTTACAGAAAAAGAGATGGGTATATAAGAAACATACGCAAATGAAGAAAAATAATGCCAGCATTCGAACCAAAGAAGGATTTCCAAGCAGAGTAACTCGGGCCCAGTTTAATGGAAGGGTGGATGGGATGGGTTAGGTGTGGAACTCCTCTTTGCAGCCACCGCCTCATGGTGAGTTCTGGGTAGAGCACGTCACAATGTGCTAGCTAATGGCTGCATAGTAAAGTGTCCAGGCGCCACCTCTTACTGACATGATACGGATACAATATTCCGCAGTTCTCTTTCCTTTATATAGGAGCAGTTTTCCCTCTGTTATAAAATGAAAACTGGACTGTATTTTTTTGGGGGGGTGGGATCTTATGACCCGGTCTAATATATATATATATATATATATATATATATATATATATATATATATATATATATATATATATATATTGTTACGGAACAGAGAAAGATAACGTACACTTTCAGTGAGAATGCTAAAAATCACTACTGTCCCGTAAAGTTCCAGGTTCAAAACAAGAGTTAGGTAAAATTACAAGTTAAAGTTTAATGCTTAAATTAACAACAAAACATTCAGGACTCATAAGGATAATGTAATGGCAAAAACAGGTTAAATATATGGTTAACTGCAATAGCCTCTATTAACACGAAATTAGCAAGAGTAAATTTATCTAAGTCAGCCCTGATGAAATGAGATACCAGATAATACTCAGTGAATGCCAGATAAATTATTACAGATACAAACTATTATCAAAAATGACTGACAAAGAACCCTACATAAATTACAAACTTCACTAGGCCTACAAATTAAACTTATGCTATACAGTACAAGAAAAAATGCAACAACAGTTATACTCAAATTACACACAGCTGCTAGATGTTTGGAGATTTCTTGAGCACTCACAATAATAATAATTGTACAGGGGAGGACAGAGATGTGAACAAAATGAGGAGCAGATCTAAGTGGCAATGATGCAGAGACTGAGCTCATTATATAGGGGCCAGCAGAGCCTGATACAACTTGTAATAAGGACGCGCAAATGAAGCGATGGGGACAAACGGTCGACAATCCCGCACTGAATAACAGAAAGGACGACTTACTCTACTATAACGGTAGAAGGGGGGGACTGAGGCAGAACACGCTCGTGATCAAACATGCAGCAACTGTGCGTTAAAATTACACAAAGGAGGATGAAATCATAGGCTATGTAACACCTCCCCATAAAGAAAAAAGAAATTTACAAAGGAAATTTCTTATTACTTTAAAACAATCTGTCTAAAGTCTGGATAAGCAATCTGCAATAACATTTTCTTTCCCCTTGACATGTTGTATGTCTAATGAATACTCCTGAAGAAGTAGACTCCATCTTGTCAATCTCTGATTTTTATCTTTAAACTTACTAAGGAATTTCAGTGGGTTATGATCGGTATAAATGACTATGGGGTCAAAACCAGAACACAAATAAAATGAAAAATGCTGTAAACCCAAAATCAAGGCCAAAAACTCTTTCTCAATAGTTGAGTAGTTCTTTTGAGGTGGAGTGAACTTCTTACTGTAATAAGATACAGGATGTTCAATACCCTGATCATCCTCTTGCAGCAAAACAGCCCCAGCTCCTGTATCACTTGCATCAACAGCCATCTTAAAAGGCTTAGCAAAATTTGGAGTAGCGAGCACTGGCTGACTTAATAGAATAGCTTTAAGTTTGTTGAAAGAGGATTCACAGTTATCGGTCCAGACAAATTCAACTTCCTTTTTCAGTAGGTCTGTAAGTGGTGATACAAGAATAGAAAAGTTAAGAACAAATCTCCTGTAATAACCTACCATTCCCAAAAATCTTTGTAGCTCTTTCCTACTTTTAGGTCTGGGAAGATCACTTATAACCTGAACCTTAGCTCCTGGTGGTGCAACATGTCCATCACCAATTACATACCCAAGGTACTGAACTTTAGCTTGACCAAACTCACACTTTGATAAATTAGCTACAAGATTAGCATGAACTAAACGGTCAAGAAATTTACTGACATGGCATAGGTGATCTTTCCAGTTGTCACTGAAGATTAATACATCATCAATATAAACAACACACCCTGCCAAACCCTCTGTTACAACATTCATGAGCTTCTGAAATGTGGCTGGTGCATTCTTCATACCATATGGCATTACAGAACATGCAAAAGCCTTTCCTAGTGTTACAAAACATGAGATCTCCCTAGCACGTTCAGTCATAGGTACTTGCCAGTATCCCTTTAACAAATCAAACTTACTTATGTACCTAGCCTTTCCGATCTTGTCTATGCAATCTTCCACACGAGGGAGAGGGTAAGTGTCTGTTTTGGTTATCTGATTAACACGTCTGTAGTCGATGCAAAGCCTATGTGACCCACCTGGCTTAGGGACTAGAGTGACAGGAGAACTCCACTCGCTCTGACAGGGCTCAATCATCTTGTGGTCCAACAGGTAGCCAAGCTCCTTTTGGATGAGAGGAACTTTCACTGGGTTCACACGGTAAGGAGGCAATTTAATTGGCTTTGCGTCTCCAACATCGACATCATGCATCAACACAGTGGTTCTTCCTGGAGTAGCACGGAACACTTGCGGGTACTCCTGCAGTAATGCCGAAAACTCCTGCCTTTCCTTGGGAGGTAGATGAGAAAGCTTAGTCTGGAGATCATTCATGATATCAGGATTCTTCCCCAAACTATCACTCAGGCTCATACTGCATGGGAGAGCTTCACTTGCAGACTCGGGTGGAACAGCTACAGTGCAGACTGGATTATTTTCGTCCCGCCTGTGATATAACTTTAGCATGTTGATGTGACATAGTTGCTTGCTCTTTCTACGATCTGGTGTGGCGATGACATAGCTGACATCACTGAGTTTCTTCTCCACGAAATAAGGGCCACTAAACTTGGCTTGAAGAGGTTGCCCATGAACTGGTAGCAGAATCAAAACCTGATCTCCTGGCTGAAAGTGGCGTAACCTGGACTTCTTGTCATACCAAGTCTTCATCTTCTCCTGAGCAGCTCCTAAATTCTCTCTCGCCAGCTGTAAAGCAGTGGACAGCCGTTCTTTGAACTTCATCACATACTCCAGCAGGTTGACGTCATCTTCCTCCGACAGCCAGCATTCCTTGAGTAACTTAAGGGGTCCTCTTACTTCATGGCCAAACAGTAGTTCAAAAGGTGAGAAGCCCAGTGATTCATTTGGAGATTCTCTTGCAGCAAACACAACGAATGGAAGACCTTTATCCCAGTCTTTCTGATGTTCCAAACAGTATTTCTTGAGCATCGATTTGAGTGTTTGATGATATCTCTCCAACGCTCCTTGGGTCTGGGGATGGTAAGCTGAAGACGTGATCTGGGTGATGCCCAACTCTTTCAGAGACTGCTTGAAAACATTCGACATGAAATTACTTCCTCGGTCTGACTGTACCTCCTTGGGCAGACCAAACTTTGTGAAAAACCCTAGCATTTCCTTAACCACGTTCTTTGCTGAGATGTTTCTAAGTGGAATGGCTTCAGGATAACGAGTAGCCATATCAATCATGGTCAACACATAAGAAAATCCTGAAGAAGTCTTAGGAAGAGGGCCCACAATATCCACCAACACACAGGTGAAAGGCGCCTCAAAAGGAGGAATGGGAACTAGAGGTGCAACCTTTTCGGTCTGATTACACTTCCCCACAACTTGACAGGTGTGACAAGACTTACAATACCAGGAAACATCCCTGAAGATACCTGGCCAGTAGAAGTGTTTCAAAATGCGTGCCACAGTCTTCCTCACTCCAAGGTGTCCTGCCAAACTGGAATCATGAGCCACTCTAATGATATCCTGCCTACAAACACGAGGGATGACAACTTGATGTACAACCTCCCATTCACAGTCGGCTGATGCTGTTGGGGGTCTCCACTTCCTCATAAGTACTCCTGACTTTACATAATAACAAGTAGAAGCACCGGCTGACTCTTCTTCACTGTAAGCAGAGTTAGCTAGACCTTTCAACTCAGGGTCAGCAACCTGCAACTCAACCAACTCTTGACGAGACAAATTATCAACACTACGGGGTACTGCCTCATCTGGTGAGTGGTCCAAATTAGCAAGAAAAGTGTCAGCTAGGATAACATCATCATCATCATTATCCTCTAAATCACCAGTAACTTTAGACTTAGCCCTAGTGACAGCACATGCAGGGAACACATCAGGGACATCACAATCCCGGGACGCAGCCACTGGCTCACTAGACAACTGAGGAGCTGGACACACTTGACTTCCACCAATATCATTTCCAAGTAAGAAAGTTACACCTGACATTGGGAGTGTCTCAACCAACCCAACCATAACAGAACCATTAACAAAACCAGACTCTAAATTCACTCTGCACAGAGGAACAGAGAAGTAATTATTCCCTACACCTTGTAAGATTACAGTTTCATCAGAGGAATTAAAATTAGAGCCTAGAACACTGGTCAGCATAAGGGATTGGCAAGCACCTGTATCACGATATATTTGAACTGATTTCCTGTCATTACTGTCCAGAGGACTGACAAAACCATCAGACAGGAAATTAGCACATGAACTCTTGAGAGTGTCACCCACGTTACTGCTCAAAAGAGGAGCTCCATCATGAGAATTTAAGTTACCCCTCAAAGCAGGTTCAGTTAACTCAGTTAAAGAATTCTGGGAACTCTCAAGAGTGGACACTAGACCAATTGACTGAATATTTAAAGACTCCTTTTTGTTCACATCACGCTGTCTCCTGAAACATCTCTCCGTAGTATGACCAAGCTTACTACAATAAGTACATTTACTTTTCTGAAATCTAGAGGTGAAGCTGGTATTTACTTCCTGAGAAACATCATCCTTATTCTCTTTCCTGTTACCTGTACTCTGAGTAGAGGCAACGTACTTACTCTCAGCTTTCCCTTTTTCTCTAGAATATCTCTTGTGAGTGAGAACATACTCATCAGCTAAAACTGCAGCATCAGACAAATTATCTATTCTTTTCTCATCAAGATATAGGCTTACATCTTTATAAATACACCTTTTGAAGTCCTCCAGCAAAATCATCTGCTTAAATTTATCAAAATCAGAATCCACATTCTTAGAATTTAACCACTGCTCTAACAAATCTTCTTTGATTTTTGCATACTCAACATGGGATTGCTTATCTTGCTTGTAAGTTGTCCTAAATTTTACTCTATAGGCTTCAGGAACAAGCTCATAGGCCTTAAGAATCAAGCTCTTAACTACATCATAATTATCAGACTGATCCTGAGGCAAAGATGCATAAGTTACTTGAGCTTTACCGGTGAGAACAGTTTGAAGGAGTACTGGCCAATACTCCTTAGGCCAATTAAAACCTGTAGCTACCCTCTCAAACAACTGAAAATACTTTGTTAAATCAGATTCATTAAAAGGAGGGACAAGTTTAACATTTTTAGCCACATCAAAATCATCAGAGCTAGATGATCCAGTTCCACCTTGTTTCATGCGATACTCATGGTCTGCCTGAATCCTGGCAAGTTCAATTTGTGCCTGTATCTGTGCCTCCTGAATCCGAACCTGAGATTCCGCCTCCTTAGCCTGAGACTCAGCCTCCTTAGCACGTGCTTGAAATTCAGCCTCCTGAATACGAGCCTGAGACTCCGCCTGCTTAGCATTTGCCTGAAATTCAGCTTCTTTAGCACGAGCCTCCTGCAGAGCTAGCTGTAACTTAGCTAATTCAATCTGCGTTTGCTCATTTGGAGGAGTTACATTAAACAAGCTTTTATTAATCATGCCAACAATTTGATCTTTAGAATGATGAGAGTGAACTGCAATTCCCAATTGTTGAGCAACAAGCTTAAGTTCATTCTTTGTTCTGTTTTCTATATCACACACTGTTTGCACATTTGACAAAAAATCTTTGGCTTCATCAAGTGTAGAAATAGTAGCCATCATGAATATATCACTGTCACAAAATATCAAACAATATCCTTATGATAATATCCTGAATATCCTGATATGAGGTCGCCAAATTTATGTTACGGAACAGAGAAAGATAACGTACACTTTCAGTGAGAATGCTAAAAATCACTACTGTCCCGTAAAGTTCCAGGTTCAAAACAAGAGTTAGGTAAAATTACAAGTTAAAGTTTAATGCTTAAATTAACAACAAAACATTCAGGACTCATAAGGATAATGTAATGGCAAAAACAGGTTAAATATATGGTTAACTGCAATAGCCTCTATTAACACGAAATTAGCAAGAGTAAATTTATCTAAGTCAGCCCTGATGAAATGAGATGCCAGATAATACTCAGTGAATGCCAGATAAATTATTACAGATACAAACTATTATCAAAAATGACTGACAAAGAACCCTACATAAATTACAAACTTCACTAGGCCTACAAATTAAACTTATGTTATACAGTACAAGAAAAAATGCAACAACAGTTATACTCAAATTACACACAGCTGCTAGATGTTTGGAGATTTCTTGAGCACTCACAATAATAATAATTGTACAGGGGAGGACAGAGATGTGAACAAAATGAGGAGCAGATCTAAGTGGCAATGATGCAGAGACTGAGCTCATTATATAGGGGTCAGCAGAGCCTGATACAACTTGTAATAAGGACGCGCAAATGAAGCGATGGGGACAAACGGTCGACAATCCCGCACTGAATAACAGAAAGGACGACTTACTCTACTATAACGGTAGAAGGGGGGGACTGAGGCAGAACACGCTCGTGATCAAACATGCAGCAACTGTGCGTTAAAATTACACAAAGGAGGATGAAATCATAGGCTATGTAACAATATATATATATATATATATATATATATACTCTCTCTCTCTCTCTCTCTCTCTCTCTCTCTCTCTCTCTCTCTCTATATATATATATATATATATATACATATATATATAGAGAGAGAGAGAGAGAGAGAGAGAGAGAGAGAGAGAGAGAGTATACAAAATGGGATTATCGTTATTTTGCTTATCACACATGCAAAACATATGTTTTATACTTTATCTTGGCTCAATATTGTCATCTCTTCATCCTGAACGCTGAGTTGTGGCAACGCATTAGCACTAGAATAGGATGCGAGTCACGTAGTGGTATGGAAAGCCTGAAGAGCCATAGTCCTGTCTTTATTTATTTATTTATTATTTTTGTCACTAAACTACAAATCGTTCAGCTTCAAAAGACAAGAAATCTGGACCAGTTTTTTTTTTTTTTTTTTCTTTTATGCGAGGAAGAAGGAACCAAAGGCCACGAGCCCGCAATTATTGTTCCTTCCGAGAGAAAAACAAAATACAAGAGAGAGCCAAATTCAAGATCCGATCATTTCGAAATGACTGGACACACTGCGTTTGAAAGACTGGAGATCATAGGAAGCAGGAAATACAGACAGAGGGAGACAGTTCCAGAGTTGACCTGTTGCATAAATGAAGGACTGGGAGTAACGGTTAACTCTTACATTAGAGAGTTGCACAGAAAAGGGGTGAGAGTTTGCTGCTAGACGGGTGCTTCGCGCCCGTCGTAGAGGAGGAGGAATGCATGCACACAGTTCAGAGGAGCAGTGACCATTGAAGTAGCGATAGAAAAGAGATAAAGATGCAACAGTGCGACGAAGAGACAGAGGTTGAAGGGAGTCAGTAAGAGGAGGAAAGTTAATGAGACGAAAAGCCTTTGACTCCACCCTATTGAGAAGAGCTGTATGTGGGGAGCCTCCCCACACATGAGAGTTGTACTCCACACAGGGGCGGATAAAACCCCTGTATAGTCAGCAAACTGTGCAGGGATAAAGAAGGAACGGAGTCGGCGTACCACACCTAATCTCTTGGAAGCAGATTTTACAAGAGATGTAATATGATCTTTCCAAGATAAGTCCCGAGTAAATGAAACCCCAAGCATGTTCAAGGATGATGCTGGATTATGCTGAATATTATTAAACATTAGTGGGTATACCTACGGAATATTTTGTCGAGTTGATAGGTGTAAAAACTGAGTCTTTGAAGCATTAAAAACAACCAGATTTACTTTTACCCCAGTCAGAGATACGAACCAAGTCAGACATTAGGTGTGCCATAGCCTCGTCCCTTGTTTGTTGAAGTAACTGCTGAGATGGACGTTGCAGGAACCGAATGGATAGGTGAAGGTTGGAGTCATCAGCATATGAGTGGATAGGGTTAGATGTACAGCTTAGAAGGTCATTGATGAATAAAAGGAAGAGAGTTGGTGATAGGACAGAGCCCTGAGGAACACCACTGTTGATAGATCTAGGAGAAGAACGAAGGCCGTCTACAACAGCGGCTATAGAAAGACCAGAAAGGAAGCTAGAGATGAAGGCACACATAGAAGGATAGAAACCGTAAGAGGGCAGTTTGGAAATTAAAGATTTATGCCAGACTCGATCGAAAGCCTTTGGGATGTCAAGTGCAATGGCAAAGCTTTCGCCAAAGTCCCGAAAGGAGGATGACCAGGAGTCTGAAAGGTAGGTGAGAAGATCGCCAGTGGAGCGTCCCTGACGGAACCCATACTGATGATCAGAAAGAAGGTTGTGATAGGAAAGGTGCTTTAAGATTTTTTTATTAAGAATTGACTCGAAAACTTTTGAGATACAGGATGTTAAAGCAATTGGACGATAGTTAGAGGGTTGGGAATGGCCACCCTTCTTTGCGACTGGCTGAATGAGTGCAAACTTTCAGCAAGAAGGAAAGGTATGAGTTGATAGACAAAGGCGAAAGAGTTTGCCTAGGCAGAGTGTAAGCACAGAAGCACAGTTCTTGAGAACAACAGGAGGGACTCCATCAGGCCCATATGCCTTGTTAGTATTGAGGCCAGTGTGACAGTACTACAGCAATGCGCGGTTAGTTCTCTTATACGAAATTCATTTGATTGTTCCTTTTTTTGCCGTTGAAACATCAGTAAAGAATAACATTTCAATAAACGGGTTGAGCTGAGAGCCCCGTATTTCCCGGGTTAGGTAAGCTCCCTAGCACCTTCTACATAGCGATCCATTTTCAGATACGGCATATCGATATAATTCTGCAGGTCACTTATTCAAAGAATGGTGATATTAGAATTGCATAACCGACACACAAGAGGGTGATAAAGTGTAAAAAGCAAAGTAAATCGCTTAGGAGGAGGTGTTAGGGATCTTCCTTTCCTGACGAGAATACAAGGCTGGGACTTGAAGACTTTATGGCACCTGTTTCTAAGTCATTTATTTTGCACCTTACAACTTAACAATTTCCTGTACATTTCTATATTGTTTTAATATCGACCGTCTCCATCACTACCACGCTAGAAGACATCGGGTATAAATATGTTCAGAATAAATCACTGAGAAGGTGGTGTTACGAATGGTCTTGCAGCCGCTCAGAAAAGGACCCAATGATTTGTTATTAACTATGACGCTCCTCTGCTCCCTAACCCTACTGCAATACTGATCAAAAGGTTGAATTTTAGAGAATATCAATTATTTATAACAAGGACTGCCTGTACAGGTGTTGTTCTTGTTTTATAACAAGGACTGCCTGTACAGGTGTTGTTCTTGTTGTTGTGGCCTCATGCTCATATGGAAAGTGAATGCGATGGACTTCTGGCTGAAGCTGCCCTTCTACTACAGTCACCATCCTCTTGTGGGGACTTGGAAAGTAGTTGAGGGACGTTCATATAAGCAGGCTTGAGCCGGCCAGTTATAGCAGTGCCTACACATGAAGGCATGTGTCTCCGTCACTGCCTGTACAGGACGCACAGGTAACGGCCTCACTCACCTCTGATGGCCATGGGATGCATGTTCGTGATGCGGTTGATGTAGAGATTCGGTTTCAGGATCGTGTCATTCCTTGTCCTGATGAAGCTCTCAGGCAGGTGACCAGCTAACGCATTTTCCACCCAGATATACCACCTCTAGGTAGGGATGTTGCATAAATAAGTCCTCAGGTATAGGGTTGCCTCCCTCTGACGATGCACTCACGTTCAAGTCCATTGGCAGCATCACCTTCAAGTTCTTTAGTTGCCGGGCAAATTTATGATGGCTATGGCGTCTGACACGAGGTCTGATACTGAGACCAGCTCGTTGTATGTTAAATCAAGTCTGCCCAGAGCGTTGTAGAGGTCTAACATTTGGAAAGGGAAGTTGGATAACTCGTTCCCTGTGAAAATATTGGCTATAGCTCTGACACTGTAGTGTACGAACTTGCTAATGCACCCTTCTCCACGGTGCGTATAAGAGTTTCGGATATTTCCATCCCCCAGAAGCTGACGGGACCAAGCACACCCGAAGGCAGGACACTGAGGGCTGGGGCTGGATCTGCAAGATAAGTCATGATGGTGAAATATGTGAAGCCAGTGAACGGGAAAAACGTCTCCATAAACACGCGTTGCAACTCCTCGGTGTTGATATAGGAACAGTCAAGTAACAGGTCTAAATTATCCTCAACTGTGCAGATGCGAAGAGCTAGTTCTGCCGCAGAGGGACATGGCCAATCAGACTTGGTATCAGTAGGAGACTTCGCTGCTCGCACTGCAAGAAACGCTGCCAGAGGAGTATCATCTGCATGGCTGTCTGTATCGTCTTTATATCTGTGTGTCTCGCTGCCGTCCTCTCGTTTGTCACACACTCATTATATCTCACAGCTTTAAGAACAAACATGTTTCTTATCAGGCGATCTTTGATACACCCTCCCCCCTTTTTGTTAGATTTAATGGTGAAGTCATGGTGGCTCCCTCCCTAACAGCACTGTAAATAATAATAATAATAATAATAATAATAATAATAATAATAATAATAATAATAATAATAATAATAATAACAATAATAATAATAATAACAATAATAATAATATCACACAACGCAATACTTCGTTTGAGCTTTTTATTATTTCCCCTGAGCAAATCTTTCGAAAGTAGGCCTTCAATACTTTCAATATATACTGTTCTACTTTCTTTTCATATTGGTTTTTCATTATTTCAATTCAAATATCTACACCTTTGCGTTAAAAAAAAAAAAAAAAAAAAATTAACGCAATTTGTCCTTTCGTATATCAGTTTACATTGTTTACTTTTCTTCACATTTCGATTTTTTGTGTTAATTCAAATTGCTTCTCTAAGATTAGTGAGCGAAAACTTCCGAAATGGCGAAGGAAATACGCTAGTCCCACCACGCTGAGTTCAGTTCAGTTTACAGCGTTCCATTTTCTTGCCGATTCCATTTTTAACCACCTCGGTTCTGAATTATCTTTCAACACGTAACTGAAGGGATATAACTATCCTGACCTATGTTAATTATATTTATTAAATCATTATATTTCTCACTGATCCAACAGCCACGTGGTACCTGTCCTGAATTAATCTCCGTGACCTGGGCTACACTCCCACCCTTGCCTCCCACCTATATCCTTTCCCTCACCTGTGACCTGAGCTTCCCCAATGATCACATTCACCTGACTCACCCTCCTACCTAAACCCTCTCCCTCTCCTATGACCTGAGCTTCCCCAGTGACCACGCAGTGACCTGACGCACCATTCTACCTAAATTCTGTCCCCCTCCTATGACCTGAGCTTCCCCAGTGACCCGACTCTCCCCTAAGAAACAGTCTCCCCATGGAGTACGGATCTGAATCAAGCTCTTAATCGATCAAAACCTAGAGGATGATTAGGGACACTTGGACGGGTTTCAGTACGTCAGCCATTCCAACTAAATTTGAACTTAATTCTTCATGGTCATATTTCCCAAGTCGTCCACCAACTTCTATTATCACCAATAATGTTGTCTCGATTAGACAGCAGCAAATCTAATATATAATTACTTCCAGTGGGCTCCCTGATATACAGTACTGACAAAGGACATTATCTTGCCCAACACCTAGATATTCTGCCTCTGCATCCCACGTCAGATACTGCCAATCTATCCTGGCCATGTTAAAGTCCCCTACGATAATTACCGAGCTAGAATGTGTTGTTTTTTAACCTCCCAAAGGTGTTTGCTATCATCTCTGTTTATTTTTGGAGGTCTGTTTATATAGTTCGTCCATTTTGCTATGTAAATTCCTGCTGTTGGTATAATACACTCGTAAATTATTACTGGCACACTCAAGTTATTTCATTGGGAAGCATTTCTTTCGTCTGTATTTGAGGTACTCTAGTGCATGTATTTACACAAATAGCTGTATTTTCGTTCTTGTTCTTGCTTGTTAAGTTACATCTATCAAATCAAATCCCAGTGTTATAGATCCCTGAACTCCCGTCAGAGAGAGAGAGAGAGAGAGAGAGAGAGAGAGAGAGAGAGAGAGAAAAAAAAAAAATTCAACATCCATAAATGGGCAATAAAAAAAAAAGAAACCCGGGATGATACAGAGAAGGAAACCCAGATCTCAGCGGGGTTCTGTCCCAGGCCCACACTATCCACACTCCAGCATTTACCTTTTGTCGCTGTCGGTGTTACTATCTGTTAAAAAATAATGATAATAAAAAAGGATGTGGTTGGGTCCCTGGCCTCATTAACCACACCTTGCCATCCACCTGTGTTGGCTTGAATGGCCTCTATTGATCTACGGAATATCTACCTATACAAATGTCTATGTCTGTCTGCCTGTCTGTCTATCTCTTCTCATGTATACCCAAGGAATGTACCTAAGTAATCATATATAACTATCACAATCGGTTAATTGACTATCATTCGTCCTCATGATTGCTCTCTCTCTCTCTCTCTCTCTCTCTCTGCGTGTGTGTGTATGTGCATTTTTTTTTTAAGTAAGCAAGGGGGAACCCAAGACCAGAAGCCCGTAAGGTTATTCCCTCCACGAAATAATAATAATAATAATAATAAGATGGCAGAAAGCCAAATTCAGGATCTGTTCATTTCGAGATGCCTGGACACATTGCGTTTGAAAGACTGGAGGTCATAGGCAGCAGGAAATACAGTCAGTAAGACAGTTGCAGAGGTGACCTGTTGCTTACATAAAGGAATGGGAGTAACTGTTAACTCTTGCCTTAGATAGGTGGACAGAAAAGGGATGAGAGTTTGTTGCTAAACGGCCGCTGTAGTGGTGATGGGATTCAAGGTGACAGGTCAGAGGAACAGTGACTATTGAACCAGCGATAGAAAAGAGATAAAAATGCAACAGTGCGTCGAAGAGGCACACACACACACACACACACACACACACACACACAGACTGACACAGTAAGACAGGGATAGTAGGACACAAACGAAACACGCCTAAACACACACACACACACACACACACACACACACACACACACACACACACACACACACACACACACACACACGTCGAGTGAAGTAATATTTCGCTCTCGTTTTCGTATGTGTATGGGAGTATTTCGTAAAGGGCACACACACACACACACACACACACACACACACACACACACACACACACACACACAGCTCGCTGGCGCAGTGGTAACGTTCTCGCTTGCCATCTGGTAGACGGGAGTTCGCGCCTCGCTCAGGTTGCGAAAAGTTTCACTGACGAAGTGGGTGGTTACTGCCCCCTTGAGCAAGGGGACGGGTGTGTGGGTGTGTGAAGGTCGCAGCCTTGACCTTAGATCGGACTATATGAGCTCTCAGCTCCCTTCCGGGAGGGTAAAATGCTGACGATCACGACCATCAAGTGATCCTGACCGACCCGGTGAATTACACTGACACAGTAAGACAGGGATAGTAGGACACAAACGACACACACACACACACACACACACACACACACACACACACACACACACACACACACACACACAGACTGACACAGTAAGACAGAGATAGTAGGACACAAACGAAACACGCATAAACACACACACACACACACACACACGTACGCAAACATCGAGCGAAGTAATATTTCGCTCGCGTTTTCGTATGTGTATGGGAATAATTCGTAAAGGTATATCACGAGCGTGAATTTACAGATGGGGAGTTGTGTTCAGCACCATAGTGCGGGGAAAAGGGAAAACAGCTCGTGTGGTTAGTGCTACAGGCTGTAGTCAAGTGTGTGCTTCATAGCAACGGTGCTGTACAATATTTTATAGGAAGTAGCCTCAGAGATCCTTTAAGTTTCTGCTGACATGCCATCTCTTATACCAGGCTGGGATAGTTTAGCTCTAGGGTGAGTCGATAGGCAGGTTATACTAACTTACCAACATTTATGCTATTATTTGATTATATTTATAAAAGGTGTCGACACTAATAATACGAAAATGCAATGTCCTAAGGGATGATCAGTGTGTGACACGTAAGACTACCGGACCCCATGCAAGAGGTGGTTTGGTCTATGTCCAAAGTTGGAAATTTCCACTTTTAAATTAAGGATTATATAATGCACACAGAACAGGGTATATGTATCAGCATAATTGTCAGTGACTGATTACATACAACACTGTTGCTTCCCTATGTATGGAAACTCGAGAATATTTAAAGCGTGTGAAAACATCTTTAATAACGATCTGAGACGGGCATATGAAGTGGTGCGGCGGAGGGGAGGGATAGGAGGGAGGGAGAGGGGGGAAGATTAGGGTACGGTGAAAGGGGAGGATGAAATGTGTAAGCGCTGAGTATTGTTCTAACAGCAGCTTGCACAGTATATTTACTCTCGTATCTTCAATATACAGCCTTTATCGTAGCTATGTTAAGGATGAATTTCCATTAGGGTTCCACGATATGCTGTCCGATTGTCAATAGTACTAATGAACGATTGTTCGGTATGATATGAAATATCTATCGATCTATATACCTAGGCTGCTTCCCCCAAGATAGGGAGGTAACCCAGACAGGACGACACAATTCCAATTTACTCATCCACACACACACACATTCATTGGCATCTTAGCCTCTGTTCATACTGTTGAATGAATACTGAAATAGGAAACAGTAATTCCTAAGACCGGGGACAAATCTTCCTCAGGGAAAAACAAGCATAGAGGATAATTAGTGGGTGAAATGGTGAAATTGCTGTGAACTTCTCTCTCTCTCTCTCTCTCTCTCTCTCTCTCTCTCTCTCTCTCTCTCTCTCTCGTGTGTGTGTTCTTACCTTACCTAATTGTTCTTACCTAATAGCATCTTTACAGGAATGAGTCAAGCTCGTACTGTCCCGTGTCTTAAACCATATTTATCGTACATATCCTTAAATTTGTGAATTGTTTTGGCACACACTATTTCATTCGGTAGTGCATTCCATTGATCAATTGCTCTGTTTGGGAAACTGAATTTCCTTACGTCTTTATCACCTCTCTTCTTATGCAGTTTTTTGCAGTGTCCTCTTGCTGATGCTTCTCCATATGTTAAGTAATCATTTATGTCTATTTTCTCCTTTCCTCTGTGTGTGTGTGTGTGTGTGTGTGTGTGTGTGTGTGTGTGTCAGTTGACTGAGTGGGTGAGGTGAATGAGATTGGATTGGTGAGTGTGGTGGTTCGGAGCATCGCCAGGGAGGGTGGGTAGGATGGTTGGTGGGGCTGGGGTAGGGTGGTTGGGTGAGTGTGTGGAGTGGCTTGGGGTGGGTTGTAGGGATAGATGGGTTGGGGAGTGGATGCGTGGGGTGTGCTGGGTGGCTGAGTGGCTGGATCGGTGGGTTGTCGGGGATGAGTCGGTAAGTTACGTTTCAATGGGACAAGTTTGGTGGATAAGTGGAATTCTAATGGGTGGGTGGGATGTTGAGGTGAATGGTGGTTGGGTAAGATGGATGGCTGGGCGTGTGGATGGTCGGGTGGGTCGAAGGGAGGAGTTAGTGGGTAGGATGGGTGGATTCCTAGAGTGGGGTGGGTGAGTATTCAGGGAGAGGTGGGTGAGAACGGTAAGAGGGTTGGGTGGGTGGATGTGATTAATGGCATTACTGGGTGTGCAGGGTGGGTGGTATTTTTGGGTGGGGAGGGCGGGTGGCATTCTTGGGTGTGCAGGGCGGGTGGCATTCTTGGGTGGGGAGAGCGGGTGGGAGGGTTTGGTGGGCAAGATGGGTCGTAGGAATGTGTGGACAGAGTGAGTGGACAGGGTGTGTGTGCACAGTGGGTCGCCACAGTGGTTGAGAAAGACTGCGTGGCCGGGGTGCTCTGCGTGGGTGGTTGGTGTGGTGGGTTATATGGCTGGATGGGCTCAGTGTGGGTAGGAGTGGGTGGATGTGTTGCCTGGCATTGTTTAGTGAGCTTGGTGGATGGAATTCGTGGGTGGGCAGGGTGAGCGGCCTCGGTGGGGTCGGTCTGTGTTGGATGGGTCAAGTGGGTGGGTGGATGAGTGCATGGGTTGATATGTGGCTCCCCTGATGACAAGGCAGGAGTGGCACTTATATGGCTAGTTATCATATAACGTGTCGCTGATACTTGGATTTTAGTCTATCGTTTAGAAGACGTTGGATAAATATTTGCAAGTCAAACTCAAAACTCTATGTAGAGGAGTCATTCTACTGAAATCTGCTAAAACTTCAATATGAACTGAAGGTGGATCAGTGCACGTAATAATACACCTAATAGTAGGATAAATGAAAGTAACATTACATGCGGCAAGACGTGAGAGTGAGCGAAGTTTCATATCTCCGATCCATCCGCCTAACAAATCAATGGTTTTGTGGGGGTAAGGAGGTGGAGTTGGGGGGTAGACGTGTGCAATTAACCTGACCTCAAGTGGCAGATTAACCTGTCCCTCCATTAGTGTTTATAACTGTACATATCCCTTACTATGCCCTTCTTGAACAACCAGGAATATTCCTAATAATTATATAACCGAATCAGTTCAGGATCAATTTCCTCACGTAAATATGGTTTGACCTAGCAGGAGGAATAAGAGGCATGAAAACATTCAACACTTTCCTTGTCCTTCCTGGAATAATTAAAAAAAAAAAAAGTAGTTGGGAGGTGGAGATGATCATACGTTTGTAAATTTGAAGACGCCTGAAATATTTCACACACTAACCCTTACGTAACTATGGTTTCTGCAGGAAGAACGAGGGGAGAGTAGAACCTTCCCACGTCTTTTGTTCTCTGTATAATATCAAATCTCTGTTTTGATAAGAAGGTTATTATGATCAATTGGTTCTTACTGTAGGAAAGACAACGAAGGGAACGTGCAGAATCTTCCATGTCTCTTGGTCTTATTGGAAACGAATCTCTGAACTACGAGAGGGAACTAATCCTGAATTCTTTTACTTTTTCACGTTGTCATTGTGGATGCTCTCCAGTTTACCTAATTATGTATACCGCCTATTAATTTTCTCTAACATGTGACTTTTACAGCTTATGTCTACATTACCTTTATCAGGTTCTTATTACTCCTCTTTAGGTAAAAAAGGTCTGGCATGACCTGCAGTGGAATAATAGAGTTGTTCCCACGATCAGAAAGGTATTATACAATACGCAGGCGATCATGTATAAAATAGCAAGCGCGCGCTCAAGCACACACACACACACACACACACACACACACACACGATCATGTATAAAATAGCAAGTGCACACACACACACACACACACACACACACACAGACGATCATGTATAAAATAGAAGCACACACACACACACACACACACACACACACACACACACACACACAGACACACGATCATGTATAAAATAGCAAGTGCACACACACACACACACACACACACACACACACACACACACACACACGATCATGTATAAAATAGCAAGTGCACACACACACACACACACACACACACACAGACGATCATGTATAAAATAGCAAGCACACACACACACACACACACACACACACACACGATCATGTATAAAATAGCAAGTGCACACACACACACACACACACACACACACACACACACACACACACACACACACACACACACACACACACACACACACACACACACACGATCATGTATAAAATAGAAGCACACACACACACACACGATCATGTATAAAATAGAAGCACACACACACACACACACACACACACACACACACACACACACACACACGATCATGTATAAAATAGCAAGTGCACACACACACACACACACACACACACAGACGATCATGTATAAAATAGCAAGCACACACACACACACACACACACACACACACACGATCATGTATAAAATAGCAAGTGCACACACACACACACACACATACACACACACACACGTACAGTCACTCAGACTAGATGAGGTTCCTTACTGGTGTGGTTAGAGCCAGTCCCCCACCTATCTGCACGACGGGTCTTTGGTCACCTGACATCTGAAACTTGAACCATGAGACGCTTCTGTGTGTGAAGATGAATCACTACGACTGTGTGGATGTGGAGGAGAAGAAAACAGCTTTCGACGACTTGGAAGGGAGGTGTGAAGGCCAGATGCTTACCTGCAACTAAGTAATTCTGGTAAATTCAGATGATCATACAGTAATGGTATCCTGTTCTGTATGTAATCAGTACCAACTTATATTTTTCCCTGTTTGTCAAATAAATCGCCGACCACCGCTTTAGTACGCCATCATAAGAGGTAAGTGGCTGCACGTGCTCTCACCTGTGCTGACTGAATCTTGTCACACCATAGCGATCACTGCGCGTCCACTGCAGGGATGCAGCTCTGATATTCTCAGAAAGGTCGAATATTTTATTGGTGAAAGGTTATATGGAAATTACTGTTGAGCTAAATGTAATATCAGTAATTATAAAATCACCTTTTCCGAAACCATCTGCCTTCACTTACAGTCAAGGAACTTGTATAGTAACTGGACAGATATTACAACCTCTCTCTCTCTTTCTGTGTGTGTGTGTGTGTGTGTGTGTGTGTGTGTGTGTGTGTGTGTGTGTGTGTGTGTGTGTGTGTGTGTGTGTGTGTGTGTGTGTGTGGGTGGGTGGGTGGGGGGTGGGGGTGTCCGTCTATCCCTCCGTTCGTCTCTCTCTCTCTCTCTCTCTCTCTGTGTGGGTGGGTTGGTGTGTGGGTGTGTAGGTGTGTCCGTCAATCCCTCCGTTCGTCTCTCTCTCTCTCTCTCTCTCTCTCTCTGCTGCTATATAAGAGGACGAAGGGAAAATATTACCACCATTTGTGATACAGATAAATGAATTAATGGCTGGAACTCTTACTATACCCACTGCTAATCACTGGCATGCCTATGTAACACAGTCGTGGAGGGAGCACCTACCCCTTCGCTGGTAGGTGCTGGTTCCTACTTGTCTCCTTACTAAATCAGATTTTTTCTTGCTCCAGTTCCGCTCATTCAGCTGTCGCTTAAGAGCTTGATAATATGATACCCTCGTATTTCTTTCTTTCATCCACTTAACCACCTCAGTTAAATCACCTGCACCAGATCAACCAATCGTAAGGAACCCTCTCAAATGCTCTGCCAGAGTTGAGGAAATTAATGTGTATGCACTGTCACTCCCAGCGGCTTCACTCGCCCTAGAAAAAAAATATTTATAAATTAGACAAGCTGGTCTCACCCTGCATGAGGCCACGCACACTTGTTTACCGGTAGCGTTTTTCCTGCTATTGATGAAAAGCTTACTGGTTGATAAAACAACACAAGTGATTTATAACCGTCCTTGATAACGGCAGCTAGGGCCGATGTCTTCCACGATACTGGAACTAATCCCTAAGTTTAACGGTATTAAGCAGCGTTATAACTGGCAGGCAAAATTCCTTCTTGATTTCCTTTAGAATTATACTGCAACACTGTTTGGCCCGGAGCACACACACACACACACACACACACACACACACACACACACACACACACACACACACACACACACACACACACACACACACACACACACACACACACACACACACACACACACACACACACACACACACACACACACACACACACACACACACACATCTTCACATCTTAGTGTCGATTGACGGTCTTCCCTGAATATTGTATCATCATATATTTGGAAGGGTTTTCTTCACACAGGTGCACAGAACAATGAATGCAACTGTATAGTACAGTAAACTATGTTTATGACAGAGGTGTGGCATTCCAGCTGAGCGAGAAAGCTGTTTATAATAGTATTCTTGTTAGACCTTAGAAGCAAATGTTTCAACAGGTCAGCCATACCACGATCATCACTACCGTCGTCTGTGCTCACTTGTTCAGTTAGTACCTTGAGACCTGGGCTGTACACTTACGCTATCACACAGTATACAAAGCTGAAAATGAAATATAGCATTGTAGGAGCTGACTAGCAGTCGATGTTCAGTTCGACTCGATGATACAAAAAATGTATATTTGCTCTTTGTGCTTGTTCGTACGTTGTGCCTTGGCGTGACCATCACTGGCTGACCAGAAAGCGGTGGGGACTGCATACACCCACACTCACGCCAAACCCCATGATTGTTGATGGGTGACTGTCTTGTACTTTTGGTTCAGCTTACAGTGTGTGGGGTTGCTCTGTTCTAATTTCCTTCTGTGGTAAAAGTACTTGTGTGTTTTGTCAGTCAAGCCATCTTGCATATGTCTTCTACCCCAGGTGGCTCCACTGCCTGGTTTGACAAACTCTCCTCAACCACTTGAAATGAGGAGGATGGACTGCAGGAGGAGGACATCGTGGGCCTGTAGTCCGCTAGGTTTATGTCTCATATGAACCTGGGACGACAACGACAACATCAACATCTTTATTTTACCATTCATGTTTTGTGATCAATTCATTTTATTTGCCTTGTGACATTACGTGCATTCCATTATTTCCCATATTCTACCCCGTTTTTTGCTTTCCTTATATACGGAATTGATGCCTGATATCGCAGTAGGTGAGGCCGCTGTATCCGGACTTGGTTAATTAGATTTTTATATTATACAGACAGTGTTTGCGGTGTATTGCTAGCAGAACACCACTCAGTGACGAGCGACTGTTCATTCTTGCCATATGGGCCCGATACGAGCCCAGGCCAGCCTGTCTTGGTCCTTGCGCACCCCACCTGAATGTGTCCTGCGCTGGCAGAGTCAACGTGAACCTTGGCCTCAACAACCCACACACTCTCAGTTTTGCCTGAAAAGGCCAGTTTGTGCAGGCGACCTGACAGGCCGGCCCCGGCGTGTATGGGGGGCCCCAACGCTAGCGATGGTGTATTAGAGGCGTAACGACTTATCATAATTAGCCCAACAACTTAATGGTAAACAGGCGGCCGATACTAAATTACCGTAGTCCAGCACATTTATCTCACTCTGTCTTTTTTTCATTTCCTTTTCCTATTCCGAGACAATTTTAATATGTTCTGGGGAGAGTATTTGATGTGCAAGCGGTTAGATACAGTCTTCATTAAAACCATCAATATTAGAGAACTTCTCTGTGCAGACCACAGTCGCCTACAAGTAGCAAGAGTGTCAAAGAGGATCATCTGATTCAAAAAGTTAAGTTACAGGAGACAACATTTTATGTGATAGAAAGATCCCCAGTCGCCTTTTGAATTTGAACCGTAGCGCATAAGGCATGGCGTCTCATACAAAGTTTACCACCACAAAAGCAGCCACGCTTCTATTTACTAGTTGAATTTTACCACATACTATTTGTTGGTGTGGCTCCAGACTCATCTGAACGTGAACCCGGTGGACTAAGGGCTGAAGTTGCACATATGGCAAGGCCGTCTCATCCTCAATTCTCTACCGCAACACCAGCCGTGCAAGTGACCGTTTATTGGATGAATTACACACACACACACACACACACACACACACACACACACACACACAGATCTAAAAAAGCTTTCCCCCATTTGAAATATTCACGATGCTGCTAAGCAAGGCTTTTTATGGAATCCTCTGTTATTTACTTTCCTTAAAAGTCATTATGTTTTATTTGATGTGTCATTATTTTTATTATTTTTGTCTAAGCTGATGGTATAATGTGAAATGAAATGCAAAACAAGGAAACAAATAACAAGGACACTCAGACACTGCACCACCCGTGCCCGTCAGCTGCTCTACGGGCCAAACATTAGACTTTGTCCTGTTACTTTGACCTTCCACCGAATGCTCTCAAAGCAGAAACACTTCACTCGTGTCTGACTCTTAACCATTCCACCAAGCCTGGTTCAGATCAGATCAAAACTGCTTGAGATAACCTTATTATATAACCGTGACCTATGAACTATCTCTGTACCCTTGACCTTAAACTGATTCTTAGATTGAGTTCCTTTATCCTTGCCTTACCTTGAGTCCTTCCTCAAAGTTTGATCTAAATGGGATAAAATCATTACACTCACTTCCTTGGACACACGTCTGCTCGCTCTGCCGCTCAGTTCTGTGCCATCAAAGAAATGACTTTCCAAGTTGATGCTTCTTGGCCTTGACATTATTGCTATTGTGTGGTCGCTTGTCCTGTTGCTCTTGCCTCGTCTCTACTACGTATTTCATCTCACTCTCAGTGACGCCATTGTTCATGTGTAATGTTTTTCTCAGTCACAATGGACGTGACTCAACTACTTTACCTACCTACCACTATCACCTGCCTTCTACATAGGCGAGTTTAATGGCTGTCATCCATCATTTAGCAATTTACGTGCTGGAGCTGCTGCTGCTGCTGCTGCTGGTCATCGCCTCCATAACTTTGTCAATAAACATCACTTGTACCAGTTACCCACGCCTCGTCTCACTCATGTACTGAGTGCCTGTCAAAATCTGGGCTTACAAAGTTGTACAAAGCATCGTTCCTATTGACTGTTCCAGCCCGCATTCCTAACCATGCATCCCAGTCACTTATTCCATCGTTATCATTGACTCCTGTCACCGTAGTAGATATCATCTATTTCTTGTATCACCTGTTTCTTGGTCAGTCTGCCCTTCAAAGTACCCTGTTCCCTTCCTCCCCACCTCTGTTTTCCCCTGTGGAACTTATTCTCCTTGGTATGGCACAACTCGTGCCATCTCTTTCTCAGCCGTCTGACTTGCGTATGACACCCTTAGACAGCGATAGGTCACTGCACAGAAGCCCAGCAAAGGCGTCTGGCGGCAGCAAGATTTCAATAGTGAAGATTTCTATTGTCGCTGAAGGATTTTTAGAAACTGTTGTTCAGCTTTTAGGCAGCAATACTCCACACTTGAGCACAATGAAAGCTACTGTGCGAAGCAAGAACCTAATAGTGACAATTTATTTTTTTCCTGAAAGGGTTGACTACTAGAGACCTTTTCAGCCTTTACACAACGATAGTCTACTGTTGAGATGAGTGAAATATTCGGCAGGTAGAAAGGAGTTTATGGAGAAGATTTTTGTCATCGTGAAATGTTTACTATTCTTTTATAAGTGATTGTCGTTTACAATAATAACATAATTTGTACCAGGTATGGTAGGCATTACTCTCTACGGAAGACGAGCGGCGATGTACTTACTGTCTACGGCGATAGTAATCTTTACTATTTTATTTTTGTTACTGCAGAGCGATTTTGTTTAGCTTGGAAGTGATTTGTTGTTCTCGAAGGACTAAGAAAGAAGTTCGGTGAGCCTGTAACGAGGACAGATCTTCACTATTATATTCTTCCTTCCGTCAGAGCGGTTAGATAGTCATTATTTACCGCTTCAGTACAAATATCTATCTCAAGTGGAATTAAATCGTCTGCAAGTACATTAATAAACCAAAAACTGTGTCACTGGACTGAAGGGGTTAGACGCTTCAGAAATTTCATGAGTGCGATAGATGCGATGGAATCTATAAGTCAGTACTGTTGTCTTTACCATTTAATTCAGAGAATCATTAAAAATCGTTAGATTCCAGGATGTCAATAAACTAGCATAGATGATGTGGCAGTGTGATGTGGCAGATCATGATTTAGTTATTGACATTATCATTAACTAAACACAGTACCATTCGCTAGTTGTTCAACTTTCTGTGCTGTGCTAAGTATCCCTGAGTGGTTGTTATTTATATCTTTGGGTTGCTTTATTCAGTACTAGTGTTTTCTTGTCTTACTTGCTTCCTGACTTCCTTCCATTACTGTCTTTCTTCCGTCTTTATACCATTATATATATTCCTGTCTTACCCCTACTATCAACACGAGTTTTTGTGCTTTCTCACGCTCATCTGTTTTGTTTGTGTTACCCGAGCAACAAAATGGGAAAAAAGAGCTTGTGTGAGCTAACGGAGCCGGCCAGTGATATTTTCAATGACGTGACAGTTGTGCGCTCTCTCGGTAAGGGGGCCTACGGGTCTGTTGAGCTGGTGAAGTTCAGGGGTCGCGAAGTGTGCATGAAAACCGCAAATTGGAACAAGCCAGAATCACTTCAAAGTTTTCAAGAAGAAGCGAAAATACTGTATGAAGTGGCTGGGGCGGGAGGGGCGCCAAAACTGTACGCCATCGGCGAGGATTACCCTGTCATCATAATGGAGTTTTGTCCCGGTGTCACTTTGCATGAGTTTTGCAAGAATAACCTGAATGACGACAGTACGTACCTGGCCATCGTGAGACGCGTTACACAATTGATATCCGAGATCCACGAGGCCGGCTATGCGCATAATGACGTCCACAAGGGTAATATGGTGGTCAGGCGGAAGGCAGGTGGCGAGGTGGACGTGAGAATGATAGACTTTGGCTTCGCAAAACCGCTTTCGACAGATGAACCGATGTTAGATCAGCTTTCCAAAGACGTAAGCAGGCTGCTGGAGGTAATGTGCGACTTTCAATTAATTTCACACGACGAGTACGCAGTGATGGCGGAAGCTGTGTTGAGAGATGCAGAACAAGAGGGTGTAATGCCGATGGAGATTATCTTGTGTTGGTTGGATCGCTTCCCTATTTCCTTTACGTCAGCTCAAGGCAAAGGGAAAGTGAACCCAAAGAAGGACGGGGGAAGTGAGCAAGAGCCTTACAACCGAGAGGCACAAAGAGAAGAAAAGCATGCAAAGAAAAGGAAAACAAAAGGGAAAAAGCAGAAGAATGAACCGGAAAGAAAAGGAGAGCAAGAAAGGGAGAAGAGGAGGAGGAAGACTGGGGGAGAAAAGCAAGAAAGAAATAATGAGAGCGAGAAGGACAAGGAGGGAAAGAAGGATGAAAAAAGGAGGAGGGAAGGACCCGAGACGCGCGGGAGAAAGAGGGCAAGAGAGAGGGAAATGGAGGTGACGGACAAGAAGAGGAGGGAGATGGGTCCCGAAACGCGAAAGAGAAAGAGGGAAAGAGAGGAGAAAGAGCTGGATTAGACGAATAAGAAAAAGAAGAACTGAAGCGTGACGACAAAAGTTCGATACAGGAGAGAAGAAGGAGAAAATAGAAGAGGAAAAGAGGACAAAGTTTATTTCTCTCCATATCCACACAGTTGACTAACCTTAACCTCACCCTTATCACTGAAATTACCCTTCTGGGCGATTTTAGCGTTCATTATGTAGCATGATTATTGCATTCTGGCAAGACTTACGATACTGTTCTAGAATGTGCGCTGTTTACAGAATCGTTATATCTCACGCCACTAGTAAAACAACCAACCAGAATACCAGATAATCCAGACCGTAACGCCCATCTCTTGAAACTATTCTTGACAAATAATCCAGATCAAACCACTGTCTGACTCTCTTCTTCTTCATTTCTGCAACATTCGCGGCCTTTCATCTAACTTTCGCTCTGTTGAGCACCACCTCTCCTCCTCTAAACCTCACCTTCTTTTTCTAACGGAGACTCAGCTGTCTGAGGCAACTGACAGCAAACCCTTTTCTGTATCCTCCTACTTTCTCTATACTCATTTCAAAGCCAAAGGTGGCTGTTGTGTATACATACGCAACGACTTATCTTGCTCTCGTGTTCCTGAACTTGATTCTTCTGAATTCTCCACTCTCTGGCTTCGGCTTTCCTGTCATTCTCTGACTAAATATATCTGTGCTGTTTACTTATCCCCTAATTCTACTGACTATCAAAAATTCTTTGACTATCTTACTTCTACGATGGAACACATTCTGTCCATTTCTCCTTTCTCTGAAATCTCCATTCTTGGAGATTTCAATGTTCACCACCACCTTTGGCTCTCCTCTCCTTTCACGGATCCACCTGGTGAACAAGCCTACATCTTTTCTATCCTTAATGACCTAGAGCAGCTTGTACAGCACCCTACCCGTATCCCTGACCGCCTTGGAGAGAGCTCCAACATACTTGACCTCTTCCTCACAACTAATCCTTCTGCTTACTCTGTTAATCTTTTCTCTCTGTTGGGCTCCTCCGATCACAACCTTATTACCTTAACCTGTCCTATCGCTCCAGTACGGCCTGCGGACCCTCCAGGGAAACGTCGTCTCTGGCATTTTGGAGCTGCGGACTGGGAGGCCCTCAGGCAGTACTTCTTTGATTTTCCCTGGAATGATTATTGCTTCCATGGCCGTGAGCCATCTGAGTGTGCCTTGCGCATTACGGAGGTTATTCTCTCGGGCATGGAAGCATACATTCCTTTCTCATATCCTTTGACTAACGCAAGAAAGCCTTGGTTTAATCACGCTTGTTCTAATGCTGTCCGCAACAAGGAGAAGGCCAACAAAAGGTACCGGAGCCAACCCACCTCTGAATCACATAATCCTTACGTTTCTGCCCGGAATCATGCTAAGTCTGTTCTTCGCTCTACTAAAAATAATTTCATCCATACTAAATGCTCTCAACTCTCCAACTCGAATTCTTCCCGCTCCTTCTGGCACCTTGCCAAAAATCTTTCTAACAACTTTACCTCATCATCCTTCCCTCCTCTTTTCTACTCTGATGGTTCTGTAGCTATTTCTTCTACTGATAAAGCAGATCTCTTCGCACAGACTTTCTCCTCCAATTCCACCTTAGACGATTCCGGTGCTGTTCCTCCATCACTTCCCCCCTCTGACTTCCTCATGGCTGACATTAAAATTTCTTCAGTTGATGTATTTTCTGCCATTACTGGCCTCAGTACTAACAAGGCATATGGGCCTGATGGGGTCCCTCCTGTTGTTCTCAAAAACTGTGCTTCTGTGCTTACACCCTGCCTAGGCAAACTATTTCGCCTTTGTCTGTCAACTTGTACCTTTCCTTCTTGCTGGAAGTTTGCTCTCATTCAGCCAGTCCCAAAGAAGGGTGACCACTCCCAACCCTCCAACTATCGTCCAATTGCTTTAACGTCCTGTATTTCAAAAGTTTTCGAGTCAATTCTTAATAAAAAAATTTTAAGGCATCTTTCCTATCACAACCTTCTTTCCGATCGTCAGTATGGGTTCCGTCAGGGACGCTCCACTGGCGATCTTCTCACCTACCTTTCAGACTCCTGGTCATCCTCCTTTCGGGACTTTGGCGAAAGCTTTGCCATTGCACTTGACATCTCAAAGGCTTTCGATCGAGTCTGGCATAAATCTTTAATTTCCAAACTGCCCTCCTACGGTTTCTATCCTTCTATCTGTACCTTCATCGCTAGCTTCCTTTCTGGTCGTTCTATAGCTGCTGTCGTAGACGGCCATCGTTCTTCTCCTAGATCTATCAACAGTGGTGTTCCTCAGGGCTCTGTCCTATCACCAACTCTCTTCCTTTTATTCATCAATGATCTTCTAAGCTGTACATCTAACCCTATCCACTCATACGCTGATGACTCCACCCTTCACCTTTCCATTCGGTTCCCGCAACGCCCATCTCAACAGTTACTTCAAGAAACAAGGGATGAGGCTATGGCACACCTAATGTCTGACTTGGCTCATATCTCTGACTGGGGTAAAAATAATATGGTTGTCTTTAATGCTTCTAAGACTCAGTTCTTACACCTATCAACCCGACAAAATCTTCCACAGGTATACCCACTAATGTTTAATAATATTCAGATTAATCCTGCATCATCCTTGAACATGCTTGGGGTTTCATTTACTCGGGACTTATCTTGGAAAGATCATATTACATCTCTTGTAAAATCTGCTTCCAAGAGATTGGGTGTGCTAAGCCGACTCCGCTCTTTCTTTACCCCTGCACAATTGTTGACTCTATACAGGGGTTTTATCCGCCCCTGTGTGGAGTACAACTCTCATGTGTGGGGAGGCTCCCCACATACAGCTCTTCTCAATAGGGTGGAGTCAAAGGCTTTTCGTCTCATTAACTCTCCTCCTCTTACTGACTCCCTTCAACCTCTGTCTCTTCGCCGCACTGTTGCATCTTTATCTCTTTTCTATCGCTACTTTAATGGTCACTGCTCCTCTGAACTGTCTGCTTGCATTCCTCCACCTCTACGACGGGCACGTAGCACCCGTCTGGCAGCAAACTCTCATCCCTTTTCTGTCCAACTCTCTAATGCAAGAGTTAACCGTTACTCCCAGTCTTTCATTCATGCAACAGGTCAGCTCTGGAACTGTCTCCCTCTGTCTGTATTTCCTCCTGCCTATGATCTCCAGTCTTTCAAACGCAGTGTGTCCAGGCATCTCAAAATGATCGGATCTTGAATTTGGCTCTCTATTGTATTTTGTTTTTCTCTTGGAGGGAACTGTTACTGCGGGCTCATGGCCTTTGGTTCCTTCTTCCTCGCATAAAAAAAAAAAAAAAAAAAAAAAAAAAAAAAAGGTTAGAAGTACTGTCACCACTTGGATCCTCCGACCACAATCTCATCAAAGCCTCATAGTTAGCTCCCCTAGACCTCCCCCGTCCTGAACCTGTCAGCTTGACCAGATGGCACTTTGATTAGGCAGACAGGGATGGATTTAGAAACTATCTTGCTGATATTCCATGGCAGTCTCTCTTCCCCACTGACATCAGTTCTACCAAGTCCCACATTAATGATTTAACAAAAGCTGGTATGGAATTGTTCATACCCAGTGAACAGTTCACTAAATGATCCAGCTCCCCAAAATCATTTGACAGCAGTTGTGCCAGAGCAACGACCCAAAAGTCCTTAACATATACCTTTTACTTAAAATCAAAATCATCTGAATCGCTCAACCAATTTAAAAATGCTAGAAACCAATCAAAGGAGTAAATAACATCTCTAAATCAAACCTTCATCACAGCCAAGCGCCAAAACTTTTAAATAATCTTAATGACATTAGAATATTCTGATCAGCCCTCAATTCTTTCAATAATAACTTTAACAAGCCATCACCCATTTCCCACTAAAAGCTTCAGATGGTAACGCTATAAATGACCCGCGTGGTAAAACGAATATCTTTGTCAGTACATTTGCCAGAAAATCTACCTTAAAGGAAGGCAGCCAAAACGTCCCTGAACTAGAACTTGACTCTCCAGAAATAGCTTCACTTATGATACAGACTAGATATGTAAAATCCATTCTAGACAATTTACCAAAGAACAAAGCCCCAGGCCCAGATGGAATTCCACAACTATTTTTGAAAAAAGTGTTCCCTAGAACTTGCTTCAGTTCTAGCTAAATTATTCAAAGTATGCATACGTGTTTCTTCATTCCCCAGTTCTTGGAAAGAAGCCAATTTCCGCCCAATTCCAAAGAAAGGAAGTTCCTCTGACACCTCTGATTACACACCAATAGCTTTTACTTATTTATTAAATACAAGGAAGAAGGAACCAAAGGACGGGAGCCCGTAAACCGTTCCCTCCAAGAAAAAAGAAAAACCAGATAACAGAGAGCTAAATTCAAGATCCGCTCATTTCGAGATGACTGGACACATTGCGTCTGAAAGACTGCAGATCATGGGAAGCAGGAAATACAGACAGAGGGAGACACTTCCAGAGATGACCTGTTGCATTCATAAAGGACTGGGAATAACGGTTAACTCTTTCATTAGAGAGTTGGACGGAAAAGGGATGAGAGTTTGCTGCTAGACGTGTGCCCATCGTACTGGTGGAGGGGTGAAAGCAAACAGTTCAGAGGAGCAGTGACCATTGAAGTGGCGATAGAAAAGAGATAAAAATGCAACAGTGCAATGATGAGACAGAGGTTAAAGGGAGCCAGTAAGAGGAGGAGAGTTAATGAGACGAAAAGCCTTTGACTCCACCCTATTGAGAAGAGCTGTATATGGGGAGCCTTCTCACACATGAAAGTTGTACTCTAAACAGGGGCGAATAAAACCCGTGTTTAAAATCAACAACTGTGCAGGGGTAAAGAAGGTACGGAGTCAGCTTGGTATACCTAATCTCTTGGCAGCAGGTTTTACAAGAGATGTAATATGATCTTTCCAAGATAAATCCCAAGAGAATGAAACCCAAAGTATGTTTTAAGATGATGCAGTATTGAACTGGATATTATTAAACATTAGTGGGTACTCCTGTGGAAGATTTTGTCGGATTGATAGGTGTATGAACTGAGTCTTTGACGCATTAAAAACAAGATTACTTTTACCCCGATCAGAGATACGAGCCAAGTCAGACATTAGGTGTGCCATAGACTCATCCCTTGTTTGTTGAAGTACCTACTGTGATAGATGCTGTGGGTAATGAATGAAAGGTGAAGAGTGGTCATCAGCATATGAGTGGATAGGGTTAGATATACAGCTTAGAAGGTCACTGATGAATAAATAGATGAGAGTTGGTGATAGGACAGAGCCTTAGATATACAGCTTAAGATATACAGCTTAGAAGGTCACTGATGAATAAATAGATGAGAGTTGGTGATAGGACAGAGCCTTAGATATACAGCTTACAAGGTCACTGATGAATAAAAGGAAGAGAATTAGTGATAGGACAGAGCCTTGAGGAACACCACTGTTGCTAGATATAGGTGAAGAAGGGTGGCCGTCAACAACTGCAGCTATTGAACGACCAGAAAGGAAGAAGGATAGAAACCGTAAAAGGGCAGTTTGGATATTAAAGATTTATGCCGGACTCAGTCAAAAGCCTTTGGGATGTCAGGTGCAATCGCAAAGCTTGAATCAAAGTCCAGACAGGAGAATGACCAGGAGTTTGAAAGGTAAGTAAGAAGATCACCAGTGGAGTATCGATGGCAGAATCCATAGTGACGATCAGAAAGAATGTTGTGATAGGAAAAATGCTTTAAATTTTTTTGTTTAGAATAGACTATAAAACTTTTGAGACATATGTTAAGGCAATTGGGCGATAGTTAGGGGGTTGGGAATGGTCACTCTTCTCTTGGACTGGCTGAATGAGAGCAAACTTCCAGCAAGAAGGAAAGGTACAAGTTGATAGACAAAGGCAAAAGAGTTTACCAAGGCAGGGTGTAAACTAGTGATGTATCGGATACCAAATTTTAGAGCTCCGCGGGGGCGCAGGCGGAGCCGGATATCTATTTCTCATAAAATGCGGTTGCAGATGAAACTGCGGAGGTGTAGATATTAATTTTTGCGGACGCGGACACAACTGCAGATTATTTTTACCTCCATGCCCGCGGTTGCGGACGCAGACGCGGATTAGTTTTACACATATTACAGTACATTTATGCAGTATAAAGTGACGAGTTTCAGGCACACTTAAGTGTACACATAAATATGTTACCAGGATGCGGGACGGGGACCCAACTCGTCATGCATTCCACCAACCACTTTCCCCAACCTCCACCCTTGGAAAGTAGCAAATTTTAACTGGTTACTGTTGTTGGCTACTCTTGTTAAGCCACAAGCTGCCACATTTAATATTCAAACTTTAGAAGTGGCAATTTCATCTTCAAAAATAGTCGTTTCTCTGCTTTCTCTCCCTGCAAACGGTTCCTCTTTTCATCATATATAGGCTAACTCTAGATATGCCTATATATTAACATTGCACGTGTAACCCTTGCGACAGATAGATAGATAGATAGATAGATAGATAGGGAGAGAGAGAGAGAGAGAGAGAGAGAGAGAGAGAGAGAGAGACGGAGGGAGGAAGAGAGCTAATAGAGAAGAAAACAGAAAGAGGAAGAGGGACTGGTAGATGATAGGAACGGAAAGCAGAGTTGTGGAAGAAAAGGAGAGAGGGAAAGAATTATGACAAAAAGAGAAAGGAGAAATATTGGATGGGTGGAGATCAGCAACCTCTGCGGTTCTTTGACGCGGAGGCGGATTATTATGCAGAGCTTTTATTATCTCAAAACGAGGTGGCGGATAATGATGCGGAGCTTTTGTTGTCTGAGGACGCGGACGTGGATAGTAATGCGGACATTATTTTCACTGTGGAGGCTCTGCGGAGGCACGTATGTGCGTGTGTGTATTGTATGTAAGGTCTCGCACACTTCTGACACGTGAACAGATATCAGGTCATCCTGTGTTTGGAATAGTTGAGTGTCCGGCTACAGGAAAATGTATCTAACCTCTTCCTGGGGAACTCTGGCATAACAACCTGTCTTTTATATTGTTACATGTTAACTGTTACATAATTGTGAATGCCTACAACTTTTTTAATATCCCTGTAATTCTATAGCTGCTGTTGTAGACAGTCACCATACATCTCATAGAGCTATCAAGAGTTGAGTTCCTCATCACTCTGTCCTATCATCAACTCTCTTCCTTCTGTTCATCAGTGACCCTCCAATCCTTACAACTAACCCTATCCACTCATACGCTGATGACTCCACCCTTCATCTTTCCACCCCTTCCATCTGTTCTAGCTCATACCTTCCCAATCTTTCTTCCACTATGCTCTTATACTCTGTCATTTTCTCACTATCTTGCAATTTCTCCACTCTTCTCACAGGAGCTGCTTCCTCCTGTCTTCCCCTTCGTCTCCTCAACCACTTTCTTTGCAGCTCTACCTTAGCCATCATTAAGTGATGGTCCGAGACTCCATTCCCCCACCCTCTCCACACTCTTGCATCCAACACTTGTCTTCTCATTCGCACATCCACACACACGTAGTCTAGCATTGCCTTTCGTTCAACCATCCATCCTCCTCATTACTCTCCATGTATACCGGTGGATCATCTTATGGCGAAAGTAGGTGTTGGCTATTGCCAACCCCTTACAAGCACAGACATCCACGAAAGCGCTACCATTCCCATCTACTTCAGCTGGTACATCCCACTGACCAACCACTCCATCCACTCGTACATTCCCAACTTTGCCATTCATGTCTCCAATCAACAGCACTCTCTCGCTCCTTGGTCATTTTGGCGACCTTGCTCATTTTCGAACTTGTCCAAGATTTTGGCCATAGCTTCATACCCACAAAGTTTCATGTTGATAGCTTAAACCGTTCATGAGATATCTTGTTTACCCACAAATCAACAAAGCCAACTAGCCAACCTCACAACTGAAAACATTACCACTCTCCTCGCTTCGCAATGCAGGTGGTAATTAAGTTGTTTGATTCAAATTACTTAACTATGTGCTTATTAAATACAATCTCAAATACTTTATTTAGAGCAGTTTGTACAGCATCCTACCCGTATCCTTGACCGCCTTGGAAAGAGTTCCAACATACTTGATTTTGTCCATACAATTAGTCCTTCTGCTTATGCTGTTAATCTTTCCTCTCCGTTAGGCTCCTCTGATCACAACCTTATCCCTTAACCTGTCACATTGCACCAGTAAGGCCTGTGGACCCTTTAAAGAAACAGCAGCTGTGGCACTTTGAAGCTGCTGATTGCGAGGCCCTCAGGCAATATTTCTTTGATTTTCCCTGGAATGATTATTGTTTCCATGGCCGAAAGCCATCTGAGTGTGCCTTATGCGTTACGGAGGTTATTCCCTTAGGCATGGAAGCATTCATTCCTTTCTTGTATCCTTTGACTAATGCAAAAAAAAAAAAAAAAAAAAAAAAAAAAATGGGTTAATCACTCTTGATTTAATGATGTCCACAATGAGAAGGCCTAAATAAGGTGCTGGAGCCAACTCGCTCCTTAATCTCATCTCATATATGTTTATAATCGTCGTAAGTCTATTCTTCGCTATGCAAAAAATATTTTCATTTGTTCTAAATGCCTGAATTCTCCAAACTCGAATTCTTCCTGCTCTTCCTGGCACCTTGTCAAAAACCTTTCTAATAACTTTACCTCATCATCCTTCCCTCCCCATTTTCACTCTGATGGCTCTGTATCTCATTCTTCTACTGGTAAAGCAGAACACTTCACTCAGACTTTCTCCTCCAATTCCACCTTAGATGATGCCGATGCTGTTTCTTCATCACTTCTCCCTTCTGACTTCCTTATGTCTGACATTTAAATTTCTTCAGATGATGTATTTCTGACATCACTGGCCTCAGTACTGACAAGGCGTATGGGCCTGATGTGGTCCCTCCTGTTGTCCTCAAAAACTGTTCTTCTGTGTTTACGCTAGTGTATATCCGCCTTCGCCTCCGCCTTCGCAGAGCCTCCACAGTGAAAATAATGTCCGCATTACTATCCGCGTCTGCGCCTTCAGACAACAAAAGCTCCGCATCATTATCCGCCACGGCGTTTTCAGATAATAAAAGCTCCGCATAATAATCCGCCTCCGCGTCAAAGAACCGCAGAGGTTGCTGATCTCCACCCATCCAATATTTCTCCTTTCTCTTTTTGTCATAATTCTTTCCCTCTCTCCTTTTCTTCCACAACTCTGCTTTCCGTTCCTATCATCTACCAGTCCCTCTTCCTCTTTCTGTTTTCTTCTCTATTAGCTCTCTTCCTCCCTCCGTCTCTCATTGTTCCTTCTCTCTCCCTCTCTCTCTCTCTCTCTCTCTCTCTCTCTCTCACTCTCTATCTGTCGCAATAGGTACACGTGCTATGTTAATATATAGGCATATCTAGAGTTTTTATTTTTAATTTTTTTATGGGTCCGACTCTGAGCATAGGCTTCACAGCCTGCTATCAAGGCCCAGCAGTCCTTCTACATACCATACACCTCTACATGAGTTAGCCTATATATGATAAAAAGAGGAACCGTTTGCAGGGAGAGAAAGCAGAGAAACGACTATTTTTGAAGAAGAAATTGCCACTTCTAAAGTTTGAATATTAAATGTGGCAGCTTGTGGCTTAACAAGAGTAGCCAACAACAGTAACCATGCAGTTAAAATTTGCTACTTTCCAAGGGTGGAGGTTGGGGAAAGTGGTTGGTGGAATGCATGACGAGTTGGGTCCCCGTCCCGCATCCTGGTAACATATTTATGTGTACACTTAAGTGTGCCTGAAACTCGTCACTTTATACTGCATAAATGTACTGTAATATGTGTAAAACTAATTCGCGTCTGCGTCCGCAACCGCGGGCATGGAGGTAAAAATAATCTGCAGTTGTGTCCGCGTCCGCAAAAATTAATATCTACACCTCCGCAGTTTCATCTGCAACCGCATTTTATGAGAAATAGATATCCGGCTCCGCCTGCGCCCCCGCGGAGCTCTAAAATTTGGTATCCGATACATCACTAGTTTACACCCTGCCTTGGTAAACTCTTTTGCCTTTGTCTATCAACTTGTACCTTTCCTTCTTGCTGGAAGTTTGCTCTCATTCAGCCAGTCCAAGAGAAGAGTGACCATTCCCAACCCCCTAACTATCGCCCAATTGCCTTAACATATGTCTCAAAAGTTTTATAGTCTATTCTAAACAAAAAAAATTTAAAGCATTTTTCCTATCACAACATTCTTTCTGATCGTCACTATGGATTCTGCCATCGATACTCCACTGGTGATCTTCTTACTTACCTTTCAAACTCCTGGTCATTCTCCTGTCTGGACTTTGATTCAAGCTTTGCGATTGCACCTGACATCCCAAAGGCTTTTGACTGAGTCCGGCATAAATCTTTAATATCCAAACTGCCCTTTTACGGTTTCTATCCTTCTTCCTTTCTGGTCGTTCAATAGCTGCAGTTGTTGACGGCCACCCTTCTTCACCTATATCTAGCAACAGTGGTGTTCCTCAAGGCTCTGTCCTATCACTAACTCTCTTCCTTTTATTCATCAGTGACCTTGTAAGCTGTATATCTAAGGCTCTGTCCTATCACCAACTCTCATCTATTTATTCATCAGTGACCTTCTAAGCTGTATATCTTAAGCTGTATATCTAAGGCTCTGTCCTATCACCAACTCTCATCTATTTATTCATCAGTGACCTTCTAAGCTGTATATTTAACCCTATCCACTCATATGCTGATGACCACTCTTCACCTTTCATTCATTACCCACAGCATCTATCACAGTAGGTACTTCAACAAACAAGGGATGAGTCTATGGCACACCTAATGTCTGACTTGGCTCGTATCTCTGATCGGGGTAAAAGTAATCTTGTTTTTAATGCGTCAAAGACTCAGTTCATACACCTATCAATCCGACAAAATCTTCCACAGGAGTACCCACTTATGTTTAATAATATCCAGTTCAATACTGCATCATCTTAAAACATACTTTGGGTTTCATTCTCTTGGGATTTATCTTGGAAAGATCATATTACATCTCTTGTAAAACCTGCTGCCAAGAGATTAGGTATACCAAGCTGACTCCGTACCTTCTTTACCCCTGCACAGTTGTTGATTTTAAACACGGGTTTTATTCGCCCCTGTTTAGAGTACAACTCTCATGTGTGAGAAGGCTCCCCATATACAGCTCTTCTCAATAGGGTGGAGTCAAAGGGTTTTCGTCTCATTAACTCTCCTCCTCTTACTGGCTCCCTTTAACCTCTGTCTCATCATTGCACTGTTGCATTTTTATCTCTTTTCTATCGCCACTTCAATGGTCACTGCTCCTCTGAACTGTTTGCTTTCACCCCTCCACCAGTACGATGGGCACACGTCTAGCAGCAAACTCTCATCCCTTTTCCGTCCAACTCTCTAATGAAAGAGTTAACCGTTATTCCCAGTCCTTTATGAATGCAACAGGTCATCTCTGGAAGTGTCTCCCTCTGTCTGTATTTCCTGCTTCCCATGATCTGCAGTCTTTCAGACGCAATGTGTCCAGTCATCTCGAAATGAGCGGATCTTGAATTTAGCTCTCTGTTATCTTGTTTTTCTTTTTTCTTGGAGGGAACGGTTTACGGGCTCCCGTCCTTTGGTTCCTTCTTCCTTGTATTTAATAAATAAGTAAAAGCTATTGGTGTGTAATCAGAGGTGTCAGAGGAACTTCCTTTCTTTGGAATTGGGCGGAAATTGGCTTCTTTCCAAGAACTGGGGAATGAAGAAACACGTATGCATACTTTGAATAATTTAGCTAGAACTGAAGCAAGTTCTAGGGAACACTTTTTTCAAAAATAGTTGTGGAATTCCATCTGGGCCTGGGGCTTTGTTCTTTGGTAAATTGTCTAGAATGGATTTTACATATCTAGTCTGTATCATAAGTGAAGCTATTTCTGGAGAGTCAAGTTCTAGTTCAGGGACGTTTTGGCTGCCTTCCTTTAAGGTAGATTTTCTGGCAAATGTACTGACAAAGATATTCGTTTTACCACGCGGGTCATTTATAGCGTTACCATCTGAAGCTTTTAGTGGGAAATGGGTGATGGCTTGTTAAAGTTATTATTGAAAGAATTGAGGGCTGATCAGAATATTCTAATGTCATTAAGATTATTTAAAAGTTTTGGCGCTTGGCTGTGATGAAGGTTTGATTTAGAGATGTTATTTACTCCTTTGATTGGTTTCTAGCATTTTTAAATTGGTTGAGCGATTCAGATGATTTTGATTTTAAGTAAAAGGTATATGTTAAGGACTTTTGGGTCGTTGCTCTGGCACAACTGCTGTCAAATGATTTTGGGGAGCTGGATCATTTAGTGAACTGTTCACTGGGTATGAACAATTCCATACCAGCTTTTGTTAAATCATTAATGTGGGACTTGGTAGAACTGATGTCAGTGGGGAAGAGAGACTGCCATGGAATATCAGCAAGATAGTTTCTAAATCCATCCCTGTCTGCCTAATCAAAGTGCCATCTGGTCAAGCTGACAGGTTCAGGACGGGGAGGTCTAGGGGAGCTAACTATGAGGCTTTGATGAGATTGTGGTCGGAGGATCCAAGTGGTGACAGTACTTCTAACCTTTTTTTTTTTTTTTTTTTTTTTTTTTAATGCGAGGAAGAAGGAACCAAAGGCCATGAGCCCGCAGTAACAGTTCCCTCCAAGAGAAAAACAAAATACAATAGAGAGCCAAATTCAAGATCCGATCATTTTGAGATGCCTGGACACACTGCGTTTGAAAGACTGGAGATCATAGGCAGGAGGAAATACAGACAGAGGGAGACAGTTCCAGAGCTGACCTGTTGCATGAATGAAAGACTGGGAGTAACGGTTAACTCTTGCATTAGAGAGTTGGACAGAAAAGGGATGAGAGTTTGCTGCCAGACGGGTGCTACGTGCCCGTCGTAGAGGTGGAGGAATGCAAGCAGACAGTTCAGAGGAGCAGTGACCATTAAAGTAGCGATAGAAAAGAGATAAAGATGCAACAGTGCGGCGAAGAGACAGAGGTTGAAGGGAGTCAGTAAGAGGAGGAGAGTTAATGAGACGAAAAGCCTTTGACTCCACCCTATTGAGAAGAGCTGTATGTGGGGAGCCTCCCCACACATGAGAGTTGTACTCCACACAGGGGCGGATAAAACCCCTGTATAGAGTCAACAATTGTGCAGGGGTAAAGAAAGAGCGGAGTCGGCTTAGCACACCCAATCTCTTGGAAGCAGATTTTACAAGAGATGTAATATGATCTTTCCAAGATAAGTCCCGAGTAAATGAAACCCCAAGCATGTTCAAGGATGATGCAGGATTAATCTGAATATTATTAAACATTAGTGGGTATACCTGTGGAAGATTTTGTCGGGTTGATAGGTGTAAGAACTGAGTCTTAGAAGCATTAAAGACAACCATATTATTTTTACCCCAGTCAGAGATATGAGCCAAGTCAGACATTAGGTGTGCCATAGCCTCATCCCTTGTTTCTTGAAGTAACTGTTGAGATGGGCGTTGCGGGAACCGAATGGAAAGGTGAAGGGTGGAGTCATCAGCGTATGAGTGGATAGGGTTAGATGTACAGCTTAGAAGATCATTGATGAATAAAAGGAAGAGAGTTGGTGATAGGACAGAGCCCTGAGGAACACCACTGTTGATAGATCTAGGAGAAGAACGATGGCCGTCTACGACAGCAGCTATAGAACGACCAGAAAGGAAGCTAGCGATGAAGGTACAGATAGAAGGATAGAAACCGTAGGAGGGCAGTTTGGAAATTAAAGATTTATGCCAGACTCGATCGAAAGCCTTTGAGATGTCAAGTGCAATGGCAAAGCTTTCGCCAAAGTCCCGAAAGGAGGATGACCAGCAGTCTGAAAGGTAGGTGAGAAGATCGCCAGTGGAGCGTCCCTGACGGAACCCATACTGACGATCGGAAAGAAGGTTGTGATAGGAAAGATGCCTTAAAATTTTTTTATTAAGAATTGACTCGAAAACTTTTGAAATACAGGACGTTAAAGCAATTGGACGATAGTTGGAGGGTTGGGAGTGGTCACCCTTCATTGGGACTGGCTGAATGAGAGCAAACTTCCAGCAAGAAGGAAAGGTACAAGTTGACAGACAAAGGCGAAATAGTTTGCCTAGGCAGGGTGTAAGCACAGAAGCACAGTTTTTGAGAACAACAGGAGGGACCCCATCAGGCCCATATGCCTTGTTAGTACTGAGGCCAGTAATGGCAGAAAATACATCAACTGAAGAAATTTTAATGTCAGCCATGAGGAAGTCAGAGGGGGGAAGTGATGGAGGAACAGCACCGGAATCGTCTAAGGTGGAATTGGAGGAGAAAGTCTGTGCGAAGAGATCTGCTTTATCAGTAGAAGAAATAGCTACAGAACCATCAGAGTAGAAAAGAGGAGGGAAGGATGATGAGGTAAAGTTGTTAGAAAGATTTTTGGCAAGGTGCCAGAAGGAGCGGGAAGAATTCGAGTTGGAGAGTTGAGAGCATTTAGTATGGATGAAATTATTTTTAATAGAGCGAAGAACAGACTTAGCACGGTTCCGGGCAGAAACGTAAGGATTATGTGATTCAGGGGTGGGTTGGCTCCGGTACCTTTTGTAGGCCTTCTCCTTGTTGCGGACAGCATTAGAACAAGCGTGATTAAACCAAGGCTTTCTTGCGTTAGTCAAAGGATATGAGAAAGGAATGTATGCTTCCATGCCCGAAAGAATAACCTCCGTAATGCGCAAGGCACACTCAGATGGCTCACGGCCATGGAAGCAATAATCATTCCAGGGAAAATCAAAGAAGTACTGCCTGAGGGCCTCCCAGTCCGCAGCTCCAAAATGCCAGAGACGACGTTTCCCTGGAGGGTCCGCAGGCCGTACTGGAGCGATAGGACAGGTTAAGGTAATAAGGTTGTGATCGGAGGAGCCCAACAGAGAGAAAAGATTAACAGAGTAAGCAGAAGGATTAGTTGTGAGGAAGAGGTCAAGTATGTTGGAGCTCTCTCCAAGGCGGTCAGGGATACGGGTAGGGTGCTGTACAAGCTGCTCTAGGTCATTAAGGATAGAAAAGATGTAGGCTTGTTCACCAGGTGGATCCGTGAAAGGAGAGGAGAGCCAAAGGTGGTGGTGAACATTGAAATCTCCAAGAATGGAGATTTCAGAGAAAGGAGAAATGGACAGAATGTGTTCCATCGTAGAAGTAAGATAGTCAAAGAATTTTTGATAGTCAGTAGAATTAGGGGATAAGTAAACAGCACAGATATATTTAGTCAGAGAATGACAGGAAAGCCGAAGCCAGAGAGTGGAGAATTCAGAAGAATCAAGTTCAGGAACACGAGAGCAAGATAAGTCGTTGCGTATGTATACACAACAGCCACCTTTGGCTTTGAAATGAGTATAGAGAAAGTAGGAGGATACAGAAAAGGGTTTGCTGTCAGTTGCCTCAGACAGCTGAGTTTCCGTTAGAAAAAGAAGGTGAGGTTTAGAGGAGGAGAGGTGGTGCTCAACAGAGCGAAAGTTAGATGAAAGGCCGCGAATGTTGCAGAAATGAAGAAGAAGAGAGTCAGACAGTGGTTTGATCTGGATTATTTGTCAAGAATAGTTTCAAGAGATGGGCGTTACGGTCTGGATTATCTGGTGTTCTTGTTGGTTGTTTTACTAGTGGCGTGAGATAAAACGATTCTGTAAACAGCGCACATTCTAGAACAGTATCGTAAGTCTTGCCAGAATGCAATAATCATGCTACATAATGAACGCTAAAATCGCCCAGAAGGGTAATTTCAGTGGTAAAGGTGAGGTTAAGGTTAGTCAACTGTGTGGATATGGAGAGAAATAAACTTTGTCCTCTTTTCCTCTTCTATTTTCTCCTTCTTCTATCCTGTATCGAACTTTTTTTCGTCACGTTTCAGTTCTTCTTTTTCTTATTCGTCTAATCCAGCTCTTTCTCCTCTCTTTCCCTCTTTCTCTTTCGCGTTTCGGGACCCATCTCCCTCCTCTTGTTGTCCGTCACCTCCATTTCCCTCTCTCTTGCCCTCTTTCTCCCGCGCGTCTCGGGTCCTTCCCTCCTCCTTTTTTCATCCTTCTTTCCCTCCTTGTCCTTCTCGCTCTCATTATTTCTTTTTTGCTTTTCTCCCCCAGTCTTCCTCCTCCTCTTCTCCCTTTCTTGCTCTCCTTTTCTTTCCGGTTCATTCTTCTGCTTTTTCCCTCTTGTTTTCCTTTTCTTTGCATGCTTTTCTTCTCTTTGTGCCTCTCGGTTGTAAGGCTCTTGCTCACTTCCCCCGTCCTTCTTTGAGTTCACTTTCCCTTTGCCTTGAGCTGACGTAAAGGAAATAGGGAAGCGATCCAACCAACACAAGATAATCTCCATCGGCATTACACCCTCTTGTTCTGCATCTTTCAACACAGCTTCCGCCATCACCGCGTACTCGTCGTGTGAAATTAATTGAAAGTCGCACATTACCTCCAGCAGCCTGCTTACGTCTTTGGAAAGCTGATCTAACATCGGTTCATCTGTCGTAAGCGGTTTTGCGAAGCCAAAGTCTATCATTCTCACGTCCACCTCGCCACCTGCCTTCCGCCTGACCACCATATTATGCTTGTGGACGTCATTATGCGCATAGCCGGCCTCGTGGATCTCGGATATCAATTGTGTAACGCGTCTCACGATGGCCAGGTACGTACTGTCGTCATTCAGGTTATTCTTGCAAAACTCATGCAAAGTGACACCGGGACAAAACTCCATTATGATGACAGGGTAATCCTCGCCGATGGCGTACAGTTTTGGCGCCCCTCCCGCCCCAGCCACTTCATACAGTATTTTCGCTTCTTCTTGAAAACTTTGAAGTGATTCTGGCTTGTTCCAATTTGCGGTTTTCATGCACACTTCGCGACCCCTGAACTTCACCAGCTCAACAGACCCGTAGGCCCCCTTACCGAGAGAGCGCACAACTGTCACGTCATTGAAAATATCACTGGCCGGCTCCGTTAGCTCACACAAGCTCTTTTTTCCCATTTTGTTGCTCGGGTAACACAAACAAAACAGATGAGCGTGAGAAAGCACAAAAACTCGTGTTGATAGTAGGGGTAAGACAGAAATATATATAATGGTATAAAGACGGAAGAAAGACAGTAATGGAAGGAAGTCAGGAAGCAAGTAAGACAAGAAAACACTAGTACTGAATAAAGCAACCCAAAGATATAAATAACAACCACTCAGGGATACTTAGCACAGCACAGAAAGTTGAACAACTAGCGAATTGTACTGTGTTTAGTTAATGATAATGTCAATAACTAAACGATGATCTGCCACATCACACTGCCACATCATCTATGCTAGTTTATTGACATCCTGGAATCTAACGATTTTTAATGATTCTCTGAATTAAATGGTAAAGACAACAGTACTGACTTATAGATTCCATCGCATCTATCGCACTCTTGAAATTTCTGAAGCGTCTAACCCCTTCAGTCCAGTGACACAGTTTTTGGTTTATTAATGTACTTGCAGACGATTTAATTCCACTTGGATATTTGTACTGAAGCGGTAAATAATGACTATCTAACCGCTCTGACGGAAGGAAGAATATAATAGTGAAGATCTGTCCTCGTTACAGGCTCACCGAACTTCTTTCTTAGTCCTTCGAGAACAACAAATCACTTCCAAGCTAAACAAAATCGGTCTGCAGTAACAAAAATAAAATAGTAAAGATTACTATCGCCGTAGACAGTAAGTACATCGCCGCTCGTCTTCCGTAGAGAGTAATGCCTACCATACCTGGTACAAATTATGTTATTATTGTAAACGACAATCACTTATAAGAGAATAGTAAACATTTCACGATGACAAAAATCTTCTCCATAAACTCCTTTCTACCTGCCGAATATTTCACTCATCTCAACAGTAGACTATCGTTGTGTAAAGGCTGAAAAGGTCTCTAGTAGTCAACCCTTTCAGGAAAAAAATAAATTGTCACTATTAGGTTCTTGCTTCGCACAGTAGCTTTCATTGTGCTCAAGTGTGGAGTATTGCTGCCTAAAAGCTGAACAACAGTTTCTAGAAATCCTTCAGCGACAATAGAAATCTTCACTATTGAAATCTTGCTACCGCCAGACGCCTTTCCTGGGCTTCTGTGGATTGACGTATCGCTGTCTAAGGGTGTCATACGGAAGTCAGACGGCTGAGAAAGAGATTGCACGAACTGTGCCATGCCAAGGAGAATAAGTTCCACAGGGGAAAACAGAGGTGGGGTGGAAGGGAACAGGGTACTTTGAAGGGCAGACTGACCAAGAAACAGGTGATACAAGAAATAGATGATATCTACTACGGTGACAGGAGTCAATGATAACGATGGAATAAGTGACTGGGATGCATGGTTAGGAATGCGGGCTGGAACAGTCAATAGGAACGATGCTTTGTACAACTTTGTAAGCCCAGATTTTGACAGGCACGCAGTACATGAGTGAGACGAAGCGTGGGTAACTAGTACATGTGATGTTTATTGACAAAGTTATGGAGGCGATGACCACCAGCAGCAGCAGCAGCAGCAGCAGCTCCAGCACGTAAATTGCTAAATGATGGATGACAGCCATTAAACTCGCCTATGTAGAAGGCAGGTGATAGTGGTAGGTAGGTAAAGTAGTTGAGTCACGTCCATTGTGACTGAGAAAAACATTACACATGAACAATGGCGTCACTGAGAGTGAGATGAAATACGTAGTAGAGACGAGGCAAGAGCAACAGGACAAGCGACCTCACAATAGCAATAATGTCAAGGCCAAGAAGCAGCAACTTGGAAAGTCACTTCCTTGATGACACAGAACTGAGCGGCAGAGCGAGCAGACATGTGTCCAAGGAAGTGAGTGTAATGATTTTATCCCATTTAGATCAAACTTTGAGGAAGGACTCAAGGTAAGGCAAGGATAAAGGAACTCAATCTAAGAATCAGTTTAAGGTCAAGGGTACAGAGATAGTTCATAGGCCACGGTTATATAATAAGGTTATCTCAAGCAGTTTTGATCTGATCTGAACCAAACTTGGTGGAATGGTTGAGAGTCAGACACGAGTGAAGTGTTTCTGTTTTGAGAGCATTCGGTGGAAGGTCAAAGTAACAGGACAAAGTCTAATGTTTGGCCCGTAGACCAGCTGACGGGCACGGGTGGTGCAGTGTCTGAGTGTCCTTGTTATTTGTTTCTTTGTTTTGCATTTCATTTCACATTATACCATCAGCTTAGACAAAAATAATAAAAATAATGACACATCAAATAAAACATAATGACTTTTAAGGAAAGTAAATAACAGAGGATTCCATAAAAAGCCTTGCTTAGTAGCACCGTGAGTATTTCAAATGGAGAAAAACTTTTTTAGATCTGTGTGTGTGTGTGTGTGTGTGTGTGTGTGTGTGTGTGTGTGTGTGTGTGTAATTCATCCAATAAACGGTCACTTGCACGGCTGGTGTTGCGGTAGAGAACTGAGGATGAGACGGCCTTGCCATATGTGCAACTTCAGCCCTCAGTCCACCGGGTTCACGTTCAGATGAGTCTGGAGCCACACCAACAAATAGTATGTGGTAAAATTCAACTAGTAAATAGAAGCGTGGCTGCTTTTGTGGTGGCAAACTTTGTATGAGACGCCATGCCTTATGCGCTACTGTTCAAATTCAAAAGGCGACTGGGGATCTTTCTATCACATAAAATGTTGTCTCCTGTAACTTAACTTTTTGAATCAGATGATCATCTTTGACACTCTTGCTACTTGTAGGCGACTGTGGTCTGCACAGAGAAGTTCTCTATTATTGATGGTTTTAATGAAGACTGTATCTAACCGCCTGCACCTCAACTACTCTCCCCAGAACATATTAAAATTGTCTCGGAATAGGAAAAGGAAATGAAAAAAAGACAGAGTGAGATAAATGTGCTGGACTACGGTAATTTAGTATCGGCCGCCTGTTTACCATTAAGTTGTTGGGCTAATTATGATAAGACGTTACGCCTCTAATACACCATCGCTAGCGTTGGGGCCCCCCATACACGCCGGGGCCGGCCTGTCAGGTCGCCTGCACAAACTGGCCTTTTCAGGCAAAACTGAGCGTGTGTGGGTTGTTGAGGCCAAGGTTCACGTTGACTCTGCCAGCGCGGGACACATTCAGGTGGCGTGTGCAAGGACCTAGACAGGCTGGCCTGGGCGCGTATCGGGTCCATATGGCAAGAATGAACAGTCGCTCGTCACTGAGTGGTGTTCTGCTAGCAATACACCCCAAACACTGTCTGTATATAAAAATTTAATTAACCACGTCCGGATGCAGCGGCCTCACCTACTGCGCTATCAGGCATCAATTCCGTATACAAGGAAAGCAAAAAACGGGGTAGAATATGGGAAATAATGGAATGCACATAATGTCACAAGGCAAATAAAATGAATTAGTCACAAAACATGAATGGTAAAATAAAGATGTTGATGTTGTCGTTGTTGTCCCAGGTTCATATAAGACATAAACCTAGCGGACTACAGGCCCACGATGTCCTCCTCCTGCAGTCCATCCTCCTCATTTCAAGTGGTTGAGGAGAGTTTGTCAAACCAGGCAGTGGAGCCACCTGGGGTAGAAGACATATGCAAGATGGCTTGACTGACAAAACACACAAGTACTCTTAACACTGAAGGAAATTAGAACAGAGCAACCCCACACACTGTAAGCTGAACCAAAAGTACAAGACAGTCACCCATCAACAATCATGGGGTTTGGCGTGAGTGTGGGTGTATGCAGTCCCCACTTCTTTTTGGTCAGCCAGTGATGGTCACGCCAAGGCACAACGTACGAACAAGCACAAAGAGCAAATATACATTTTTTGTATCATCGAGTCGAACTGAACATCGACTGCTAGTCAGCTCCTACAATGCTATATTTCATTTTAATCTTTGTATACTGTGTGATAGCGTAAGTGTACAGCCCAGGTCTCAAGGTACTAACTGAACAAGTGAGCACAGACGACGGTAGTGATGATCGTGGTATGGCTGACCTGTTGAAACATTTGCTTCTAAGGTCTAACAAGAATACTATTATAAACAGCTTTCTCGCTCAGCTGGAATGCCACACCTCTGTCATAAACATAGTTTACTGTACTATACATTTGCATTCATTGTTCTGTGCACCTGTGTGAAGAAAACCCTTCCAAATATATGATGATACAATATTCAGGGAAGACCGTCAATCGACACTAAGATGTGAAGATGTGTGTGTATGTGTGTGTGTGTGTGTGTGTGTGTGTGTGTGTGTGTGTGTGTGTGTGTGTGTGTGTGTGTGTGTGTGTGTGTGTGTGTGTGTGTGTGTGTGTGTGTGTGTGTGTGTGTGCTCCGGGCCAAACAGTATTGCAGTATAATTCTAAAGGAAATCAAGAGGGAATTTTGCTTCCCAGTTATAACGCTGCTTAATACCGTTAAACTTAGGGATTAGTTCCAGTATCGTGGAAGACATCGGCCCTACCAGCCGTTATCAAGGACGGGTATAAATCACTCGTGTTGTTTTATCAGCCAGTAAGCTTTTCATCAATAGTGGGAAAAACGCTACCGGTAAACAAGTGTGCGTGGCCTCATGCAGGGTGACATCAGCTTGTCTAATTTATAAATATTTTTTCTCTAGGGCGAGTGAAGCCGCTGGGAGTGACAGTGCATACACATTAATTTCCTCAACTCTGGCAAAGCATTTGAGAGGGTTCCTTACGAGTGGTTGATCTGGTGCAGGTGATTTAACTGAGGTGCTTAAGAGGATGAAAGAAAGAAATACGAGGGTATCATATTATCAAGATCTTAAGCGACAGCTGAATGAGCGGAATTCGAGCAAGAAAAAATCTGATTTAGTAAGGAGACAAGTAGGAACCAGCACCTACCAGCGAAGGGGTAGGTGCTCCCTCCACGACTGTGTTATATAGGCATACCAGTGATTAGCAGTGGGTAGAGTAAGAGTTCCAGCCATTAATTCATTGATCTATATCACAAATGGTGGTAATATTTTCCCTTCGCCCTCTTATATAGCAGCAGAGAGTGTGTGTGAGAGAGAGAGAGAGAGAGAGAGAGAACGGAGGGATTGACGGACCCCCCCCCCTCCCAGAGAGAGAGAGAGAGAGAGAGAGAGGGAGAGAGAGGTCGTTATATCTGTTCAGTTACTACACGAGTTCCTTGACTGTAAGTGTAGGCAGATGGTTTCGGAAAAGGTGATTTTATAGTTACTGAAATTACATTTAGCTCAACAGTAATTTCCATATAATCTTTCACAAATAAAATATTCGAGGTTTCTGAGAATATCAGAGATGCATCCCTGCAGTGGACGCGCAGTGATCGCTATGGTGTGGCAAGATTCAGTCAGCTCAGGTGAGAGCACGTGCAGCCACTTACCTCTTATGATGGCGTACGGGCTTCAGTATTAAGGCGGTGGTCGGCGATTTATTGGACAAACAGGGAAAAATATAAGTTGGTACTGATTACATACAGAACAGGATACCATTACTGTATGATCATCTGAATTTACCAGAATTACTTAGTTGCAGGTAAGCATCTGGCCTTCACACCTCCCTTCCAAGTCGTCGAAAGCCGTTTTCTTCTCCTCCACATCCACACAGTCGTAGTGATTCATCTTCACACACAGAAGCGTCTCATGGTTCAAGTTTCAGATGTCAGGTGACCAAAGACCCGTCGTGCAGATAGGTGGGGGACTGGCTCTAACCACACCAGTAAGGAACCTCATCTAGTCTGAGTGACTGTACGTTGTGTGTGTGTGTGTGTGTGCACTTGCTATTTTATACATGATCGTCTGTGTGTGTGTGTGTGTGTGTGTGTGTGTGTGTGTGTGTGTGTGTGTGTGTGTGTGTGTGTGTGTGTGTATGCGTGCGCGCGCTTGCTATTTTATCCATGATCGTGTGTGTGTGTGTGTGTGTGTGTGTGTGTGTGTGTGCGCTTGCTATTTTATACCTGATCGTGTGTGTGTGTGTGTGTGTGTGTGTGTGTGTGTGTGTGTGTGTGTGTGTGTGCGCTTGCTATTTTATACCTGATCGTGTGTGTGTGTGTGTGTGTGTGTGTGTGTGTGTGTGTGTGTGTGTGTGTGTGCGCGTGCGTGTGTGGGTGCGCGCGCGCTTGCTATTTTATACATGATCGCCTGCGTATTGTATTATACCTTTCTGATCGTGGGAACAACTCTATTATTCCACTGCAGATCATGCTAGACCTTTCTTTTTTACCTAAAGGGGAGTAATAAGAACCTGATAAAGGTAATGTAGACATAAGCTGTAAAAGTCACATGTTAGAGAAAATTAATGGGCGGTATACATAATTAGGTAAACTGGAGAGCATTCATAGCGACAACGTGAAAAAGTAAAAGAATTTAGGATCAGTTCCCTCTCCTAGTTCAGAGATTCGTTTCCAATAAGATCAAGAGACATGGAGGATTCTGCACGTTCCCTTCGTTGTCTTTCCTACAGTAAGAACCAATTGATCATAATAACCTTCTTATCAAAACAAAGATTTGATATTATACAGAGAACAAAAGACGTGGGAAGGTTTTTCTCTCCCCTCGTTCTTCCTGCAGAAACCATAGTTATGTAAGGGTTAGTGTGTGAAATATCTCAGGCGTCTTCAAATTTACAAACGTATGACCATCTTCACCTCTCAACTACTTTTTTTTTTTTTTTAATTATTCCAGGAAGGACAACGAAAGTGTTGAATGTTTTCATGCCTCTTATTCCTCCTGCTAGGTCAAACCATATTTACGTGAGGAAATTGATCCTGAACTGATTCGGTTATATAATTATTAGGAATATTCTTGGTTGTTCAAGAAGGGCATAGTAAGGGATATGTACAGTTATAAACACTAGTGGAGGGACAGGGTAATCTGCCACTTAAGGTCAGGTTAATCGCACACGTCTACCCCCCAACTCCACCTCCTTACCCCCACAAAACCATTGATTTGTTAGGCGGATGGATCGGAGATATGAAACTTCGCTCACTCTCACGTCTTGCCGCCTGTAATGTTACTTTCATTTATCCTACTATTAGGTGTATTATTACGTGCATTGATCCACCTTCAGTTCATATTGAAGTTTTAGCAGATTCCAGTAGAATGACTCCTTTACATAGAGTTTTGAGTTTGACTTGCAAATATTTATCCAACGTCTTCTAAACGATTGACTAAAATCCAAGTAACAGCGACACGTTATATGATAACTAGCCATATAAGTGCCACTCCTGCCTTGTCATCTGGGGAGCCACATATCAACCCATGCACTCATCCACCCACCCAGTTGACCCATCCAACACAGACCGACCCCACCGAGGCCGCTCACCCTGCCCACCCACGAATTCCACCCACCAAGCTCACCTAACAATGCCAGGCAACACATCCACCCACTCCTACCCACACTGAGCCCATCCAGCCATATAACCCACCACACCAACCACCCACCCAGAGCACCCCGGCCACGCAGTCTTCTCAACCACTGCGGCGACCCACTATGCACACACACCCTGGCCACTCACTCTGTCCACACATTCCTACGACCCATCTTGCCCACCAAACCCTGCCACCCGCTCTCCCCACCCAAGAATGCCACCTGCTCTCCCCACCCAAGAATGCCACCCACCCTGCACACCCATCAATGCCAATAATCACATCCACCCACCCAACCCTCTTACCGTACTCACATTTCTCTCCCTGTATACTCACCCACCCCACCCTAGGAATCCACCCATCCTATCCACTAACACCTCCCTCCGACCCACCCGACCAGCCACACGCCCAGCCACCCACCTTACCCAACCACCATTCACCTCAACATCCCACCCACCCATTAGAATTCCACTCATCCACCAAACTTGTCCCATTCAAACCTAACTTACCGACTCATCCCCGACAACCCACCGATCCAGCCACTCACCCACCCAGCACACCCTACGCATCCACTCCCCAACCCATCTATCCCTACAAGCCACCCCAAGCCACTCCACACACCTCACCCAACCACCCTACCCCAGCCCCACCAACCATCCTACCCACACTCCCTGGCGATGCTCCGAACCACCACACTCACCAATCCAATCTCATTCACCCCACCCACCCAACCAACTGACTCCAACACACACACACACACACACACACACACACACACACACACACACACACACACACACACACACGAGAGAGAGAGAGAGAGAGAAGTTCACAACAATTTCACCATTTCACCCACTAATTATCCTTTATGCTTGTTCTTCCCTGAGGAAGATTTGTCCCCGGTCTTAGGAATTACTGTTTCCTAATTCAGTATTCATTCAGCATTATGAACAGAGGCTAAGTTGCCAATGAATGTGTGTGTGTGGATGAGTAAATTGGGAGTGTGTCGTCCTGTCTGGGTTACCTCCCTATCTTGGGGGAAGCAGCCTAGGTATATAGATCGATAGATATTTCATATTATACCTAACTTATCGTTCATTAGTACTATTGCCAATCGGACAGCATATCGTGGAACCCTAATGGAAATTCATGCATAACATAGCTACGATAAAGGCTGTATATTGAAGATACGAGAGTAAATATACTGTGCAAGCTGCTGTTAGAACAATACTCAGCACTTACACATTTCATCCTCCCCCTTCACCGTACCCTAATCTTCCCCCCTCTCCCTCCCTCCTATCCCACCCCTCCGCCGCACCACGCTGGCTTCATATGCCCGTCTCAGATCGTTATAAAAGATGTTTTCACACGCTTTAAATATTCTCGAGTTTCCATACATAGGGAAGCAACAGTGTTGAATGTAATCAGTCACTGACAATTATGTTGATACATATACCCTGTTATGTATGCATTATAAAATCCTTAATTTAAAAGTGGATATTTTCTTAAATATCCGACTTTGGACATAGACCAAACCCCCTCTTGCATGGGGTCCGGCAGTCTTACGTGTCACACACTGATCATCCCTTAGGACAGGATTTTCGTATTATTAGTGTCGACACCTTTTATAAATATAATCAAACATCAGTGTAAATGTTGGTAAGTTAGTATAACCTGCCTGTCGACTCACCCTAGTGCTAAACTATCCCAGCCTGGTATAAGAGATGGCATGTCAGCAGAAACTTAAAGGATCTCTGAGGCTACTTCCTATAAAATATTGTACAGCACCGTTGCGATGAAGCACACGGTTGACTACAGCCTGTAGCACTGACCACACGAGCTGTTTTCCCTTTTCCCCGCACTATGGTGCTGAACACAACTCCCCATCTGTAAATTCACGCTCGTGATATCCCTTTACGAATTATTCCCATACACATGCGAAAACGCGAGCGAAATATTACTTCGCTCGACGTTTGCGTACGTGTGTGTGTGTGTGTGTGTGTGTGTGTGTGTGTGTGTGTGTGTGTGTGTGTGTGTGTTTATGCGTGTTTCGTTTGTGTCCTACTATCTCTGTCTTACTGTGTCAGTCTGTGTGTGTGTGTGTGTGTGTGTGTGTGTGTGTGTGTGTGTGTGTGTCGTTTGTGTCCTACTGTCCCTGTCTTACTTTGTCAGTGTGTGTGTGTGTGTGTGTGTGTGTGTGTGTGTGTGTGTCCTACTATCCCTATCTTACTGTGTCAGTCTGTGTGTGTGTGTGTGTGTGTGTGTGTGTGTGTGTGTGTGTGTGTGTGTGTGTGTGTTTGTGTGTGTGTGTGTGTGTGTGTGTGTGTGTGTGTGTGTGTGTGTGTGTGTGTGTGTGTGTGTGTGTGTGTGTGTGTGTGTGTGTGTGTGTGTGTGTGTGTGTGTGTCTGTTTCGTTTGTGTCCTACTATCCCTGTCTTACTGTGTCAGTCTGTGTGTGTGTGTGTGTGTGTGTGTGTGTGTGTGTGTGTGTGTGTGTGTGTGTGTGTGTGTGTGCCTCTTCGACGCACTGTTGCATTTTTATCTCTTTGCTATCGCTGGTTCAATAGTCACTGTTCCTCTGACCTGTCACCTTGCATCTCATCACCACTACAGCGGCCGTTTAGCAACAAACTCTCATCCCTTTTCTGTCCACCTATCTAAGGCAAGAGTTAACAGTTACTCCCATTCCTTTATGTAAGCAACGGGTCACCTCTGGAACTGTCTTAGTCTGTATTTCCTGCTCCCTATTGTCACGGGGTTTTTACAATATCACGGTGTTATTAAAATAAATGCTTAAATATTTTTTAATTGATAATAATATTCAATAATATTGAAGAGCACAGACAATGATTGTCTTGCTACATCAAGCAACGATTCTCTAAGAACGAGAATTTATAAACTTTCTCAACAGTACACAGCAGAGACTAATTACTCACAATTGCTGAATTACTGTACTGTTAGCCTCTGGAGAAAGTTACTTCACCCCTGACAATAAATAACTAATACTAATAATAATAATCAGGTCCTTGCTGATGCTTAACTCCTATGGCACAATGGATTTTAAGTTAATACAACAAGACTGGTCTAAGTACCAGTTATGAATAGTAAAACGTCTATGCAAGCTAGGAGCTATGTGGGAAATAAGCTAAATTCGGAGAAATGAAACAAGAGTTTACTTTACATTAAGCTCAAGAAAAAGAACTGTTAAATTTATTGATTACAAAAAATAAATTTAACGTTACATTTCAAATCAAATCAATGAGACCGCACTCACTCACTCACACAAAAGCTAAATACTTACACCTAGGAAAAACACCTTAACTAAACTCTTAAGACTACAAAATACAAAAGGAAGTGCTATAGTCGATGAATGCTTTGTATCACCCGAAGCTGAACTAAGGATGGGAGTACTGGATAACTGTCTCAGTGGAGTCTGGGTGCTAGCGACCTCTTCTCTCACACTTCTGGAGCACAGGACCTCTCTCCGTCAAAGCCACAACTAGACTGGGTAAGTCGTGGGAACAAAAGGGGGAGCAGTAGGCCGCATTTTCTAACGGTCGAGGCAAGCAGGGCGAACAATAAAGAAACAATAGTATCGCTCAGTACAGCACTTAGTGACATGCGTTAAATCGGTCACTTTTGAAAACAGTGACGAATGTTTTGAAAAGTATACCCCGAAATGGAGGGAGAAACGGTTAGCTGAGCGATACACAGTGAGTTTTCCACTAATAGTTCATGGCTTCTCACAAAAGGGAAATGTCGCGAATTTGATTCGTGACATTACGCCCCTACAAAATTAAATTTTTTCCTTATGGGAAAAAATTTGTGGATTATATATATATAGGTACACATCCTAAGTCATTCACACAAGATTCACACTGTGGTGTGTGTGCTATCCTGCTACAGGAGAAAGTCACAGTCGCCAGTGAGCGAAAAAAAAAAAACTCGTATTTACGTTAATAGAAGAAAGCTTGAGGGAAAAACTCCGTGACGACGGTGAAAATCCTGTACTCAGGTCAAACTGAGCGAAAAGTCGCTACATTTACACTGACAACTAATTGTTGTGTAGCGTGGTGTATGTAATACACGGTGTAGGTGTGACAGTTGTAGTGTGACTGTACCTATGTGTAAAATGACACAGTAAATAATATGGCGACGACGAAGGCAGAGAAGAGGTGGCAGCGTGCGGCAGACGATCAGCTGGCCCGCACAGCAAAACTGCTACACCCATTGCTGAACCTGCAAAACCAATGAAGGTGGAGCATCAAAAGTGTCAATGAGACAAAATTCTTATTACGTACAATTACTCTCTCTACCTAGCAATCAGTACATTCGAGGTCTCTGTTAATTATAGCACACGATTAGTGTCGGCAAGTTGAGAATCCTTGTGCAAACTCGGGTCTTTCATAGCCTTGAACTGCACACGGGTCCTCAACCTGTGCCTTAACCTACAGTACTTATATTAATATCGGGAAGCTGAGAATCCTTGCGCAAACTCGGGTCTTCCATAGCCTCAAGTCGCCTCTGTGGAGTTCTCACTTCCCCCTTAACCTACAGTACTTATATTAGTATCGGGGAACTGAGAATCCTTGTGCAAACTCGGGTCTTCCATAGCCTCAAGTCGCCTCTGCGGAATTCTTACTTCCCCCTTAACCTACAGTACTTATATTAGTATCGGGGAGCTGAGAATCCTTGTGCAAACTCGGGTCTTCCATAGCCTCAAGTCGCCTCTGCGGAGTTCTTTCTCGAACTTCCCCCTTAACCTACAGTGCTTATATCAGTACCGGGAAGCTGAGAATCCTTGTGCAAATTCGGGTCTTCCATAGCCTCAAGTCGCCTCTGTGGAATTCTCTCTCGAACTTCCCCCTTAACCTACAGTACTTCTATTAGTACCGGGAAGCTGAGAATCCTTATGCAAACTCGGGTCTTCCATAGCCTCAAGTCGCCTCTCAACTTCCCCCTTAACTTACGGTACATAATATGCATGTACAGGCCCTGGACATACTGTGTCCTGTGGGGCCAATGGGCGAGACGTCAGGTCTGCACCCACTTCACCACTACCCTCTCTCAACTGACTCAGAGATTACAGGTGTGGTTACAAATGGCACAGGAAGGACATGACCCTGATTAGTGGTGTTACTTTGACACACACTGCAGGAACGGACAAAACTATTTATGTCCCGTCCCATCCCTGGCCAGAAAAAGTCAGCTCGGATACGGCCCTGGGTCTTCATTTTGCCCATGTGACCACCTGAGGCTGAACAATGACCCCATTGTAACACTGCTAGGCGGTACTTGGCGGGAACGACAAACTGCAGTCGAACCTCGCCCTCGGGTGTTCGTGACTCACGGTAGAGCCGTCCTTGTTTGCGAAGGAACTTGGCTCGACCTCCCCGTGAATACTTAATCACTCGACCCTTTTGTTTGTTCCGCACGGTAGCAAGTGTCGGGTCAGAATGTTGTTCTTGTACAACAAGTTGACTACACATCAGATCTTGCGGCGATTCAATGATCACTGGGGTGACACAGTCTGGAGCCTCAGCCATGGCTCGTGTTACCGCAGCAGCCGAAGTCTGAGTAGCGTCATCGGAGCAACTATCCTTGACTCCATTAATATTTCCAATGATGAGGTCAAATAAAGGTTCTGGCATGACAACTGCAAGTGTCGTACCAGTATAAAATGGAGATGCCACCTGGATACATGCCTCAGGAAACAATCTCACTGATCCATCAATAAGGCTTGCATGGATCTGTCGACCTGTATACTGCTCAGGCCGAACTAGACTCTGCTTGACAGAGCAACCTGAGGAACCATTGTCTCTCAGGACCTTCACAGGAATGCCTCCCACAAACCCTGGCTGAACAAGGAAGGTACTGTCACCTGTGGGAGGGCCTGTGGAGGAAGCAGCTAGCCACTCATGAGGCTGCTGAATTGATGTGGCAAACATTGTGCCTTGAGAATTATAAGATGGAACATTGGCCATCTGTGGAGGGGGGTTCACTGTCACTGTGGGACTAGTGAACTGTGGGGAAGTACCCATACTGGTAGGGACGTGACCACCGTGCTGCTGCTGAGGAATGAAGGCTGCATTCGCTTCCTGCCTCTTTTGAGCTGGTGGTGAAAAAGTTTGTCCCGATGGTCGGTTGCGTGGCTGATACTGCTGCTGGTTAGGGTACTTGTATCTCTTCCACTCAGGTTTCTGAGTGTTTTGCCCCTGGTCCTTCCACTGCGGTTTTGGACCTTGGCCATTACTCTGAGAATGGCCTTGGTGCTGGGATTCAGTCTGAGACGGCTTCCCAGACTTGGCAGTATCTTTTCTGCTCCAGGTGTTTTGCTTACGAGTTTGATACCCGTATGCAGTAAAGAATGCGTCAGCCTTCTCTGCCATTTGGCTGGCATCTTTCACCTGGCAGATCTTAAGCTGTGCTATGAGCTCAGCAGGCCACGACCTCTCTAGCTGTGTACGCAGCATAAGGTCAATTATCCCCTCACGTGTGGAAGGAGTTTCATCTTTCTCCATCCACTCATTTAAGTAAGCTGTGAGACGAACAAGGAACTGAACATCTGTCTCCTTGTCTTGGAGACGAGCTCGCATGAACTGAACTTTGGCGTCGTCTACTGTGAGACCATACGCCTTAATGAGTGCAGCTTTCATCATCTCATATGTGAGATTGTCTCCACGAATTCTGTGGAGAATATCGAGGGCAGGGCCCTCAAATAGGCTAAGAAACTGAAGTCGCTTAGCTGCCTCATCCAGTTGATACATGTCTGCCATGTCCTCAAAACGAGCTATGTATGGCTCGATTCGCTCGCTTTCCTTGTATGAAGGAAGCTTGATGCGTGGGGTCGCCAGGACATGTGCAGGGAGAACGCTCGTGGAGCTTGGACCAACTGCACCAGACGTGTCTGAAGCCAAGGAATCTCGCTTGAGCTTCAGCACTTCAAGTTCATGTTTTTTGCGTGCTTCTCGCTCGGCACGTTCGTGTTCTCGTTCTCTCTCTCGTTCCTCACGCTGTTCTCGCTCGTATTCCCGTTGTTCCCGCTCGCGTTCATGTTGTTCACGCTCGTATTCGCGCTCTTTCTCACGCTGCTCTTGTTCATATGCACGCTCTCTTTCACGTTCCTCATGCTGTTCTCGCTCGTATTCGTGCTGAATCTTACGCTCTTCACGGGCATCATTCTCGCGCTGCTGCTCCTGATTATGCCGTGAGAGTATATACTCTTTAATTTCGGTTGGGTCTGTAAGACCCATATCTTTGGCTTCCTGTAAAAATACAGCGGTAGCCATGGCGCTAATTTATTAAGCAAACCGAAATTGAGTACTGACTGCTTAGCGAGGAATACTAATGACACAAGTAAAGAGTACAGACACAAGCTAGTGGTGACCAGTCTTATCTAGTTAACTGCCAAAGAATAAATAAAAAATGTAAATGACTGGAAAGACTCAATAATGAACACAATGGGTACGGCGACTTCCCAGGAGCGAATAAAATCGTCTGGCGTTACCAAGAATAAACTAGAGTTACGTACTCTATAGATTGATAAAGCAAAATTCACTTGCTAAATTAACGGTAAACACCAGTAAACTTGTGTCTATAAACTTTAATTATAAATACCTATATATGAACGAGTGAGCACTATCTCGTGAATAGCTTTATAGCTAGGAGTTAATATCCTGGCGAGGTCGCCAATTGTCACGGGGTTTTTACAATATCACGGTGTTTTTAAAATAAATGCTTAAATATTTTTAAATTGATAATAATATTCAATAATATTGAAGAGCACTGACAATGATTGTCTTGCTACATCAAGCAACGATTCTCTAAGAACGAGAATTTATAAACTTTCTCAACAGTACACAGCAGAGACTAATTACTCACAATTGCTGAATTACTGTACTGTTAGCCTCTGGAGAAAGTTACTTCACCCCTGACAATAAATAACTAATACTAATAATAATAATCAGGTCCTTGCTGATGCTTAACTCCTATGGCACAACGGATTTTAAGTTAATACAACAAGACTGGTCTAAGTACCAGTTATGAATAGTAAAACGTCTATGCAAGCTAGGAGCTATGTGGGAAATAAGCTTAATTCGGAGAAATGAAACAAGAGTTTACTTTACATTAAGCTCAAGAAAAAGAACTGTTAAATTTATTGATTACAAAAAATAAAAATAACGTTACATTTCAAATCAAATCAATGAGACCGCACTCACTCACTCACACAAAAGCTAAATACTTACGCCTGGGAAAAACACCTTAACTAAACTCTTAAGACTACAAAATACAAAAGGAAATACTATAGTCGATGAATGCTTTGTATCACCCGAAGCTGAACTAAGGATGGGAGTACTGGATAACTGTCTCAGTGGAGTCTGGGTGCTAGCGACCTCTTCTCTCACACTTCTGGAGCACAGGACCTCTCTCCGTCAAAGCCACAACTAGACTAAGTCGTGGGAACAAAAGGGGGAGCAATAGGCCGCATTTTCTAACGGTCGAGGCAAGCAGGGCGAACAATAAAGAAACAATAGTATCGCTCAGTACAGCACTTAGTGACGTGCATTAAATCGGTCACTTTTGAAAACAGTGACGAATGTTTTGAAAAGTATACCCCGAAGTGGAGGGAGAAACGGTTAGCTGAGCGATACACAGTGAGTTTTCCACTAATAGTTCGTGGCTTCTCACAAAAGGGAAATGTCGCGAATTTGATTCGTGACACCTATGACCTCCAGTCTTTCAAACGCAATGTGTCCAGGCATCTCGAAATGAACTGATCCTGAATTTGGCTTTCTGCTGTCTTGTTATTATTATTATTATTATTTTTTTCCTGGAGGGAATAACCTTACTGGCTTCTGGTCTTTGGTTCCCCCTTGCTACTTAAAAAAAAAATGTACATACACATACGCACAGAGAGAGAGAGAGAGAGAGAGAGAGAGAGAGAAAGCAATCATGAGGACGAATGATAGTCAATTAACCGATTGTGACAGACAGTTATATATGGTTAATTAGGTACATTCCTTGGGTATACATGAGAAGAGATAGACAGACAGGCAGACAGACATAGACATTTGTATAGGTAGATATTCCGTAGATCAATAGAAGCCATTCAAGCCAACACAGGTGGATGGCAAGGTGTGCTTAATGAGGCCAGGGACCCAACCACATCCTTTTTTATTATTATTATTTTTTTAACGGGTAGTAACACCTACAGCGACAAAAGGTAAATATTGGAGTGTGGATAGTGTGGGCCTGGGACAGAACCCCGCTGAGATCTGGGTTTCCTTCTCTGTATCATCCCGGGTTTCTTTTTTTTTTATTGCCCATTTATGTATGTCGAAATTTCTCTCTCTCTCTCTCTCTCTCTCTCTCTCTCTCTCTCCAGGATCAGAATTGCTCCATTGCAGCGCTCGTGTCTCACGACCACACCGGGATAGAGTATTTCTGGTGAGATATGTAGCGGACTCTCCAAGTATCTCTCCTTGCCCTGCAGAGCTGCTGTATATGGCCCATTGGTCCTAACTTGGGGGATTCACCCCTCTTCTCTCTCTCTCTCTCTCTCTCTCACGGGAGTTCAGGGATCTCTAACACTGGGATTTGATTTGATAGATGCAACTTAATATGCGAAAACAAGAAGGAAAATACAGCTATTTGTGTAAATACATGCACTCGTGTACCTCAAACACAGACGAAAGAAATGCTTCCCAATGAAATAACTTGAGTGCCAGTAATAATTTACGAATGTATTATACCAACAGCAGGAATTTACGTAGCAAAATGGACGAACTATATAAACAGACCTCCAAAAATAAGCAGAGATGATAGCAAACACCTTTGGGAGATTAAAAAACAACACATTCTAGCTCGGTAATTATCGTAGGGGACTTTAACATGGCCAGGATAGATTGGCAGTATCTGACGGGGGATGCAGAGGCAGAATATCTAGGTGTAGGGCAAGATAATGTCCTTTGTCAGTACCGTATATCAGGGAGCCCACTGGAAGTAATTATATATTAGATTTGCTGCTGTCTAATCGAGACAACATTATTAGTGATAATAGAAGTTGGTGGACGACTTGGGAAATATGACCATGAAGAATTAAGTTCAAATTTAGTTGGAATGGCTGACGTACTGAAAACCGTTCAAGTGTCCCTAATCATCGTCTAGGTTTTGATCGATTAAGAGCTTGATTCAGATCCGTACTCCATGGGGAGACTGTTTCTTAAGGGAGAGTCGGGTCAGTGGGGAAGCTCAGGTCATAAGAGGGGGACAGGGTTTAGGTAGGAGGGTGAGTCAGGTGAATGTGATCACTGGGGAAGCTCAGGTCACAGGTGAGGGAAAGGATATAGGTGGGAGGCAAGGGTGGGAGTGTAGCCCAGGTCACGGAGATTAATTCAGGACAGGTACCACGTGGCTGTTGGATCAGTGAGAAATATAATGATTTAATAAATATAATTAACATAGGTCAGGATAGTTATATCCCTTCAGTTACGTGTTGAAAGATAATTCAGAACCGAGGTGGTTAAAAATGGAATCGGCAAGAAAATGGAACGCTGTAAACTGAACTGAACTCAGCGTGGTGGGACTAGCGTATTTCCTTCGCCATTTCGGAAGTTTTCGCTCACTAATCTTAGAGAAGCAATTTGAATTAACACAAAAAAATCGAAATGTGAAGAAAAGTAAACAATGTAAATTGATATACGAAAGGAAAAAATGCGTTAATCTTTTTCTTTTTTTTTTTTTTAACACAAGGGTGTAGATATTTGAATTGAAATAATGAAAAACCAATATGAAAAGGAAGTAGAACAGTATATATTGAAAGTATTGTAGGCCTACTTTCGAAAGATTTGCTCAGGGGAAATAATAAAAAGCTCAAACGAAGTATTGCGTTGTGTGATATTATTATTATTATTATTATTATTATTATTATTATTATTTACAGTGCAGTTAGGGAGGGAGCCACCATGACTTCACCATTAAATCTAACAAAAAAGAGGGAGGGTGTATCAACGATCGCCTGATAAGAAACATGTTTGTTCTTAAAGCTGTGAGATATAATGAGTGTGTGACAAACGAGAGGACGGCAGCGAGACAGACAGATATAAAGACGATACAGACAGCCATGCAGATGATACTCCTCTGGCAGCGTTTCTTGCAATGCGAGCAGCGAAGTCTCCTACTGATACCAAGCCTGATTGGCCATGTCCCTCTGGGGCAGGACTAGCTCTTCGCATCTACACAGTTGAGGATAATTTAGACCTGTTACATGACTGTTTCTGTATCAAAAGCACCGAGGAGTTGCAACGCGTGTTTATGGAGACGTTTATCCCGTTCACTGGCTTCACATATTTCACCATCATGACTTATCTTGCAGATCCAGCCCCAGCCCTCAGTGTCCTGCCTTCGGGTGTGCTTGGTCCCGTCAGCTTCTGGGGGATGGAAATATCCGAAACTCTTATACGCACCGTGGAAAAGGGTGCATTAGCAAGTTCGTACACTACACTATCAGAGCTATAGCCAATATTTTCACAGGGAACGAGTTATCCAACTTCCCTTTCCAAATGTTAGACCTCTACAACGCTCTCGGCAGACTTGATTTTACGTACAACGAGCTGGTCTCAGTATCAGACCTCGTGTCAGACGCCATAGCCATCATAAATTTGCCCGGCAACTAAAGAACTTGAAGGTGATGCTGCCAATGGACTTGAACGTGAGTGCATCGTCAGAGGGAGGCAACTCTATACCTGAGGACTTATTAATGCAACATCCCTACCTAGAGGTGGTATATCTGGGTGGAAAATGCGTTAGCTGGTCAGCTGCCTGAGAGCTTCATCAGGACAAGGAATGACACGATCCTGAAACCGAATCTCTACATCAACCGCATCACGAACATGCATCCCATGGCCATCAGAGGTGAGTGAGGCCGTTACCTTTGCGTCCCGTACAGGCAGTGACGGAGACACATGCCTTCATGTGTAGGCACTGCTATAACTGACCGGCTCAAGCCTGCTTATATGAACGTCCCTCAACTACTTTCCAAGTCCCCACAAGAGGATGGTGACTGTAGTAGAAGGGCAGCTTAAGCCAGAAGTCCATCGCATTCACTTTCCATATGAGCATGAGGCCACAACAACAAGAACAACACCTGTACAGGCAGTCCTTGTTATAAATAATTGATGTTCTCTAAAATTCAACCTTTTGATCAGTATTGCAGTAGGGTTAGGGAGCAGAGGAGCTTCATAGTTAATAACAAAACATCGGGTCCTTTTCTAAGTGGCTGCAGGACCATTCGTAACACCACCTTCTCAGTGATTTATTCTGAACATATTTATACCCGATGTCTTCTAGCGTGGTAGTGATGGAGATTGTCGATATTAAAACAATATAGAAATGTACAGGAAATTGCTAAGTTGTAAGGTGCAAAATAAATGACTAAGAAACAGGTGCCATAAAGTCTTCAAGTCCTAGCCTTGTATTCTCGTCAGGAAAGGAAGATCCCTAACACCTCCTCCTAAGCGATTTATTTTGCTTTTTACACTTTATCACCCTCTTGTGTGTCGGTTAAGCAATTCTAATATCACCATACTTTGAATAAGTGACCTGCAGAATTATATTGATATGCCGTATCTGAAAATGGATCGCTATAGAGAAGGTGTTAGGGAGCTTACTTAACCCGGGAAATACGGGGCTCTCAGCTCAACCCATTTATTGAAATGTTATTCTTTACTGATGTTTCAACGGCAAAAAAAGGAACACTCAAATGAATTTCGTATAAGAGAACTAACCGCGCATTGCTGTAGTACTGTCACACTGGCCTCAATACTAACAAGGCATATGGGCCTGATGGAGTCCCTCCTGTTGTTCTCAAGAACTGTGCTTCTGTGCTTACACCCTGCCTAGGCAAACTCTTTCGCCTTTGTCTATCAACTCATACCTTTCCTTCTTGCTGGAAGTTTGCACTCATTCAGCCAGTCGCAAAGAAGGGTGACCATTCCCAACCCTCTAACTATCGTCTAATTGCTTTAACATCCTGTATCTCAAAAGTTTTTGAGTCAATTCTTAATAGAAAAATTTTAAAGCACCTTTCCTATCACAACCTTCTTTCTGATCGTCAGTATGGGTTCCGTCAGGGACGCTCCACTGGCGATCTTCTCACCTACCTTTCAGACTCCTGGTCATCCTCCTTTCGGGACTTTGGCGAAAGCTTTGCCATTGCACTTGACATCTCAAAGGCTTTCGATCGAGTCTGGCATAAATCTTTAATTTCCAAACTGTCCTCTTACGGTTTCTATCCTTCTATCTGTGCCTTCATCTCTAGCTTCCTTTCTGCTCGTTCTATAGCCGCTGTTGTAGACGGCCATCGTTCTTCTCCTAGATCTATTAACAGTGGTGTTCCTCAGGGCTCTGTCCTATCACCAACTCTCTTTCTTTTATTCATCAATGACCTTCTAAGCTGTACATCTAACCCTATCCACTCATATGCTGATGACTCCACCCTTCACCTATCCATTCGGTTCTCGCAACGTCCATCTCAGCAGTTACTTCAACAAACAAGGGACGAGGCTATGGCACACCTAATGTCTGACTTGGCTCATATCTCTGACTGGGGTAAAAATAATCTGGTTGTTTTTAATGCTTCAAAGACTCAGTTTTTACACCTATCAACCCGACAAAATATTCCGTAGGTATACCCACTAATGTTTAATAATATTCAGCTTAATCCTGCATCATCCTTGAACATGCTTGGGGTTTCATTTACTCGGGACTTATCTTGGAAAGATCATATTACATCTTTTGTAAAATCTGCTTCCAAGAGATTAGGTGTGCTAAGCCGACTCCGTTCCTTCTTTACACCTGCACAATTGTTGACTCTATACAGGGGTTTTATTCGCCCCTGTGTGGAGTACTACTCTCATGTGTGGGGAGGCTCCCTACAGACATCTCTTCTCAATAGGGTGGAGTCAAAGGCTTTTCGTCTCATTAACTCTCCTCCTCTTACTGACTCCCTTCAACCTCTGTCTCTTTGTCGCACTGTTGCATCTTTATCTCTTTTCTATCGCTACTCCAATTGTCACTGCTCCTCTGAACTGTCTGCATGCATTCCTCCTCTACGACTGGCGCGTAGCACCCGTCTAGCAGCAAACTCTCACCCCTTTTCTGTCCAACTCTCTAATGCAAGAGTTAACCGTTACTCCCAGTCCTTCATTTATGCAACAGGTCAACTCTGGAACTGTCTCCCTCTGTATTTCCTGCTTCCTATGATCTCCAGTCTTTCAAACGCAGTATGTCCAGTCATTTAGAAATGATCGGATCTTGAATTTGGCTCTCTCTTGTATTTTGTTTTTCTCTTGGAAGGAACAATAATTGCGGGCTCGTGGCCTTTGGTTCCTTCTTCCTCGCATTAAAAAAAAAAAAAAACTGGTCCAGATTTCTTGTCTTTTGAAGCTGAACGATTTGTAGTTCAGTGACAAAACTAATAAATAAATAAATAAAGACAGGACTATGGCTCTTCAGGCTTTCCATACCACTACGTGACTCGCATCCTATTCTAGTGCTAATGCGTTGCCACAACTCAGCGTTCAGGATGAAGAGATGACAATATTGAGCCAAGATAAAGTAAAAAACGTATATGTTTTGCATGTGTGATAAGCAAAATAACGATAATCCCATTTTGACATCTGACCGTGGTAGACGGAGGTATGCGGATAAAATACACTGCACTAACGTACCTGCACCTTATATTTAATTCTAAAAGTTGTCATACGTCTCTCTCTCTCTCTCTCTCTCTCTCTCTCTCTCTCTCTCTCTCTCTCTCTCTCTCTCTCTCTCTCCTATGCTCACGTGATCTGAACTACAGTAGCATAGCCTCGTCCCTTCCTACATAATCTTTTACTTCATTCCCGGACAAGATTCCTTCGACTTGTCTGGTTAATGAATGAGAGTCTGGCCCACTTACCTGAACATCCTGTTGATTATTTCTCCTATTGTCATGATTTTTCTTGCTTGCTGCACCCCACCACCCATCCTTAAGAGGGAAAAAACGAGAAAGGATGATGATGAGTGTGATGGTGACGATGACGATGGTTATGATGATGATAATGATGAGTTTCTCCAGGTATTAACAGACTGGGTGTTGTAATATTCGACTAAAACTACATCACAGTTCCAGAAAGAGGCCACTGCATGCCTTGGCTTGAACGGGTCGACATGGACGGTGCCATTCACCTCAGGGATAAGATTAATTTCATATCTTATTGTGCTTTATATGTTAGGTTGCTTCCATTCCAGGTGCATTCTGGTGCAGGTGTCTGTGAGCGGGAGTTCTGCATCATTGTAACCCTTTATTATTCTTGCCTGTACCCACCTTCGTCCACTGGTGCCAGTTTTATGGATTTAGTGATGCAAAACACGTCTCCTCCCACCCGCGCCAGCAAGCATTTGGTGTGGCTGCGGCCTTAGAAAAAGTACAACAGGGAAGAAACCTTGAATGCGCACTGACAGGATTGATAAAGAACAAGGTAATGATCATGAAAGTAAAGAAATCTTTGCATGACAGCATTGTGATCCCCGCTTTAATGAATGGACGTGCAGCGTCGACCCTGCTGGAAGGACACAACTCAAGAGTGGGAGGAGCATGTGCAGCTGCATGGAGAGACAGAGACAAGTGGCGAAGCTTAAGCATCGTTGTAGTTTTGGTGAGGATGAGGTGGAAAGTGTTGGGAGAAGTACCATGAGCTAGTCTGGTCTTACGTAGAGAGTGGATGATGTGACATGTACTGGGAGAATGTGAGTGAAGGATGGTGGACAACATGTATCCTCCAGACTGGGATTATGAGAGGACCCAGCCTGAAATTTTCTCACGTTTTTTACGAGCGACCTTGAACATAGCACCGGGGAGACTGCTGATCCATCCTGTGTGAAGATGATCCATTCCAGGAACCTGGTAAGTGCATGAATATGAGACATTCTGCACCCTGTCAACAGAGCTATCAGTAATAGTGTCTGTCTCCTGATAAAATCTGATGCATTTAGTTGAAAATAGATCAGAGACTGTAACAGATCGAACACTGCCAAAAGTGACTATCTGGGTCCCCCACGCCTGAGGGAGGAGGCAGTTCATGAAACAGCCCTCTTATTGACAATTCAATTGCTCATGGGCACAGCCTGATATCAAAACCGTACCACAAGTGGTCTGTGAACGTAGCTGAATGGAATGACACTGGCAGAAGCCTTGCCTTTCCTATGCACTAGACTCGACAGTAATGACAGGACCACAGGCTCGATATTGGAGGGTTACCCTTTTCCTCTCAAAAACTGAGGAAAACTGCCCAGCAAGATTGCTACTGTCTAGATTAGGAGGCTTATAGTGTGCATAACATATTCTCCATAACATTCAGCAGATTGTGGGAGGTTAGACCCTGCCGGAGAAATACGAAATGTGAAGATTCATCACTGACTGGAGCTTCTTTGTTACAGAGTTGGTGAGGCACACCTTCCCCAAGGGCAGTGGCTTGGGGCACGCTCCTTGCAGTACCCTGAACCGCGGTTGTGTGGGCCACCAAGGTGCTATGAATAGATATCTTCCCCTGAAGACTCTGAGCTTGTTGCTGATGATACAGTATTGTTGAGTGAAGATGAATGGGAGCTGCAAGGTTTGGTGAATGAATTTGGGACAGTGTGTAGGAGGAGGAATCTGAAAGTTAATACAAACAAGAGTAAAGTTATGGTGTTTGAGAGGAATGAAGTCACAGAGTGTGCAGTGAGGTTGGATGGTGAGGATATGGAGAATGTGAGTTCATTCAAGTACTTGGGTAGTGTGATGAGTAAGGATGGAACTTTGGGGGATGAAGTGCGTGAAAGGGTACAGCAGGGAAGGAAGGTTGTTAGTACACTGAAAGCAGTGATGAGAAATAGGGAGGTGAGTATGGAAGTTAAGAAGTCACTGCATGATAGTATTGTGATACGCATGGAAGCGAGGCGTGGACCTTGCAAGAGGGGAACAAGTCAAGAGTGAGAGCAGTGGAAATGAGTTACTTGAGAGGAGCATGTGGAATGACGTGGAGGGACAGGTTGACGAATGAAGAAGTGAAGGAACGTTGTGGGGTAGATGTGGATGTGGTTGAAAAGATTAGGAGAAATACACTGAGGTGGTTTGGACATGTGAAGAGAATGGAGAATGAAAGACTGATTAAGAAGGTGTATGTGGGTGAGGTGGAGGGAGGGAGAGGGAGGGGTAGACCGAGGATGAGGTGGAGGGATATAGTTGAGAGGTATATGAGGGAGGGGGGGTGATTTTTTTTTTTTTTTTTTTTTTTTGTGTGTGTATGTGTCCGACTCTGGGCATAGGCTTCACAGCCTGCTTTCAAGGCCCAGTAGCCCTCCTACGTACCGGACACCTCTACATGTCACCACTTCGGCGCTAACACCCACCATCCATACTGAATACATGCTAGGGCTGTTTCATACAGGACTGGTGTACTGGTATCAGCGGAGGTATTTTTACGACATGTCGGCGGGTCATCTGGTAGATCAGGAAAGTCTGCTTTTTGGGAAATTCAAATCCTTAAACTGTTCCCTGCCCCAGCCGGGATTCGATCCTGGGTCCATTAGGACTGCAGACTGCCTCTCTACCGATTCATATGGGGGGAGGGTAGTCAAATGGTGGGTGACAGAGCGACTTGGAGGCGTTTTGTCTGCGGCCACCCTTTGCGGGATTAGGGCGTCGGGCTAGAGATAGATAGATAGATAGATTGCGAAGCGAGAAGAGTGGTAATGTTTTCAGTTGTGAAGTTGGCTAGTTGGCTTTGTTGATGTGTGGGTAAACAAGGTATCTCATGAACGGTTTAAGCTATCAACATGAAACTTTCTGGGTATGAAGTTATGGCCAAAATCTTGGATGAGTTCGAAAATGAACAAGGTCGCCAAAATGACCACCAAAGGTCAACTAGTTGACCTTTGGTGACTTTGACCTTGACCCTAAGTGCCCACTTTCGAACTCGTCCAAGACTTTGGCCATATCTTGATACCCTGAAAGTTTCATGTTGATAGCTCGAACCTTTCTTGAGACATCTTGTTTATCCACACACCAACAAAGCCAGGCAGCCAACTTCACAACTGAAAACATTACCACTCTGCTCGCTCATCACCCGCGTTGTGAAGTGAACAGAGTGGTAATGATTTCAGTTGTGAGGTTGGCTGGCTGGCGTCGTTTGTGTGTGTCTTACATCCTGGATTTACATCAAATCAGAAATGGAGGTGTAAAATTATGTGCCGAGGAAAACTTTCCGGCCACATGGGTGGTGAGATCCCATCGTGAGATGGCTTCCACTTAGTGAGAGTATGGTTTTCTCAACAAAAGATCCACTGTTGATACTCTCAATCTCCTGACTCACATCATCCATCAGTCAATTGACCAACATGGAGAAACTCTTGCAGTAGCTCTTGATTTGTCAAAAGCTTTTGACAGAGTGTGGCACCGTTCGCTGCTATCCAAACTCCCTTATTATTCCCTATCATCTTTTGTTCCTCTGATATCCTCATGTCTTAGCAACAGAAAGATATGAGCAAAGGTAGATGATGTATATTCCAGTTTCCACTCTATTAATGCTGCTATGCCACAAGGATCAGTCCTGGCTCCAACCATATTCGTAATTCATGTTACTGATCCCTTATCTATCATCCAAAATCCCATTCAGGGGCGCCGAGACAATTGAAATATGGTGGGGCAGGACTAGTTTGGGGCCCCCACCCTTGCAGTAGGTAAAGGTAGAGGTGGAGAGCGTACCCTGTATGTATATGTAACATAATTTTTTTATTGCTTCAACAGCTTAGAAATACATTCAAATGAACTGTTGACCAGAAATAGTTTCATCCACTACAGTGATAAGACATACACGTGATACACACGTACGTAATTATTTTTAAAAATGCAAGAAAAACAATAACCAAGCACTAAATTGATAATAATACAAGAAAAGCAATAACCAAGCACTAAACTGATAATAATGTAAGTAAAATCGTAGCACAATATATAAAGATTACATACGGAATACATATATGGCTCATTCATTTTACAAACAATGGTGCTTTCCTTGCTTTCCTCTTGCAAAATTATGAAGCACAACATCAAGATCAAGAGATCTTGCAAGTTGAGACTCAATACTGAGTCTGGCCAAGTCTACAAGTCGTGCTTGGGTCATTGTTGTTCGTAGAAAAATTTTTATCAGCTTTTTTTTTTTTTTAATGTTAGGAAGAAGGAACCAAAGGCCACGAGCCCGTAACAACTGTTCCCTCCAAGAGAAAAACAAAATAGAAGAGAGAGCCAAATTCAAGATCCAATCATTTCGAAATGCCTGGACACACTGCATTTGAAAAACAGGAGATCATTGGAAGCAGGAAATACAGACAAAGGGAGACAGTTCCAGAGGATCTGTTGCATAAATGAAGGACTGGGAGTAACGGTTAACTCTTGCATTAGAGAGTTGGACGGAAAAGGGATGAGAGTTTGTTGCTAGACGGGTGCTCGCGCCCGTCGTACAGGTGGGGGAATGCAAGCAGACAGTTCAGAGGAGCAGTAACCATTGAAGTAGCGATAGAAATGAGATAAAGATGCAACAGTGCGGCGAAGAGACAGGTTGAAGGGAGCCAGTAAGAGGAGGAGACTTAATGAGACGAAAAGCCTTTGACTCCACCCTATTGAGAAAAAGCTGTATGTGGGGAACCTCCCCACACATGCAAGATGTACTCCACACAGGGGAGGATAAAACCCGTGCATAGAGAAAACAATTGTGCAGGGGTAAAGAAGGAACGGAGTCGGCTTAACACACCTAATCTCTTGGAAGCAGATTTTACAAGAGATGTAATATGATCTTTCCAAGATAAGTCCCGAGTGAATAAAAGCCCAAGCATGTTCAAGGATGATGCAGGATTAAGTTGAATATTATTAAACATTAGTGGGTACACCTGTGGAAGATTTTGTTGGGTTGATAGGTGTAAGAACTGAGTCTTTGATGAATTAAACAAGATTATTTTTACCCCAGTCAAAGATACGAGCCAAGTCAGACGGTAGGTGTGCCATAGCCTCATCCCTTGTTCACTGAAGTAACTGCTGAGATGGACGTTGTGGGAACCGAATGGAAAGGTGAAGGGTGGAGTCATCCGCGTTGGAGTGGATAGGGTTAGATGTACAGCTTAGAAGGTCATTGATGAATAAAAGGAAGAGAGTTGGTGATAGTACAGAGCCCTGAGGAACACCACTGTTAATAGATCTAGGAGAAGAACAATTGCCGTCTACAACAGCAGCTATAGAACGACCAGAAAGGAAGCTATAGATGAAGGCACAGATAGAAAGATAGAAACCGTAAAAGGGCAGTTTGGAAAATAACGATTTATGCCAGACTCGACCGATAGCCTTTGAGATGTCAAATGCAATGGCAAAGCTTTCGCCAAAGTCCCGAAAGGAGGATGACCAGGAGTCTGAAAGGTAGGTGAGAAGATCGCCAGTGGAGCGTCCCTGACGGAACCCGTACTGACAGTCAGAAAGAAGGTTGTGATAGGAAAGATGCTTTAAAATTTTTCTATTAAGAACTGACTCGAAAACTTTTGAGATACAGGATGTTAAAGCAATTGGACGATAGTTAGAGGGTTGGGAATGATCACCCTTCTTTGGGACTGGCTGAATGAAAGCAAACTTCCAGCAAGAAGGAAAGGTACAAGTTGATAGACAAAGGCGAAAGAGTTTACCTAGGCACAGTTCTTGAGGACAACAGGAGAGACTCCATCCGGCCCATATGCCTTATTAGTACTGAGGCCAGCATTGGCAGAAAATACATAAGCTGAAGAAATTTTAATGTTAGCCATGAGGAAGTCAGAGGGGGGAAGTGATGGAGGAACAGCACCGGAATCGTCTAAGGTGGAATTGGAAGTGAAAGTCTGAGTGAAGAGATCTGCTTTATCAATAGAAGAAATAGCTATAGAACCATCAGAGTAGAAAAGAGGAGGGAAGGATGATGAGGTAAAGTTGTTAGAAAGGTTTTTGGCAAGGTGCCAGAAGTTATGGAGAGAATTCGAGTTGGAGAGTTGAGAGCAATTAGTAGGGATGAAATTATTTTTAGCAGAGCGAAGAACAGACATGGCACGATTCTGGGCAGAAATGTAAAGATGATGTGATTCAGAGGTGGGTTGACTCTGGTGCCTTTTATAGGCCCTCTCCTTGTTGCGGACAGCATTAGAACAAGCGTGAGTTTGCTGAATGAGCGCTCTGCAGAGGCGACAGTGGCGGGGATTGTTGGCAGAATGCGCAGGCTGAAAGATACATTTGGGAAGAGCCCTTCTAGTCTGTACTCTGTCAAGCAATTCAAAAGCTGCAATGGGCTTAGTTAGTTCTGCCCAAAATTTTGAGCGATGAACTGTTGGTAGGAGCCTCATTTCCATCATGATACCATGACTGATATCGGCAGGATACTTATCTGCCAGTGATTTCGATTTCAGTTCCAGCTCTTATGTTGATATTGTTAGGTACTTCCGGAGGAAACTGACGTTTTCAGAAATATTCTTGGCAGCTTTGAATCTAACAGTCAGTCTACCAATTACATTATCATATCGTACATAAAACACAGACTTTCTGAAATATGCTTCTTCAGGTGACTTATCTGCTTCATTTTGTTCTGATAAAATTGTATCTGCTGGGGCATCACCATCATGAAATCTTCTTTTGCGTTTAGCTCCAGCTGCTTCACCACGTCCATGATACAGATTCACCTCGATGTCCAGGTTTGACGCAACTAGCTTTGCTTCATTACACATAGCTTTCCAGTTATTTGGGAGATTTGTCAGTTCTACAAACAAGCCCTCTATGTTTGACACTTCAACATCCAGTGTCGCATCTCTGGCTTGAATAACTTTATTACAGAAGTCAGTTGGAACTAGGACTTTGTACCATACAACAGACATTATCACACAAATGAAAGATGTCACATAAGACAAAGCTTCATTAATTTCTGTTCTTGTTTTGGCAGTTAGGTTCAGCTCCAAGGGGTCTTCCAGTGCGAATTTGATGCCAGGCAGGTGGGTTGCAAAAGGCTTCACACTTTCAACACGATCAGACCACCATGTGCCAGATATGCCATGAAGAGAGCAGCCAATGCGATTCAACAATATTTCCCATGGCTTTGGACTAGGGTTAAACAAGTTGTAACCAGTTTGCATAGTTCCAAAATAGGTTATGGCTTCAGGGATGCATTCTGCAGCGTCAATTCCACACAAGTTGAGTGTGCTGCAACCACATGGTGAAAATGTAGCTGCCGGACATTGTTCAAGTATTTTTGCTTTTGCACCATTTTATTTTTCAGCCATGATTGCCCCATTGTCGTAGGCCTGTGCTCGACAATCAGAGAGTGGAATACCATGCTCTTGCAATGTATCAACAACCATCTGAGCTATTTCATTTTCTCTTTCGTCACTGCAGTCTACAAATTTGGGGACTCTTTCCACAATATCAAACTGAGATTTATTCTGAATTTCATAGCGCACCGAGATTGTTGTTTGCTCAACATGCGATGAATCTGGCGTGACATCAACTATTACTGCAAAGTACTTTGCAGTCTGTCTTTCTTTCATAATGCGCTATTTTACGAGATCAGAACACTGTGTAATTAACTCATTTTGAGAATCGGCAGAAAGGTAATGTACTTGCAGGCTTTCGCCTTTTTCCTGTGACTCATTCACTTGTAACACATGTTCTTTTAAGACTGGATCCCAGTGAGACAACAACTCTATTAGCCCTAGAAAATTTCCATTGCTTGTGTCACCAATACGGTGGGAATGACCCGAAAATTAAGCCCACGTTCTCCCAGGAATAGTATAACATCAGTGATTCTCTTCATAACGTTGTACCATTTGACAGATTTTGTTTCAGTTGATGCATCCAGGAGATTATCAACACCTCTGCCAGATGACAGGCATCTACATCACTCCAAGCTAGATAGCATCCCCTGTGACTATTGCTTTTCTCATGTTCTGGGATGCAGTCATACAATTTTCGCCATTTTGCAGCAGCTGACCATCCTTCAGCTGATGACAGTGCAGACTTGGATGCTGTGCTGATGTTGCAACATACATTATTCCAAAATAATCTACATAGAAAACAGTACAATGCTTGTTTAAGCTGACTCCAGACAAGCCAATCTCGGACATGTTGCTTTCCTTTAACATTTCGAAATTTTAGGATGCTTTCTGGAAACTCATTGTTATTTATGTCTTTAGGAAATGTTTTAGGATAACCATTGTGGCTTCTGACAACATAATTTTCTATGTCTAGTTGAGAAGGACACTTTTTTGTGAGAGGTCCAGTGTCAAGTCCAGTGTTACTTCCCATACCTTTCTCTTCACCAGTTTCTGCAGTTGCTGCACCCATTGCCTCACTACCAGTTTCAACACTGACATCCACTCCTTTTTCCAAATCCTCATTTTTCTTACCCCTTCCATGCCCAATATCCACATTTTTCTCATCCACCTTTTGTTCCAGATCCACATTACGTCGAATTACTTCATTTTCCCTATTTTCCAAATCCACATTTGCTTCATCTGCCTTTTGTTCCAAATACACATTTGCCTCTTCTTCTAAATCCACATTTATATTTTGTATCAGCTTCATCTCATTCCTTTGGCTTTATCACACCAACTTGAAAAAGTGTCTGCAGCCCTTGTTTTTAATTCTCACTGCGTTTTTGTTTCTCCTTGCGTTTTTGAGTGCCTTATTTATGGGAAGACATGTTGGAAGACGTCACATCACACTGATCATGATCATTTAGGGGGAAATTGTAGAAAGACTTGCCTATAAGAGCTACAGGCCTATATACAGCCTTTGTAACGGATGTCCTATCTCCCTTAGTTCGTATGTATAGTCTGTAGTCAGTCTACCTGTCAAATCCGGTTTTTGGCCCAATTCGTCCCTATTATTGAAAAACTGTATACAATAGAGGTTTTGATTTTTTTTTCCCCAACAAATTCATGGGCCCCCCCAAGACCCCATGGGCCCCGGAGCAATGCACTGGCTGACCCCCCCCCCCCTCTCGGTGGGCCTGATCCCATTCATTCATATGCAGATGACTCAACACTTACAATTCATTCATACTTAAACACCCATTGACAAAGTTTAATAACTGAAACTCACAACCCTGTACAGCAATTTCCGTAAATCAAGACTTGTCTAAGATCACTGAGTGTGGACAAAATAACATTGTATCTTTTAACGCTAGGAAAACCAAATATATACAGTTTACTGACAGATATTGTCTAGTACCTATACAACATTCAATGCTATTAATATTCCTATCTATAACGGTATTGAAATCCTCGATGTATCACTTAACAATGCCCTCAGTTGCTCCTCTGATATTAGATAACTTGCTAAAGCCGCTTCAAAGACATCTGGATTATTGTACAGAGTCCGTAACTTCTTCACTGACTAGCGGTTAGCTATAATTTACAAGAGTCATGTGCAATCTTACTGCAGTATTGCTCACCTTTGTGGAATGGATGTGGAGAGGTTGCACTAAAGCAACATCATCATCATCATCATCATCATTATCATCATCATCATCATCATCGTCATCATCATCATCACCATCATCATCACCATCATCATCATCATCTACATCATCATCATCATCCAGACCTCCTTTCCCACCCTAGGGCAGGGTGAGGAGCAATAACTTTCAGACATCCCAAATTTGCCCCATCCAATGGGCCAGGCTTCCATTCACTCACAATTCAAGCCCCCGGAATCCTGGCTCTATCTGATACGCCAAAAACATTCACCACGTTCTGTAGCTCTATCTTACAACGGGAAGTCAAACACAGACTACTACTAATGCCAGGCTACGGACGAGTAGAATCTGTGAGATAAACAAACTTACAAATGTACAACTAAGAGAAGTTCTGGCAACAATCATTAATGCAGAAAAAGAAGAAGAGCCGACAAACGCTGTGTTGCTGGATGAAATAAGGAGTCTGAAGGAGGAGATTAAACAACTCAAGATAGTAAAGGGTGAAGTGCGGCTGCTCTCGTCGCGTTTGGATGACGCTTGCAAGATAATTAACCACCAGCAAAAATTTCTGAGAACTCTGGATGCTCGGGAGCGAAGAAAGAACCTAATCATATATGGTGTGAAGGAAGGTGATAACACAGGTGACGAAGATGACATAATGAAGGTAAAGTCCTCTCCATCTCGCAACAATACTCGATTCTTCCAATCATATTTAATACTCACTCCAGCATTAGCAAGTTTTTCCTTTTCTCCTTTTTCTCGTTCACGCAATTATAATTTTAAACAGAATACGACTTTGGTGTTCTATTGATAAATGTCAGGCAGGAGCTCAAAAAGGGAGAGGATGAACTGAACAAATCATGGCTTTAAGATTACTCATTGATTTTGTAAAATGTAAAAATAAGAAATTATATGTCCTGTTTATAGACTTTAGTAAAGCATATGGTAGAGTTTCCAGGGGTAAACTAACAGAACATCTGAAATCATCTTGATGTGGTTATGTGATGCTTTCTGCTATTAAAACTGTATATAAATGTACACGTAGTATTTTGACGTCTGCTGATATATCAACATCAATTGGTGTAAGACAAGGCGCCCCAACAAGCTGTTTACCTTTTGTTTTATATGTTGATAAGATGGTAAAAATAATGAAGCAAGCAATTGTATCAGATGGATTTTTAGGCACGTTACACCGTATGCTACTGATGGGTGACACAGTAATTCTTGCAACATCTCGAGAGATGTGCAAAAAAAAGCTGGAATTACTATTAGAGTGTTGTGATGAATATGGTATGGTCTTAAGTGAGAAGAAATCAAAGTTTTTTGTAATAAATGGTGAAGGCACTGACAGACAATCGTTTTATGCTCATAGGTTAGAAACAAAGTATAGTCCAGATTATTTGTATCTCGGAGCTTGGTTTACGGATGATGGGAAAATGAGCTCAGTTCTTCAGTTACAACAATTACATTGCTCAAACTTAGTTAATAAATTTTCAGTTCTCTGTGCAGTTAACACAACTATTCCTTTTGTGTATAAAAAGAAAGTTTTTGATGCTGCAATGTCATCACTTTTGTACAGCACAGAAACTTGGCTTACATTTAATCCCAAATGCATTGTTAGTAAGTATAATACGATAATAAAGTGTCTGCTTGGTCTATCTATCTATCTATTGCCAGACGCCTCAATCCCGTCTGGGGTGGCCACAAACAAATCGCCTCCAAGTCGCCCTGTCCCCCGCCATTTCACTGCCCTGCTCCCAACTCACACCCCCCTCTCTCATATACCTCTCCACCCCATCCCTCCATCTCATCCTCAGCCTCCCCCTCCCTCTTCCCCCCTCCACTTCACTCACATACACTCTCTTCGTCAGTCTTTCACCCTCCATCCTCTCCACATGGCCAAACCACCTCAGTGTGCTTGTGTTTGGAAAAATATTAGTGTTAATTTATGCATGGTTGAGTCAGGAATTCCTCCAGCAGAGTTTGCCATATAAGATGAGAAAGACATTTTTAGCAACTAAACTTCAATTCCCAAATAGAAATGAACCTTTTTATTATGTGTATGATTTATGTGGAGAAAGTAATACGAAAGGTTATAGATTCCTTACCAGTGCAATGGGGTTCGATGCTGCAATTAATTCATTGGAAAGTATTAAGATTTCTATTCAAGAAATGCCAGAAAATGCTACGAAATAATTATGTTATGTATAAATCGGTTTTAAACCCTTCCCTTTCAGTCCAGAGGGTATATGAAAGTACTAATAGATTATGCCAGATTATGCTCGCATATCGTTAACAAGGCTTCGTCTGATGCCGCACAGTTTAAGAATAGAAACAGGGAGGTGGAGTCGAACACCACCCGAGTTAAGATATTGCATATGTGACGGAACAGAAATTCAGGATGAAAGACATGTTCTGTTAGAATGTCCAATGTCTACTGACTGTCGTAGCAGGTTCTCAGTGTTGGACTATTCTTCCATGGAGAGTCTGTTAAATGTGGATGATAATCCTGGAGACCTGTGTGACTTTATTCGCAATGTTTTGCAAGTATATAAAGAAATATGATGCAACAAATTTTCTTTAACATAACTAGATAGTGGTTACGTATAGTCTGTGTAGAAATTAATTTGAATGTATAATGACAAGCAGAGCTCACTTACAGTATAATATATGTGTTATCTGGCTAATTTGGACACACGCTTGGGATATTTATTTTCACATTTGCGAGTATGCACATATGAGTTATTGATTATAACAGTGTAGTGTATGCATATGAATTCATGTGTTAAATATGCATGTACAAGTACTTTTTACTTGCATGTGCTTTACATATGTGTGTAAATGTATAAGGACTTCTTATGTAATGTAAATTTGAACACAGTGATATGGTGAGACTTTGTGTATATACGAGTAGTGTGAGTCATCGTTTTTTAGGATACCGAGTAAAATTCTATTAAGGTGCCATCTCTCATGAAAGAATGGAATTGCATATACTGCTGGACAACAAATTTGTGTGGAATGCCAAAACTATTTATGTATGATTCATTTTGTATTATGCATTTTTTGTCAATAAAGTAATAATAAACTAATAAACTATCCAGTAGAGTCAATACGGACGTTGTCACATCAAAAACGGGTGCCAAATCCCTGGTCATGAGCTTCTCCTGACTATATTCATCCAGCCAGATCGATCTCTTGTCAGTCCCCCTAGCCTCATTGACTTCCAAACCTCTCTTCCCCACACACTGTCCACCATATGGTTACCACCCAGCGTGGTAAATGTAAACCATTTGTCTTGTCACGCAGTGTAGAGACCATAAGGCATACCTACATTGAATGAGTGGATGATGGACGCCCCCATCACCACATGGTCGGGCATGAATGGGCGGGGAAGATGGACTAAACAACTGGGCAAAATTCAGAACAAAGCTATTAGAACTATTAATGACCAAACTGCTACAAATGAACGACCTTCCCGAGAGGCGAGAAGGAATGTTGCCTCCCTTGCATTATTTTACAGATAGTTTTATGGCAAATGCTCAGATGAAGTTGCATCCATTGTGCCACCCCTCAATGCCTTCCCCCACGCTACACGGGCATCTGGTAGTGCTCATAACTGGACTGTCACTCTACCATATTGCAGGACTTCTGCCTATCAGAATTCTTTTATTCCCCGAACTGCATCTCATTGGAGCTCGCTTCCCCAGAGTGGTTTCCGCCCAAGCTTCAAGCTATGGCTGTTCAAATCCATCCGTTACAGTTTTTTATGAATGGAGGACACCTGTAAACAGGTGTATGGATTATTTTTTAATTGTTTTGTTTTTCCTTCCTCTGTTCCCTCATTGTAAAAAAAAAAATGACTAAGACGGGTGAGGGTATTATCACTGACAAATATTCTTGTCGGGTTATAAGCACCCTGGCAGCTGTTGCTTAGTAATTTATTTTTGGACATGGCTGGCAATATCCGTTTGTGCATTATTTATGAAGGGTATGGCGATATTGGAAGGACTTATGTCACACAGAAGAGGGTAAGAATGTGCAATAAATTTCTTAGAAAAAGGTATTCTATTAGAGAGCTTCCATAACCTACGAGAATACGGTCCATCATTACCATCACCGCCAAATATCATCATTATTCTTTCATCATCATATCCCCATAATCAACATTCTTCATCGAAGGAACACTGTCTCGATGTGATGAAGAAGCTTGTGCATCCTAGTTATCAGAGGAGCTATTCTGGTCTGGTGCAACCATACTAGGCAGGTTCACTGTTAGGGGTCAGACAAACAGTGTTCCACTCGCAATAAATGCCTAAACCGGTTCTCTAAACCACCCATGTTAAATGACGTCAAACTGCAGCCTTTAATCCCCAGCAAGGATGGAGCAACTGGCCATGGCGGATTTCAGACCTGATCCAGAGCACAAGGTGCTCAGAATCTAAGGTATTGGGTTCTCACCCCCCCCCCCCCCCGCCCCCCTGGGGAGTGAGAATACCTCGGCAGTATCTCTGCTTGTTATACTCGTAAGAGGCTACTAAAGGATTTTTTTTCTCTCTCTCTCACCTTTCTCTCTTAACTGTCGTCGTCTTCTCTTGCGTCTCACCTCTATTCTTGATATTTCCTTGTTTCTTCCGGCTTATATTTTCCCTCTACTCCTATTAGGCTGGACGTTTGATTTCATGACATAAATGGTTTAAGGACCTCCCGCTGACGATGACCTTTCCTCTCATATGCCAAACGCCAAGGGCAGTTTGACCCCACCCTTAGTGCCATATACCGTATTGTGCCATGGTGTTAGTTCTTCGTTGTTCCTTCCTTTCTTTACATACTGAAGAATAGGAAGAAGAGCTTCGTTGCACTGCTTGTACACTCCATCCAGTCAAGGATGAAATGTACAAGCCCTCTGAGTGCTGCCTCTGCCTCACTACCCTGACCATCTACACATTCAGTTTTAATATATTGCTTTACTGATTTGCTTCTCACTGTCTACCACATAAATTAAATCCATCACCTAGCAGCTTGAGAAGAGGTAGTAAATCCTTGTGATGTGCTCTTCCTCAAACGATTCTTTCAGTCAACTCGATTCCCTGTCAGTTACTTTACCTCATCATCCATACCCTTTTTTCATAAATACAGTCTCTGAATCCATCCATATTTTTGGCCTACCACGCCTCCTTCCACGTTCAAACTCATTCATATCCTTTTCGTCGCTTTATTTGCATCATTTATCTTAGTATGAATAATCCATCTAAGCACATTTTCTTCAGTGCTCTTGCCAGAACCTATTTGTGCTCAGTATCTTACAGAAATCAAATATTTGTGTTTCCCTAAGCGAAAATATTATGTTCTTTTTCTGTTTATTTTTTGTGTTCTTGCTCTTCTTATCAACTTGTGTTAATGCCCTCACGACATTATTTTCGGGCCAAGGGATATAGAGTCAAAAGCAAGTCCAGTCCTTTATTAAAGTTTTGATGTAAATAACAGAGCTGCCATCACCCCGAAGCGCAGACAACTACGTGAAAGTGAACCAGAAAACGAACATAGACAGGCATTTGCTGGCAGACTATTTAGTATCTTTGATTTAGACAATTTGTTCCATGTTGCTTGCGATTTTATAAACAATAATACTTTGCTCTGCATCTGTGCCTTCTACATATCCATGTTTATCATATTGCAATGAGACATTAATCATTCAGTTCCAAAGACGTTGATACTAATTGCTTAATTGGAATTAGTATATTTTGGGTAAAGAGTTAATAACATGAATTATAACACATTAGAAATATGAAATAAACCACACACACACACACACACACACACACACACACACACACACACACACACACACACACACACACACACGCACGCACGCACGCACGCGCGCGCACTGCCTTCCATTTATCCAACTCAACACCCACCCTCATTCTCTCTCGCCACGTATACTTATTGATCATTTGGTGCCTATAGAAGGTACTGACTATTGCCAATACCTACCAAGGACAATTATCTCCCAGAACGCTACCATTTCCATCCATTTCATTGGGTACACCCGACTCACCAGCCACCATAACACCTACCCTGACATTATCCACTTTTCCTTAAAAGGAAAAAGAAAAAGAAAAAAAAACTCTCACTCCAGCCAGACTATTCCCTGCATATAGCCTACACAAACAACTTTCCTGGCTTGTATTCTTACTTTCATTGTTGCCTATACAATCCGAGACCCGACTGATTAATAGTTCCTATAATCTCCTTCCATCTCTTTCATACACCAATACATACACCCTCCTTTGTGAAATGCTTCATAGTAAGGGAAGGATAAAGGGATTCAATTTTGACAAGAGTCAGTCAGTGGCCAGAGTCGCAGGAAAAGGTCAAATGTCAAGAACACAAGACTAGCTCAACTGGGGAAAAAAATGATGTGGTTTGAATCAAACTTCGTGGGTGAGAGAAGGTTCAGGTAAGAATGATTTAATATGATTTTGAGAGCAATTGGTCAAGGATCGAGGTCATAGTCAAACTTTTGGTCCTCAGACCAGGTATGGATGTGTTACTCCCAGTGCTCTTAAAAAAAAAAAAAAAAAAAAAAAGGTCACATGGCAAGGACAATTTGAACAGTTTTTATCCGGTTTAGACCAGATATGTAGACGGGTTCATGGTAAGGAAAGGATGAAGGAACTGGATTTAGAGAACAATCACTTGAGGGTCAAGTTCACAAGGAAAGGTCATGCGTCAAGGTTACGTGGCAGGAACAACTCAAACAGTTCCCATCACTTTTGGACCAAACTTCGTGGAAGTGTTAAGGGTCAGACAAAAATGAACTATTTATGGATGGATAGGAACTGGGTAAAGGCCAAGATCACAAGACAGATTCAATTAGAGGGCTCTTACACCAAACAGTAAGTGTGGGTGTTGCACTCTCTGAGCCTTTATTTTTTGTTAACTCTAGGCACAGCCAAACGATTATATTCAGCTAATAAGTTTTAAAAATCTCTTTATGCTGCGTAAGGCTGTCTGGTAAGAGCAAGAATGAAAGGAAGTATAAGTCAATACGTACCCAGTTCCCGCCTGACATCCACCCAGTACAATCCACATCCCTAATACGGGAAGTCAATGTAGGTTCGGATGGTGGAATGTTTGGGACAACAACGTTCATGCATACCAGGCTGGCGAGATTTCGTGGGAACGGGTGTAAGTTGCCACAGTACAGCAGACAGGACCAGACCACGTTTCTGCCAAACTTGACGGAGCTCTGATGTTCTTTTTTTTTTTTTTTTTCTTTTCATTTTTTCGAAGCCATATGCATTGTTTCAGCGGACTAAAGTAAGTTTTGCAAACCTTGAATAATCTAGAATCGCAAAACATGGAGTATTATGTGGACTGATCGTTGATCCTAGTAGATGCAGCTGTCTTGATGGAGAGAGGCACCGTATTAGTCCCTTCACCACCAGTAACCTGTCTTGTGGCAGAAGAAATAGAATGAAAAGGATTACATTGGTTTAACTCCTTTAATCCCACGCCATATGATCATTATGCCTATTTCCATATGATTTTATTCAACTGCGAGAAGCATTTGGTAGAAGAGGGGGTTTTGAAAACCATAGCTAATCCCTTCATAAACAAAATAAAGTCATCTGGATGTAGCAGACATAAAATGCAATAACGCGTCATGGGACTGAAGAGATTAATTGTTAGTGGCGACTTTGGAACCGCTTCAGCCCGAGTTTGTCTCTTCAGATTGTCTGGAGATAACAAGAAAAGGGATGGACCCTGTCACCGGTCTGAAGCGATAGAAATAATAACCGTTAATGCGTGCATTGTGTTTTGTTCCCTCGCAGTACTAGATATTTCGAACCTCATTTTCTTGAAAAAGATTTATACTACTGCCGCTGCTGTTGCCATAATGGCTTCACACTCATTCCCTATGAGAGGACTTTCCAAGTCTACGATAAATCGTCAGGCAAGGATACGAATAAAACTGAAATGTCGTTATTGAGCTGGCGAAAACTAATTTTTAATAACGATTATTAAAAGCAGCACCTACGATGGTACTGGCCGAGTGCACCATCAGCTGAGTAAAATATGCCTCTAACTCCAGCTGGCAGTGTTAAGAAACGGGGTTAAGATGAATAAAATCAAGGTTGGTGAAACTGACAGTCGTGTGGACTTCAGCTCAAACTCTGGCTCAGTTACCAAACTTGTGCCTTCCGGATTCTGTAAATGGCTCTTAGTTACATGTACGGTGACTGTCTGCGGTCCACTGTGGTGCCGTGCCGCAGACTGGACCAACAGCAAACTGTAATCCTCTCAAGTGTAAGTCTACAGTGGTAAGAAGTGATAAAGAACCTTTGGACGTTTAAATTATAATCGTGTATTATTATAACGCCAAATTGTTTTCGACTTCTCTTGGCTCTAGCTAAAGTAGGTCATCAGCCGAGTTTCCCAGTGGTAAGCGATATCGTCTGACATTAGCCAGAGTAAAGTATATCAGTTGTCGGTTGAGGTTAGACTGACAAAGAAATGGAAAAACTTGCGCCACTTTGATGTGTTTGTCAGTTGCCCAGCCCAAACAGATCCTTACGCCAGTTTTGTATGGCTGGTTGTAACCAGTTCGGTGTTGTGGTGACGCTGAGGATCAGCCAGTCCGGTGGGGGACACAAGCTTCCTTTGGCTTCAGTAAGTTCTTCTGATGTGAATGAATGGCTTGGGCATTACGAGAATAAAAGCCAATGATCTTATTTCTCAGGCAGAATGCTCATCAAGATTGTATGTAATCTTTCCGCATCGGTGAGTTTCTCTAAGCAGTATAAAATCGACAAGCGTTACTTGGGATAAACACATCATTCGTACTTCGTTGCCAAAGGACTTTAGTACGTGATTATCGTAATAGTAGTTGGAGACTCCCAGCTCAGTAGTAGAACAACTGAACACGACTGAAATTCGCAAACAAATTTATGACCATTACCAGTCATACCTATAACTTACGTTTCATTTATCGCAAAAAACGATATAAAATATTGAAGATAACCAAGGGAAATCCTTGTATTTATTATTTATTATGTCACAATCATGTTTCAACCCTGTATGCAATTTTGGTGAGTTGCAACTGATCGGAATCGTATTTTACAACCATCAGTGCGAGCACGTCATTTATATTTTGTTCTTGACACCTGCAGGCGATTATATTCTGCTAAGGAGAGATCTTCCAACAGAATGGGATGGATGTTGCCTTCATTTACAGTTCACAGTGAGGGGGCTCTTCCTACCTACCGTAAGTAGTATCGTCTATAGACTGCAAAAACACTACACATATCCTCGTAGCGAAGGGTTCACGGTAGTTGGCTTTAAACGTGTAATTTAAATGCATCCATGCTTATTTGTCAGTCTCAGTCCCGCCCTCTTTACAGTTACCATAAGTTACTACTTATAGGAATCGTATTTAATAACTACAGTACCTCCAAGGACTTCTCTTCTTACTCAGCAACGACCCCTCCTTCCACGACGGACGACCATGCTTTACACTGATATTTTTATTGCAAGATGAAATAATGCAAAAAGTTGCCAAGTCTTTTGAAATATTATACTTTGTTGCAGTTGACAGGGCACGGTATATTTAACATTGACGTCACCACAGGATTTTATTCAGCTTTGAGGAGACCGATCGTAGTGAAGGTATTTTAAAGGCTTTTTCTGACCTCTCCAGTTCAGAAAATATCTCGAGTGCTGAATGAAACTGTATGTAGTGAGGGGTTAAGTAAAGCTGTATCTAACCCCTCCAGTTCAGCGAGCGTCTCACAACCTGAGTAAAATTGTCAGAAGTCAAGAGAAAAAACAAAATCTGGGACTGACTGGATTTTTATTTATTATTCAGTAGTATCCTCCAGAATGTACATTACTTCCTGGCACCTCACCCATATTCATTTATTTCTACAATAACACTCTCACGCTCCGATGACTAAAAAAAATCCTCTTGCGTTATTGTAATTAACTTGTTCCGATCTTGAAAATATTAATGGGGAAGCAGTGAAGGCTTTGAAGCTCCTATACTCACCCAGTTGAGGAAAATCGTCTGAAGTCAGCCAAAAAATTCACGAGAAGATATGACCGTGGAGGGCTTAAGCCAGTTTAATCATGCACTCCCTTCTTTGCGGAAATAAGTCATTGCCAGTATTTAGGGGACGTAGGTTGCAGCGTGTAGCACTTTGTTACCCGATGTTCCTCCTGACGCCAACCGTTCGCTATGGAGTGGAATCGAACGCTCAGACTCTTCTTTCTAAGTGGCCTGTAACGCACTAGACTACTGTGGTATCCTTTTTATGACTGCATTTGCAAATTATTATTGTTTTATGTTATCTCTGGAAACTGTGTCGATATTAAAAAGACACACACACACACACACACACACACACACACACACACACACACACACACACACACACACACACACACACACGGAATTTGAAGGTGTAAGCAAAATCAATCGGTAAGAGGTGATAGGGATCCTCGTGAGCTAATCAGAATCTATCTATCTATTGCCAGACGTCCCAATCCCGTAAGGGGTGACCACAGACTAATCGCCTCCATGTCGCCCTGTCCCCCACCATTTCACTGCCCTGCTCCCAGCTCACACCGCCCTCTCTCATATATATACCTCTCCACTCCATCTCTCCATCTCATTCTTGGCCTCCCCTTCCTTCTAACCCCACCACCTCACTCACATACACTCTTCCCGTCAGTCTCTCACTCTCCCCGTCAGTCTCTCACTCTCCATCCTCTCCACATGGCTAAACCACCTCAATGTGTGTCTCCTGACGCATCCTAACACATCCACATCCACATCACAACTCTCCTTCACTTCCTCATTTGTCAGTCTGTCTCTCCATGTGACTCCACATGCTCCTCTCAGATAACTCATTTCTACTGCCCTCACTCTTGACTTGTGCTCCTCCAACAAGGTCCAAGCTTCACTTCCATACGTTAGAGCTGGTATCACAATACTGTCATGCAGCGACATTTTTACTTCCATGTTCGCTTCCCTGTTTCTTGTCACTGCTTTCAAAGAACCAGCAACCTTCTTTCCTTGTTGTACCCTTTCAAGCACTTCACCTTCTAAACTTCCATCCTTACTCATCACACTACCGAAGTAACCTAATTAAAAGCAGTCACATTCTCAATTTCCCCATCATTCAACCCCACTGTATAGCCAGTGATTTCATTTCTCTCGAAGACCATAACTTTACTCTTCCCTACATTCATCTTTAGATTCCGTTTCTTACACAGTCTTCCAAACTCATTCACCATGTCATGCAGTTCCCTTCGTCTTCACTTAACAATACAGTATCATCTGCAAACAACAGTACAGGAAGTTTCCAGACACTGCCCTCTCTCGTTAGTGCCGCTCCAACATCCACTGCCCTTCCTTGTATCTCCTATAACCCCATCCATATACAGATTGAACAGCCATGGAGACATGACACATCCCTTTCTCAATCGAACTTTAAATAGAAAAATTCACTCAATTCACTGTCCACACGCACTGCAGCCTTAGCACCCTCATACATACTCTTCACGGCATTCAACAACTTCCCATTAACTCCGTATATTCTTAATTTTTTTCCACATTACTTGTCTATCCACATTGCCATATGGTTTCTCCAAATCCATGAAAGCCGCATACAACTTCTTTCCCTTCTCTAGAAACTTGTCCACTAAAGACCTAAGAATGAGCAACTGATCTACACAACCTCTTCCCTTCCTAAAGCCTCCCTGTTCTTCAACTAATTCCTCTGTTATTTCCCTAAGTCTATCAGTGAGTATCCTACCATATACTTTTCCTATTGCACTAAAAAGACAAATGTCCTTATGATTACCAAACACTTCATTTTCCCCTTTTCATTTTTGCAGGGGAATAATTCTCCTCAGAGACTCTATCTTCCTCCCATGCCAATCTGCACATCTTCCATATGAATGAAAATAACAGCCTGAGAATGACTGCAGTGAAAATACTGTTGTGATAACTTCATTCACTCCCATTCCAAGTAGAAGTTTAAGTAAGATTAATAGACTTTAATATCACAACACCTGTATAATGCAGTATCGTCAAGTGAATATACAGACCTGTCCCAGAAAGAGAATCATGTTCCCTCACCGTCATCATTAAGTTAATAGAAAAAGCATAAGAAGAGGGAAATTATTAAAATGAAAGCTTCCCTGAAACGAAGTGAAACTGATGAACTGTATGCTATGTAAATTGCCAGTATCTATCTGTCTACCTACAGTATATGTTTGCATGTATGTATGTGTATGTGTAGCCTAATCGTATATATATATATATATATATATATATATATATATATATATATATATATATATATATATATATATATATATATCCAATCCTACGTTTCCCCATGAGAAGCGGAGAAGCCCGGGGCTAGGCAAATTGGTCCTGACATTTAAGATGAGAGTGACCAGCCTCATTCATCCCTGAGTGGCATTACATGAGCAATATACCCCAACCATCCCTTGGATATAAATCTTCACCGGCTCAATCCGATTGGAGCTGCAATAATTACTCACTAAACCACCAGACACCATAATTTGGTAATATGGTTACCACCCAGCATAGTAAATGGTTTCCTGGTGTACAGGAAACCAGTCGGCTTGCCACTCAGTGTAGAGTCACCCACAGGCAGAAGGAAGAGGAAAGAATGAAGGAAAGAAAGACAGAAGAGGAAGCGTCAAGTCACCCGTAGGCAGCAGGACGAGGAAAGAGTGAAGGAAAGAAAGACGGAAGGGAAGGAAGGAAAGGAGGGAGGAGAGGAAAGGTCAGACACCCGAGGGCAGCACTACATCGAGTGAGTGGATGGTGAGCGTATATGCTGTGTGTGTGTATATATCTATATCTATCTATCTGTCTATCTATCTTTCTATCTATATATATATATTTATATATATATATATATATATATATATATATATATATATATATATATATATATATATATGGATGGCTGATACAGAAAATGAAAGCAAAAAAATAAATAAATAAAACAAACATAGCCTGCCGACCTACCTACCTATGTATCTATCAATCTGTCTACTTAGGTAGCTAGCTATTAGCCTTTCTCTCAACCTGTCAGTCTATCTCTCCACCTACCTACCTATCTAAGACTCCATGAATGTATCTATCTGTTAGTGTATCCATTAGTCTATCTATCTATGTGGGTCGTAGTACTTGCACGTGCGATAGTGTGTTATATAAGAGGTGGATGGTAGGGGTGTGGTCAACATTACTGGTGTTGGTAGTGGAGGTGCAGTAGTGTCATCACTTAGTTAAACAGCAGCAGCCATGACGGGACCAGGCAAAGGCGGCAAGGGTCTGGGTAAGGTAGGCGCCAAGCATCATCGCAGGGTGCTTCCTGACAACATCCAGGGGATCACAAAGCCTGCCATCCGTCATCTTGCCCGTCGTGGCGGTGTGAAGCGTATCTCTGGCCTGATCTACGAGGAGGCCCGCAGTGTTCTGAAGGCGTTCCTCGAGGACGTGATTCACGACGCTGAGCACGCCATGCAGAAGACTGCGGCCGCAACGGACGTCGTGTACGCTCTGAAGAGGCAAGGGAGCACCCTGTACGGCTTGGACGGTTGAGAGAGTGCATCATTGCATTGCCTTGCATTGCACTAGCCTAACCTGTCCACGGCAAAGTACACAATAAGACCTTGGACCTCTTTTAGAGGTCCACACTCAGTGTCTGTGAAGGAGAGTGAATGAAGTCATGCTACAGGCAAATAATGACAATGAACAAGTTGGCCAGCACCTACCCGTATATAAAAAAAATGCAACGGAAATCAAAATATAAGTGAGTCGAGAGATGGCCAGTTCCAGACTGATCTTTGGTATATGTATTGGTAGGGTGAGGGACAGACAGACAGATACCGGCAGGTGGATGGTTGGATATATGTTTGTACAGATAGACAGATAAAGGGATACCTAGGTAGACAGGTGGCACGGAAGGAAACTAGAATCCGATAGATTGGTTGGTAGATAGGTCCATAAAATGATCGCTTGATAGGCAGGGAGGTAGATAGGTAGGTAGGTAGGTTGGTAGATAGATTGACAGATAGGTGCATAGATAGATAGCTCGAAGGAACGGCCAACAGATAGACAGACCATTAGACAGGTGGCAGGATAATGCCATCTGTGGGTGGGTCGGTAAGTAGATCCCTCTATCGGTTGATAGTTACAGACTGATTGTTAATTTGTCGGGTACGTAGGTGGGTAGGTCACAATGGAAATGGATACGAGCAGAACAAGTATGATAGAGCAGACCATTGCCTAATTAAATAACCATACGTTTTGTTTTTACCTAATCAAGTCTAGCGTAGTCTTGCCCAGCCAACTTTGACATAACCTAACCAATCCTAACATCATCTTGCGTAAAGTTACCCTACCAAACCTTCCCTCATCTAACGTAACCAAATCAAACCAAACCTAACCTACAATACCCTAACCTTAGCTAACCCCACCTTGCCTCAGAAAAACCTAACCTACCATAGCCTAAAATAACCTAAGCAAATCAAGTCAAAACTAACCTAAGCAAATCAAGTCAAAACTAACCTTTCGTAACCAAACCATACCAAACCAAACCCGACCACACCTAACCAAACCAAACCTTATCTCAACGTAGCCAAACCCTGCCCAGTCTCACCTAACAGCGAAACCTATAATCAAACCCAGACAAAGCAAACCGAACCTAGCCTACCGTATCCTACTCAAACCAAACCTAACCTCACCTTACCTCATCTAACCTCACCACATGGAACCTAACCTAACCAAACCTCAACATACCAAACCAAACCTAACCTAGTCTTAACCAACCAAACCTCACCTCAGCAAAGCCAAACGCTACTCGTAACCTAACAAGTATTGACGTGACCGACAAGCCTAAACTCAGAGAAGAAAACCAAGCCTCCTCAGAGTTAAATGTAACCACAGAGAAGACTAAAGGAACATAGCCAAGCCTCGCCACAAATAAGTCAGGCCAGCCCTAATGGCACGTAAACCCAAGCCAACCTCATTATGCCATACACAATAATTCAAGCACGTAGGATGGTTGGTATGTATGTACAGTATATGTATAATGTATGTACTGTATGTATGTATGGATGGATGGATGCATATATGTATGTATGTTCCTGGCCTTTGGTTCCTTCTTCCTTGTATAAAAATACGTCTATAGTTTGTTTATTTTTACCTGGCAGGACTGGATCAATGATATCACTGGAATATTTGGCCATAGCTGCGTGAAATTTGATTGAGTCTTAGGTATGAGACGCAAATCTCCTTGGTTACTAGTCAAATGTACCCTCCAATCTGACAACGTTTGGGCATTAACTGAGATGAAAGAGGTTAGGGATGTTTGCCAGGCGAGATTAAACAGACTACAGAAGATGCAAAAATAACACACAAACTAGAGTTCTGAAATTGCTGAAGCAATATTCAAAGAACCACACATTCCAGATGAAAATACTTTTGTTGTCACTGCTGACCTAATGTTATGAGAGTTTTGGTAGGACTCAAATTTTTTTACGAATTTTGACCTATGATGATGAGATCAAGGACAATCCTAGTATGCAAATCATGTTCACTCATGACTCACTACATTTCCACCGAATTAAGATAAAATCGGTCAAATTCTTTTCGATTTAGCACTTTGATGCACGGGGCAGCCATTTTCATTTTCCTCAATATCTCATAAAGTGATTGTTGGACCTCATTATCAATACCCAGGTGCACTAGTATATGTTGACGACTACATACTGCAACATTTGCAAAGGAATCCATTCATAGTTTTTGCTGCACATAAAAGCAAAGAAAAAACACACACACACAGAAGGCGCTAGTGCAACGCTAGTGCTGGGGAAAAAAATCGGCCAAAAAAGGCCAGCAACCATGATAGATCACTCTTGAAAGGTTCGTCTCTATCTCCAATTGTCTTTGAATGCCAGCCTTCTAGATCTCCCCCCCTAAAAAAAAATAATATAAATTATGATAATATCTACAACACATCAGTATGAACTCAACAGAATGCGGGGTTCTTATTGACTGCGTATAGTAATATAGATCATGTTGCCTTCACCAAAAGTTAGACAAAGAAAAAATGAGTCCCAGATAACATCCAGAGAGGTATTAGATTAGATCCACAGAATTCTGAATTAGCCTAGATTAGATCTAGGGGGTCCTAAATTAGCCTAGATTAGATCTAGGGGGTCCTAAATTAGCCTAGATTAGATCTAGGGAGTCGTAGATTAGCCTAGATTAGATCTAGCGAGTCCTAAATTAGCCTAGATTAGATCTAGGGGGCCCTGAATTAGCCTAGATTAGATCTAGGGAGTCGTAGATTAGCCTAGATTAGATCTAGGGAGTCGTAGATTAGCCTAGATTAGATCTAGGGAGTCGTAGATTAGCCTAGATTAGATCTAGGGAGTCGTAGATTAGCCTAGATTAGATCTAGGGAGTCGTAGATTAGCCTAGATTAGATCTAGGGAGTCGTAGATTAGCCTAGATTAGATCTAGGGAGTCGTAGATTAGCCTAGATTAGATCTAGGGAGTCGTAGATTAGCCTAGATTAGATCCAGGATTCTAGAGGGTCCTAAATTAGCCTAGATTAGATCTAGGTAAGCCCTTCAAAATGTAGGGGAACTACTCTCACTCGAGGTGTAGTTGGGGCTAAGCTTGTTCGAGTAGGAGTTGTTGGTGTTCTCCAAGCAGAAGACAGCATCATTCGAGTACGAGATGGCCTCCGCTATGTAGGCCATGGCCTCCTCGTACGGGTGGTCGCCGTCCTGGCCCGAGTAGGGGATGGCATTCAGTCTTAAGTGAGCTTCCTTTAGGTGGGAAGTGGCTTCGCCCATGTGAAAGAGCACCCCCTTCAGCTCGGGGACTTCCTCCTTGCAGAGAGAGGCCGTCTCTTTGGAGAGAGAGGCCTTATCTTTGGAGTGTGAGGGGGTGTGGTTACTGTGGGAGGTGGCACTTGAAGAGCGCCGTACTGGGTGGGAGGTGGTCTCATTGGTGTCAACAGCCTTGTCGGCACGGAAGGCTGTTTTCTTGGGCCGTGACGAGTGGCGCGGCTTTGTTGACGGCCCAGAGCACTTAATATGACTGGCGCCCTGTGAGGGTGTGTGGGAGGACGGGTCCTGCATCCCCTTCTCCCTTGGGCTATCGTCCTGCTGCTGGTCGCGTGAGGTGTGGCCATCACTCAGTTGTTCCCACCTCCGCCACCACCTCCACAGCCTCCAGACTACCATCATGGCCAGCAGGAGGGGGATGAGGATGAGGAGTGTGGGAGCGATGGCGGCGGCTGTGTACCTGCCCTCTGCTTTGAGCAGGCAGGCCAGGTGGTCCGCCTGCTGGGGTAGGAGGAATGGGGAAAAAGCCGGGGGTGTGCCGCACCTGTCAACCCACGTGTGCTTTCCCAGCAGACGAGCCACAAACCCAACCTGCTGGCGTCGAAGCAGAGCCTCGCTCCTCAAGGCCCCACTCCAGCTGGCCATGGCACACCACGACCCCACCACCGCCGCCATCACCACACCCACCACAACCACCACACACGCCGCCATGTCCATGGAACGCATTCTTCTAACTGATTTAAACAACATCGAATTTATCTTAGTAAGTCTATACTGAAAGCATAGGTTGGAAAGAAGCTGTATAAGTGTGTGGCACTAGGTGAGTGGGTTAGTGACCTGTGTGTGTGTGTGTGTGTGTGTGTGTGTGTGTGTGTGTGTGTGTTCTTTCGTAGGTTACTTGTATATATATATATATATATATATATATATATATATATATATATATATATATATATATATATATATATACAGTATATGGGGCATGGCTGCTCAGTGGTAGAGCTCTTGACTCAAGACCGAAGAGTAGTGAGTTGCGCCCCGCCTGGATAAGTTGCCTTGCCAGGAGAGGTAGCGCTCTCCTGTCACCCAGCTTGTTGTAGCAGGCGTGGCTCAGTGGGTTAGAGCGCTCTGACCGAAGTGTCGGAGGTTCCAGCCCACCCAAGGGTCACTGGTAGACATCAGGAAGGGCATCCAATCAAAAAGTGCTACACGCTCAAAAAAAAAAAAAAAAAAAAAAAATCCTACCCAGGGGAACGCCTTTGCTCTTATCGAGAAAATGGACACTGAGTGTTAGTGTGAGTGTTAGTGCCAACTTTAGCATATGGATGTGAGACTATGGTGTGGCATGAAAATGAAAAGTCAAGAGTAAGAGCAGTGGAGATGGGACTGCTGAGGAATGTATGTGGAGTACAGAGGGTGGATGGGATACGAAATAATGTGATTTGTGAAGGGTGTGGAGTGAGGAAGTCTGTGGACACCAGAATCGAAGAGAGTGTACTGAGATGGTATGGTCATGTGGAGAGAATGGATAATTATTGAGTGGTGAACAAGATATACCTGAGCGAATTTGAAGGAGGGAGGAGGCGAGGTAGGCCAAGAAGAAGGTGGAGAGATATGGTGGATGAGTGTGAGGAAGAGAGGTTTGGAAGTCGGTGAGGCTAGGGAACTGACAAGAGATCGAGCTGGCTGGATGAATGTTGCGAGGAGAAGTGCATGATCAGGGATTTGGCACCCCTTTTTAAAGTGGCAGCGTGTGGATTGACTCTATCGGATACGTTTTTGTGAAGGTACAGAATGTGGTGTATGTTTTTGGCGTATCCGATAGAGCCAGGATTCCGGGGGCTTGAATGATGAGTAAATGGAAGCGTGGCCCATTGGATTGGGCAAACTTAGGCTGTCTGGACGTGCTACTCCTCACCCCGAACTAGGGTGGGAAGCGAGGTCCGGATGATGATGATGATGATATAGATTGAAAGATAAATAGAGAGATAGATAGATAGATATAAAATTGCCTGAATAACTTTACAATGTTGGGTGTCACTTTATTTTAGATGTGATGGGGAAAAATACATTGAGGGGGTTTAGCCATGTGGAGAGGATGGAGAGTGAGAGACTAACGAGGAAAGTGTATTCCAGAAAGGTGGGAGGGGGGGGGAGAGAGAGGGAGAGACCAAGGATGAGGAGGAGGGATGGAGTGGAGAGGTATATGAGAGAGGGAGGTGACCTGGGGGCAGGGCAGGGAAATGGCGGGGGTCAGGGTGATATGGAGGCAATTTGTCTGTGGTCACTCTTTAAGGGATTAAGGCGTCTAGCAATGTATAGGTAGATAGACGGGTATTTCGAGGCCACTCATATATTTTGAAATAACCCTGCCACTCTATGTTAAACATACTATTCCTAGTGGAGCAGGTCATTCAAGCCGAACCACATCATTTTTATGTGGAGATGTCATTCAAAGCGAGACCTGTCATGTCATTAAGCTGAAGTAACCGAACCTACTGTAAATTCAGCTGAAAACACACACACACACACACACACACACACACACACACACACACACACACACACAAGGTTTGTGTATCTATAACATAAAGAAAGACTGACTGAATTAAAATCAGAAATCACACCTTAGTGCGTCTCTAACCCTGCCTTAACTAGGAATCATCTCACGCCAACTTTATTATATCTTTAAGTTGTGGCCTGCAGTCCTAATGGACCTAGGTTCAATTCCCGGCTGTGGCAGGGAACACTATAAGGATTTGAATTTCATTAATGCAGACTATACTGAACTACCAGAAGACCCGCCGACATGTGAAAATACCCCCGCTAATACCAGTACACCAACCCTATACGAGACAGCCCTAGCATGTATTCAATATGGACGGTGGGTGTTAGCTCCGAAGTGGTGAGATGTGGAGGTGTATGATATGTAGGAGGACCACTGGGCCTTGGAAACTGGTTATGAAGCCTGTACCCAGAGTCGGATACATTAAAAAAAAAAAAATAATAGATCTATTCAGATTAATATAGACAAAATGAACGGACAAATACGAGTACACTGCCTACGCGTTACGGTAGTGGTAAGTACGCAGCAACAGACCTGATATTGCACCCCCATACGCCACAATTCAGTATTTGTCCATGTTTTAAAGGGAAATACAGGTGTGCCACGCCAGCCACTTTGTTTGCACCACATCTATAGCACTGACTCGTTCTCACGGGGTTACGTTCACCATCACAAATTATCTTTGACTTCTAGTGCACCATAACTTCGTCTCAGGCATCTGTTGCTACATGTGGAACTGAGAACAGGGATGTAGATGTTCATATTGCTAATCAAAAATATGCTGTGTGTGTGTGTGTGTGTGTGTGTAAATAACACAAAAACCTCTTCGCTGCCACAAGTAATCATTTGGTGATGGAAGGAATATAAGGGAAGAGACGTCATGTTAAGGATTAGACTAATGGAGGTTGTTTCTAATTTCAAAAAACATCCAAAAATCTGGCCTGTGCCAAACATAATCATCTGCCGTGGCAAGAATATATTGGAAAAAGTTCTTCTGGATCTGTAGGTGAAAAAACAACTCTTCATTCTTTTTCATCTCAGTCACTGAACCAGCAGCCTTTCACCCAAACTTGTCCTTCTTTCTCCCTTTACTTTTTTTCTTCTTTTGTCTTCCTGTTTCTTTACTGATGGCTCACCATGGAGAGGGCGATGCAATGAGCTTCGTTTTGTTTTCCACCTGTCTGTATATGTGTATGAGTAAGAACAGATCGTTCATACAACACTGGACGGATAGATAGATACATAAATAGGTAGATCGATGGATAGATAGATTGATAGACAGATAGATAGACAGCAGACATAGCAAGAGAGGGGGGGGATCTGCATAAAACCTACTTCAACATTACTCCTTGCAAGGTGTAGAAATCCAGTGCTAGGCTAAACTAGTGCACAGATTTAAAAGGTAGGTTAATAACATACAGTACTCCACAGAATACAAATCGTCTGAAGGAAGCAAGAACTAATTTTGGAAATGTACTGTACACGAAGGACAATAGCTCTTGATCTGCTGCCGTGGACGCCCTTAGATACACTTCTATCTCTCTCTCTCTCTCTCTCTCTCTCTCTCTGCGGTAAATGGTGTCAGTCCAAGGATCAAAACAACACCACTTCTGACATGGCACTCTCCTCACCTCGATCTGCACCACCACACTCGCTGTCCACCAACTTGTGATAACTTTCTCACACTTTCCTTTCCTTTCTTACACCCACCGTTTCTTTTTATAGTCGCCTTTCGCTTTGTTTTTCCTTTCGTCTTTCCTCAGTAGCTTCCCTGTCTTTCCGTCTCTGGTTTTGTTTTCTTCCTATTCCGATACTGATTTGTCTGCTTGTGCCTTTATCTCTTTCTATGATGGGAAATGCAAACCCCTTATTCTTTATTGTCATTTATGTAACTCCTGTGGATATTAGGTATCGTCAGCCTGCATTCCACATTACAGAGAGCAGTTAGTAGCAACACAGGTAGGCTACACAGGTTCCAGCTGACTTGCTTCAGAAATTGTCGCTAAAATCGAGATCTTACCATTCTGCTTTGTGATTACAGCCACCCGATTGTATTGGCCTTAAACTGACCTTGTGTTGGGACCATGTCTTTCATCTGTTGTGTCCCAAAACGATGTGGCAGCCCCTAGGATGACCCTCAACCCTTCCACAAAGTTTAGGTAATCTCTCTCTCTCTCTCTCTCAGACACACACACACACAGACACACACACACACAGACACACACACAGACACACACACACACACACACACACACACACACACACACACACACACACACACACGTAGAGCAAAACAGTCCTCTCTCTTGTTATCGTTCGCAAGGGTGCAATAAAAAATATAATGCTATCGCAATCTGTGTGGGGAAACACAGGAGGCAGAGCAGCAATGGAGCACAGTGAGTAAGGGAGAGGGGGATGAGAGGAGGGGCAGCAGCAGTGGGGGGAGGAGGGAAGAGACAGGGGTAAGGGAAAGAGCATGGGAAAGAGAGAGAAGACAGAGGACAGAAGAGGGAACTGGGAAAAGGGAAGGGATGAGGAATGAAGGAAAGAGGCAGGGGAGACAGGAGGGAGGGAGGAAGAGACACTGAATGACTGGGGAACAGAGGGAAAGGAAAAATACTCTTAGAGTGGGAGAAGGGAGAAGGGGAGCAGCGAAGGGAGGGATGAAGTTTGGATACAAGCGAAGTAGAAGGTAGAGTGGTGGAGTATGCAGGAGGGAGAGAACAGACTGAAAAAGAAATGGAGTCAGTAGACAAAGGGAAAAGGATGATGGGGAAGAGTTTGGATGACAAACAACACTATGAAGGAATAGGATCAAGGTGAGGAAGAAGGCAGGATGTACTGTAGGATATGGGAGGGAGGGAGGAGGCTGAGTGAGGGAGGAAGGGATGGGGCAGGGTGAGGGGGCAGGGAGGAGGCTGAGTGAGGAAGGAAGGGATGGGGCAGGGTGAGGGGGCAGGGAGTGGGGGTTACAACATGAGTGACAAGTGTGAGGCAGGAAGAGACGCCAGAGTGTGACATCCATCACCGCAGCGATACAGTCATCTGAACAACACATTTTGGTACATCAAGAAATTTCACGCCTTAGGTTAGTATTGATCCCAACACCTTCACAAAATGTATGGGAATAATTAGCCCTTACTGTGGTGTTTAAAGAAGGTGAGTAAAGAAAGAGAGCAAGAGTGGGCCAATGTATTAGCGGTTGCGTAAACAGCGTCTTGTTTATTTTCAGTTACTAGATTGTGCATTGTACAGTAAGTTACTCTGTGTTGAGTACAGCGTAATTGGCAGGTCTACATGTATATGCATGTACGGTGCGTGTGTATGCAAATACAGTATAAATATGTGAGTGTGTGTGTGTGTGTGTGTGTGTGTGTGTGTGTGTGTGTGTGTGTGTGTGTGTGTGTGTGTGTGTGGAGAGAGAGAGAGAGAGAGAGAGAGAGAGAGAGAGAGAGAGAGAGGGTGGAGGGAGAGTGTTTGTCAGCTGGTTCTAAATGTCCTCCCAGTGTTTTTACTTAGGAAAACGAAGTTTTGCAGAAAGGTAAATCTCTACTTTGAACGGGTTTTGGTCAGGAGGGGGCCCGTGAAAAGGCCTATTTACACCTGGATTAAGGGGCAGGGGGGCCTCTACCCATTATTCTAAGTATCCTATAAACATAACAAGGTTAACAGGACTGCGTGGTGTGGATGGCAGGGTTTATTTTACATGGAAAAAAAATTGTAGTGGTAGACGGCCATCCCGGTGAGGTTTTAGGCGGAATGGAATCCCTAAGGCCTGCCTCTTTGCCTACACCGAGTGGCTCAGTGGTTGGGCATCAAGCTCGTAGTAGGGGGATTGCGAGTTCGAGCCTTGCCCGGGACTGCCGTACTGGGAGTGGTAGCGCGCTCCAGTAACCTAGCGGGGCTATATGATCCAATACAGGGTCTAGCTTGGGGGAACGCCATTTCTCCCATTTTTTTTTTTTTTTACACCGAGGTAGATGCTAACACTGACTAACTTTTAGACACGTTGCCAACCCCTCCTTGGGGGGTGGACACTCTTAAATTCAACATAATTGTCTCTTAAGGAGGAAGTGTTAACGTGATTTCGAAAACCACGAGAATTCGATCCAGTGTGCACAAGTAGCATGATTATGGACAACAGTGGAAAATGACACTTGGAGGAGGGCTGAGTATGGCAAGTTATGTAGACAAGTGCACTGGACAAGGTATATCAGGCAAAAATTATGGTGTACAGTACCTACAGGACAAGTGTATAGGGCAGTCAATATAGGACGAGGATTATAAGACATGAATTATATGGAAAGATATTATGGTGTAAGGTGCATCAAATGTAGAGAAGGCAAAGTATATTGGACAAAGATTAAGGTTTGGGGGTACTGTAGATGTCAGTGTTCGCGTTATGGAAAAGCGTGTAGGGTACAGCCTAGAAGAGATGTAAATGACAAGAAATAAGGGCAAGTTTACAGGGCAAATGTACAGGGAAAGATTTAGACGAGGTAGATCGGGTAATATGTAGAGAGCGAAAGGCATAAATGGTAAGGGAAAGTGTACTGGGAAAAGAAAGCATATGATGTGCATAGTGCCAGGCATATGGGCTGAAGTGCAAATGAGGCAATGTTTACACGTAGCCTCACAGAGGGGAAGAAAAGGTTTATGCAAAATGATAACCTGTATGTTACAACGGCTTTCTTCCCCATCACCCGGTGTACTCCTGCACTAGCCATTCACTCTCGTTGAAAAATAGTACATAATCTAATACAATAACTCTTTCCCCTCACCGTATTACTATTCTATTGCCAGACGCCTCAATCCCGTTTGGGGTGGCCACAAACAAATCGCCTCCAAGTCGCCCTGTCCCCAGCCATTTCACTCCCCTGCTCCCAACTCACACACCCCTCTCTCATATACCTCTCCACCCCATCTCTCCATCTCATCCTCGGTCTCCCCCTCCCTCTTTCCCCCTCCACCTCACTCACATACACTCTCTTCGTCAGTCTTTCACCCTCCATCCTCTCCACATGGCCAAACCACCTCAGTGTGTTCCTCATAACGTTTCCTATCACATCCACATCCACACCACAACGCTCCTTTATATCCTCATTCGTCAGCCTGTCTCTCCATGTGACTCCACAGGCTCCTCTTAAATAACTCATTTCCACGGCTCTCACTCTTGACTTGTGTCCTTCCAACAACGTCCAAGCTTCACTTCCGTACGTTAGAGTTGGTATCACAATACTGTCATGTAGTAACTTTTTCACTTCCATGCTCACCGTATTACACACTATGAAAACAAATTTTGAGTGTGAGAGGAAAACTTTTACCAACCACAAGGAGGCAAACTGAATACACTTCACTCAAAAAATAGAGGAAAGGGTAGAAAGATTTACTTCGGAGTCTTTGAAACACAGAATAAGACTTTATTACCTTTCACAGAATAACTACAACAGACAGGATATCTTACATCCCTAGCAGACATGATGTAATTATCATCAGGAGTCATAACCAGTGAAATGAATTACATGTGTTTTGAGGAAACGTATTTGTAATATATTCCAATGGCTCCACAGGCAAAGTAATCGTAAATGGAAATGATTTCTCAGGAAAAGTAATAGTATTCATGATTATATTATGATTAATTACTGACATGTTTTGGAACAGGAAGGATTACTGCATAGAATCTGCATGAAGACACCTTCAGGAGTGGAGGTGAATAATGAGTAAGGCTGTGCCATCCCATGGCATTTGCTGCATTAATAGACTGACAACTTGTACTAACCCCTTACTTATTCGTAGCCACAGTTTAGCCAGTGAAACATCAACCTGTTAAGTTAATAATGACTCGTTTTCTTCCGATAATGTAATTTATATTCTTAATAGCTTACAATGTTTTGGAATCGTATTCGTTATAGATTCCAATGTATTGTCAGTTGAACGGTACTGGTGACCCATTCCCTGAGTGATGGAATGATAGCATGTCTGATCTCTTAAAACAGTGGTAACACCTAAAACTTTAAGTCTAACTTTTCACTCCATTAAAACAGCTCACCAGGGACATTAGAAAATAAAAAAAAAGAAAAAGAAAAAGAAAAACACACAACCCAACCCAGCAGAAGTTGAAACCATGCAAAAACTTCAAAAACACTATAAATGCAATTATCAATACACAGAAGCAAAAATTAAATAAATAAATAAATAATGGAAACACTTGCTCATATAATGAACAGCAGCAAATATTAATGAATAGTAAGAGATATCCACACATCCAAGACCTCCCCATTACCAACTACTGCAACCCTATGGAACAATGACGGCATCACAAAACACAGCCTGAACCAAAACCGTCATAGTATAATAAACAGATAAATAAATAAACAGAGAACAGGAACAAAAAACCAACCCCCATTCACTTCTCAACAAGTAGGCACATAGGTCTACAAGTTGATCGAACACACACACACACACACACACACACACACACACACACACACACACACACACACACACACACACACACACACACACACACACATACATACATCCAAAGTAGTAGATACTGATCAGATTCCAAACATTCACTTAAAACATCATGGCCCCACAACAGTAAATACACTCAATGCAGTTTTCATCTTGTGGACTCGCAACCAAGTCCCTGATATGTGGAGCAACCTTCATCACCAGAAAACCATCCAGTAGTTCCACATCATACATAATACCACTATCAAAACTTTGGAAAACATCCAGAATCATAGAAATGTAAGTTTTAAAGAATGTCACTCACATCCCTCTCTCTGACTTTCAACGACTCCTACCTAAACACTCAGTCACCACGAACCTGTCCAAATTAACAAGTCCTTGACGGTGTCAACAAGAAATATCCACCATTAAGAACCAACCTGGCAGCTATGGACAAAAACAAAGCTCTTGACACTACCAAAACACATCCTAATAAATAATAATCTCGTACACAAACGTAGAGGAAAATGAAAAAAAAAAAAAATATCTGGCCAACTTTCTTTCAAGACAAGCAAGCCGAGATGCCCTACCAAAACCAAAGTTCAAAACTTAGAATACTATCTAGCAGAGTTCCATAGGTTTCAGGCCTTTCAGCCCTCATTATTCAGGCTTTTCCTCCACGACCTGCCAGTCCCTCTTCGTCGAGTTAAACTCACTCAAAAATTGGCCAAAACACAAACAGAATGACTGCCCTACTAACCAAATCAGCTGTTAGGCTGTTCATCCCAGAGAGATATGAATCTCAAACTTGACAATCTTCAAGAAGTATCTAATGCATAAGAAGTTTGCGGGCAAGAAATGAAACAAATATAGTTCATCATATAGCAAAATATCAAAAGACTACAGAATGCAAATAATGCAATGTTTAGTTTATCATGCTGCTTAGTTTGTATCCCAACGATTTTCTTGAGGAAACTGAACTGCTGAGGTTAGATATCGGTTTAATTATCTTCCACGAGAATTTTCTTAGCATATAATCATTTTATGTAGCATGATTATAATAATGAACCATCTTAATGATGAGGTTGGGGAAAGTAAGGAAAAAAAAAGTGGGAATGGGTTCTAGAAGGTCTAGAACAGTGCAGTGGCCTAATGGTCGAAACCTTTGCCATGTTTTTTAATCTTGTGGAATCCAAGACCGGTTTTATGGTATTAATTTTGCCTATGTGGGATAATGTGAGTTTGCTTAAAGAGGTTCTGTGGACCATTTTGTGGAATTCTGTGTACTGGTTCTGTGGAATTTTGTGGACTGGTTTTTAGGAGTCAGTGGGCCAAGATTCTATGTATCATTTCGGTAATAGTCATTATCTTGGGCTGAATAATTCTTGGTACAATTTTGGGGGTGATTCTGTGGGCCAGTTTAATTTTGTAAGATTCTTACGACAAGGTTTGTTGGGCATGTGGCCGTACTTTGTGAAATCTAAATATGTCACCCTACTTTGCTGTTTTTTCGTTAACTTGGCTCAGATGTTCATTCTTTTGCAGCATATTTCTCACAGCTTAGTGCCAGGAAAAGGCGATAATACAGTTTTATATCCTTTCCTTTACACTTCTTTGTAACAAACATCATATCCTAGTGTTAACTTGTTGCTAAACTCAGCAATCAAGATGGGGAGATGGCAATATTAGGCCATTCTACAGCAAAAAAAGTTGTAATGGAATTAAGGGTTTGCATGGGGATGGGGGCAAATGAATGAAGAGAGTGGACGACAAATCTAACAGTGCTGAATGAAGTTATGTAAAGATCTGACAGGGCAGTGAAAGCTGGTGGAGGAGAGCGTAGCCTAAATGGGTCTGACAGGGAACTGAAAGTGACAGTTGGTAGGGGATAAGGCGGTGGGAGGTGGTAAGCATTGGAAACGGGTCACTACCAAACAGAACACTTCTCAGTTGGGTTGAGTTTGGATCCAACAGGGCACTGCCAATCTCTAGCAAACTCAGGTAGATTACTCAAGGGCCCATTGACTCTGAACTGAGCTGGGGAGTGTACACCCATCAAGATGCTCAGCTTCAGAATCTCTGGACGGTACTTCATACACCAGACATTGGCCGCAGACATCCAGAACAACTGCCTTGGTGTGTATGAGAGGTTAGGAAGAGTTTGTTCCATGCCATGATCCTTCGTCCACTGGTTATACGCCATGTAGGCCTCCTTGATACCGCCATTGTCAGCAATGTTCTCTCCCTGCGTGTTAATGCCATTCAGCTGTGGGAAAGGTGTCATGTTACTATATCATCTACATTAACAGTGCTAAAAAAAAAATTTCCATCAGTTATTCTACCTTTAGCCAGGTGTCCTAATAATAATGTTTAATTGATCAGTGTCTCTATAACCACACACTTCAAGCCCGGAGGAGGTGGTTACAAATAGATCATTTTCATGTCATCCCTCCCCCCTTCTCTCTCTCTCTCTCTCTCTCTCTCTCTTTCTCTCATTATGTTACCAGTGTTTAACAAGAAGAGACTGTCTTCACAGATCTGCAGCAAAACTATGGCAGCCAATTTTTAAAAGTTTCCCTCTTTGAAGGTTATTGAATATGCGAAACAGTTTTATAACAAAGCCATACAGCTAAGAGTAACAGTCGAGATGAAAGTTTGGTTGAATATTGTCCATCAAATTGTGCTTCCTTATAGACATAATTGAGAACTGCTAAACACTGAGCTGAGGCAACAGCTGACATGTCAAAAAAGCTCAAAATTTCAAACTGAACAACTTTGTATTTCATAGAATATTCGCTAAAATGCATCCTTATTGCCGAAATTGAAAGCCACCTAATATTCAGCTGATGCAACAACTGACACGTTAAAACAACTCAAAATTTCAAGCTAAGCAACGTTGCATTTCATAAGAAAATTGCTCAGTGCTATCCAAGAGCAGGTATTCGGATTTTCCTTGAAGGAGAAAAAATAATGATCCCCAGGTGCATCTCTCATAGTCCTCTCAGCTCTGATGAAGATCGTCCATTAAACTGATCTTGTAATACATATCCAATTCTAAACCCTCTTCTGATGAGAGTAATTAAATCCAAAATGATCATATACACAGATTCGTCAGAAATTCTTTGATGATCAAAATCTCAAAATTATGTATGACCATATCACATCTTTTATACATTTCTGCCCGCAATGGTGCTAAGTCTGTTCTTCGCTCTGCTAAAAATAATTTCATCCGTACAAAATGCTCTCAACTCTCTAACTCGAACTCTTTCCGCTCCTTCTGGCACCTTGCCAAAAACCTTTCTAACAACTTTACCTCATCATCCTTTCCTCTTCTTTTCTACTCTGATGGCTCTGTAGCTATTCCTTCTACTGATAAAGCAGATCTCTTCGCTCAGACTTTCTCCTCCAATTCCACCTTAGACGATTCCGGTGCTGTTCCTCCATCACTTCCTCCTCTGACTTCCTCATGGCTAACATTAAAATTTCTTCAGCTGATGTATCTTCTGCCATTGCTGGCCTCAGTACTAATAAGGCATACGGGCCTGATGGAGTCCCTCCTGTTGTTCTCAAGAACTGTGCTTCTGTGCTTACACCCTGCCAAGGTAAACTCTTTCCCCTTTGTCTGTCAACTTGTACCTTTCCTTCTTGCTGGAAGTTTGCTTTCATTCAGCCAGTCCCAAAGAAGGGTGACCATTCCCAACCCTCTAACTATCGTCCAATTGCTTTAACATCCTGTATCTCAAAAGTTTTTGAGTCTATTCTTAATAGAAAATTTTTATTGCATCTTTCCTATCACAACCTTCTTTTTGATCGTCAGTATGGGTTCCGTCAGGACGCTCCACAGGTGATTTTCTCATCTACCTTTCAGACTCCTGGTCATCCTCCTTTCGGGACTTTGGTGAAAGCTTTGCCATTGCACTTGACATCTCAAAGGTTTTCGATCGAGTCTGGCATAAATCTTTAATTTTCAAACTGCCCTTTTATGGTTTCTATCCTTCTATGTGTGCCTTCATCTATAGCTTCCTTTCAGGTCGTTCTATAGCTGCTGTTGTAGACGGCCATCGTTCTTCTCCTAGATCTATTAACAGTGGTGTTCCTCAGGGCTCTGTCCTATCACAAACTCTCTTCCTTTTATTCATCAATGACCTTCTAAGCTGTACATCTAACTCTATCCACTCATACGCTGATGACTCCACCCCTCACCTTTCCATTCGATTCCCGCAACGTCCATCTCAGCAGTTACTTCAACAGGCAAGGGATGAGGCTATGGCACACCTAATGTCTGACTTGGCTCATATCTCTGACTGGGGTAAAAATAATCTGGTTGTTTCTAATGCATCAAAGACTCAGTTTTTTCACCTATCAACCCGACAAAATCTTCCACAGGTATACCCACTTATGTTTAATAATACTCAACTTAATCCTACATCATCGTTGAACATGCTTGGGGTTTCATTTGCTCGGGACTTGTCTTGGAAAGATCATATTACATCTCTTGTAAAATCTGCTTCCGAGCGATTGGGTGTGCTAAGCCGACTCCGTTCCTTCTTTGCCCCTGCACAATTGTTGACTCTATACAGGGGTTTTATCTGCCTCTGTGTGGAGTACAACTCTCATGTGTGGAGAGACTCCCCACATGCAGCTCTTCTCAATAGGGTGGAGTCAAAGGCTTTTCGTCTCATTAATTCTCCCCCTCCTACTGACTCCCTTCAACCTCTGTCTCTTCGCCGCAATGTTGCATCTTTATCTCTTTTCTATTGCTACTTCAATGGTCACTGTTCCTCTGAACTGTCTGCATGCATTTCTCCACTTCCACGACGGGCGCATAGCACCCATCTAGCAGCAAACTCTCACCCCTTTTCTGTCCAACTCTCTAATGCAAGAGTTAACCGTTACTCCCAGTCCTTCATTTATGCAACAGGTCAACTCTGGAACTGTCTCCCTCTGTCTGTATTTCCTACTTCCTATGATCTCCAGTCCTTCAAACGCAGTGTGTTCAGGCATCTCAAAATGAATGGATCTTGAATTTGGCTCTCTCTTGTATTTTGTGTTTCTCTTGGAAGGAACAGTTTTGCGGCTCATTGCCTTTGGTTCCTTCTTTCTCACATAAAAAAAAAAAAAAATTACCCCTGCACTCCGGGTGACATATTAACACGTGCGGTTTGAGGTTTTCTGGAGCCTGCAGATAACATGTTTTCATGCACCCACATTCCTTCAATGGATTGAAGGCCATTTCAAGATTTATCATGTCTGTTGACTCAAGACAACCCAGAAGTATGCTCTGAACCAGCCAGGCAGTCTTCCCTGGGACATGGTGAAGGCTGCATTTTTTTTATTTTTTTTTTTTATTCCATGGTGTCCGATTCATCGCCCATTGTGCTGGCGACTCCATTTTGACCCTTCACAAGCTGCCCGCGAGGGAATTAGCATGTCACACAGACACACAATGGCGATGTTGATCGCAGTAAGCTGTGAAATCGGATGGAGCTGACTAACAACTGGGACAGCAAGCTGAGTTCACAGCAGGTGCACACTCTTAAATACTGCATAGCCGTTAGACAAAAATGTAGCCTACTTCGTTTCCTCACCACAGGTATTGAGAACAAATATATATTTTGCAACATTTGTCAAAAATCTAAAAGGCTGACAAAACAAAGTAAGAAAAACGTTGAAGTACATATAGCTAACTTCAACAAATCAAATGGAATAGTAAAAAAAAAAAAAAAATAGCCTACGTCAGAAAAGAGAAGATACTGACACAAACAATATGACTGCTAGTCACAGCTAATGGTGATCATACAAATGATGAAACTGTCATGGCCAAAATTCTTAACTCTTTATCAATAGTTAAAGCAGAAAATCCATGTTCATTGTCTCCACTTTCCACTGTATATATCGATGAAGACAGAACAATCAGTACCATTATGATCAGTGAGAGAGATATACTGTTTATGATGAATAAAGTAAAGACCATTAAAATACCTGGACCAGACAGAATATCTCCAAGTCTTGAAGCAAGTGAAAAATTAAATATTGAAACTTTTAGCACAAATATTCAATATATCACTGAGCACTGTACCTTTGGATTGCATACTCGCAACTGTAACTAGTTTAATATTAGTATTATGCAAGTTACTGGAAACCATACTTAGCGACAAAAGTCAAGCATTTAGAAGTAATCTCATTAAAGACTCTCAGAATGGATGCCAGAACAAGTGGTCATGTCTTACTAATCATCTTGATTTTTTTCAATGATATTATTGAAATGTATGACAACAGTGACTCTGATGATTCAATCTATCCTAATTTCCAGAAGGTATTTAATTAATTTCCCCATAAACTTCTTGAGAAACTGATAGACTGTGGTATCAGAGGCAGTGTAGAAAAATGGACTGAAATTTAGCTTATGGAGCATAAACAGAGAAGTGTACTTAATGTAAAAGAATCAAACAGGATGAATATCAAAAGCTGAGTACTACAAGGTTCAGCTCTGGGCCCTGTTCTGTTATCAGTTTATTCTGGTGACATTATGAAGGCTGATGTTGCAAAATCTAATTTTCAGATGATACGAAAATTGGTAACAAAGCTGATTCAGCCAAACAAAGACTGATGATTCAAATTAATCTAGATGAACTATTTAACTGAGCTCAGGCATGACAAATGAATATTATCACTGACAAATGATAGGTCTTAGATGTTAGGGAAAAAATGAAAAATTTAGGTAAACTGTGAATAACACTCAACTCGTGAATGTGAACCAGAAAAAATATTTAGTAACAATAATAACAAATGCTCTGAAGCAGGGTTGATGGTGCATGGAAGCAATAAAGAAAACTAATAAACTAGTTGGATTTATTATGGCCCACCTTGCTAAAGGCAGGTGATAAAAGCAGTGTGTGTGTGTGTGTGTGTGTGTGTGTGTGTGTGTGTGTGTGTGTGTGTGTGTGTGTGTGTGTGTGTGTGTGTGTGTGTGTGTGTGTGTGTTTCTCACATATCCCGATAAGTTATGGACGAATTTTTACCACACCTTCAGGAAGTAGCGCCTATGTGGTTGGTGAAGAATTGATCAAAGACGACTAAATGCCAGCTGCCATATATTTTGGCCAACTCCATGCTGCTTTTATTGTTAGCTGCAATTTCTTTCTTTCTTGTATTCTTTCTTGTTTAATTGTGGCATGCACTTCTACCCTTTAGAATTAACTGATTCTGACCAAACCTGGACAAAATGAACAGCCTAGGACATAGTTGTGTCCACATGGTTTTAGTTGCAAGTCAACTAATTGTTGCCTAGCAACTGCCGAAAAACAGCTTTTTTCGTACTTTTCATGTTTAGAACTGTAGAAGCATTACTAATGGGTGTAGGAAGCTCTGACTTCTTTAGGCGTAATTCTGAGGTCATTCCCAATCGAATGTGTGCCATCCATTTTTTCCCCCTCCCTACTCTATTCTTCCAGTGGTAACTCTGCAAACGTTGGCCTCAGCATCCCTAGCAACCAGTGCCGGTTTTCAAAAATGCCTCCCTAGTTCCCCAGCAGCTTGATGGAATTGAATGAAACTTTGCATGCTTATGGACATTGACTAGTACTACAACTTTCTATCGTACACCTATGTGCTACATTGGCCAGGTCAGGGGTCAAAGGTCACCAAATGCTAAAACGGTGAAAATAGCTACAATCATGACTATGCTTGTGCAAAATGCTAAGGCTCTGAAGATTATTATGCCAGGGCCATGATTCTTGGGTGGAATGTTGAACTGGAGTACATCCATACAAAAATGACATTTAGTGTCGAAACAAACATTCAGTCGCTGGCAGCGCCACCTAGAATTTGTACTTCTTGTGCCATTCCACGAGTTCCCAAGTTCCACAGTGGGTGGATGGAACTGAATGAAATTTTGCATGTTTATAGACGTTGGCGAGTACTACAAGTGTGCTTCGTGCATAAATTACCTATATCCGCCAGGTCAGGGTTCAAAGGTCATCAAGTACAGAAAATATGGAAAGCACTGAAATTACCTTGTTCATGCTTCAAAGATTATTAAGCCAGGACCACGATTCTTGGGTGGAATGTTGCACTGGAGTACCCCCATATAGAAATGACTTCTGGTCGCTGACTAAGCATGGTCCGCATAGAGCTGGCCATCGTCGTCTACCAGCTTGTCTTTAATATTTTTTTCTCTCGAAACGGAGTGACTGAATTCTGTAGAGTTTTGTGAATTTTCTTCGAATTTGGTTTTAGGCAATTTGTCCCTTATCCAGTAATATATTTTGGCGGGCGATCAGCATTCATCTCGTGAATGTTTTTTAACTCGAACATCATTCTCACTTTGTACAATTCCTTAGTATGGTCTCATTTGAAGTAGCACTATGTTCAGTTGTGGTCACCTTATTACCAGAAGGATATGGAGAAATTAGAGTGTATTGAAGAGCCACAAAAAATGATACCCAGATAACCAGACTAAATATTAAGCCATATGAGGAATGTTTAGAGGAACTAAAGCTGCATTACACCCACATGAGTTCCATCATTATATAAACAGTGACACATAGACAGGCCAGGCAATTAATCAAAGGCTGCTGAACACTTCTGGGTTTATTCCTTCTAAGCACGGCTGAAGTACACTGGCAAAACACTGACATTTCTCTCCCACGTTAACTATGTCCTGAACCCACTACTACCCATTCACTGTCTGTTCACTCACTTGCTGACTCTCACTTGTATGACTGACTACTCTTTCTTTCACTTGATTACTCGCACTATCTGACTCACTAGCTCTGTCACTGTCTGTTTGCCACTGGGTCACTCACTGACAGCTCGCGTTCTCTCACTGTTCACTGACTGTCCGTAGCTAACCCAGTAACATTCACTAAACGGCTACTGGTTCTCACTCACTAATGGTCCACTACATCCCGTCTCCCTTGCTAAATTGAGCTGACTCGGACGCAGGATGGTTACTTTAAATCAGAGGGTTTTTTTTTTTATGCGAGGAAGAAGGAACCAAAGGCCATGAGCCCGCAGTAACAGTTCCCTCCAAGAGAAAAACAAAATACAATATAGAGCCAAATTCAAGATCCGATCATTTTGAGATGCCTGGACACACTGCGTTTGAAAGACTGGAGATCATAGGCAGCAGGAAATACAGACAGAGGGAGACAGTTCCAGAGCTGACCTGTTGCATAAATGAAAGACTGGGAGTAACGGTTAACTCTTGCATTAGAGAGTTGGACAGAAAAAGGATGAGAGTTTGCTGCCAGACGGGTGCTACGCGTCCGTCGTAGAGGTGGAGGAATGCAAGCAGACAGTTCAGAGGAGCAGTGACCATTAAAGTAGTGATAGAAAAGAGATAAAGATGCAACAGTGCGGCGAAGAGACAGAGGTTGAAGGAGTCAGTAAGAGGAGGAGAGTTAATGAGACGAAAAGCCTTTGACTCCACCCTATTGAGAAGAGCTGTATGTGGGGAGCCACCCCACACATGAGAGTTGTACTCCACACAGGGGCGGATAAAACCCCTGTATAGAGTCAACAATTGCGCAGGGGTAAAGAAAGAGCGGAGTCGGCTTAGCACACCCAATCTCTTGGAAGCAGATTTTACAAGAGATGTAATATGATCTTTCCAAGATAAGTCCTGAGTAAATGAAACCCCAAGCATGTTCAAGGATGATGCAGGATTAAGCTGAATATTATTAAACATTAGTGGGTATACCTGTGGAAGATTTTGTCGGGTTGATAGGTGTAAGAACTGAGTCTTAGATGCATTAAAAACAACCATATTATTTTTACCCCAGTCAGAGATACGAGCCAAGTCAGACATTAGGTGTGCCACAGCCTCATCCCTTGTTTGTTGAAGTAACTGTTGAGATGGGCGTTGCGGGAACCGAATGGAAAGGTGAAGGGTGGAGTCATCAGCGTATGAGTGGATATGGTTAGATGTACAGCTTAGAAGATCATTGATGAATAAAAGGAAGAGAGTTGGTGATAGGACAGAGCCCTGAGGAACACCACTGTTGATAGATCTAGGAGAAGAACGATGGCCGTCTACAACAGTGGCTATAGAACGACCAGAAAGGAAGCTAGCGATGAAGGCACAGATAGAAGGATAGAAACCGTAGGAGGGCAGTTTGGAAATTAAAGATTTATGCCAGACTCGATCGAAAGCCTTTGAGATGTCAAGTGCAATGGCAAAGCTTTCGCCAAAGTCCCTGAAAGGAGGATGACCAGGAGTCTGAAAGGTAGGTAGAGAAGATCGCCAGTGGAGCGTCCCCTGACGGAACCCATACTGACGATCGGAAAGAAGGTTGTGATAGGAAAGATGCCTTAAAATTTTTCTATTAAGAATTGACTCAAAAACTTTTGAAATACAGGACGTTAAAGCAATTGGACGATAGTTGGAGGGTTGGGAGTGGTCACCCTTCTTTGGGACTGGCTGAATGAGAGCAAACTTCCAGCAAGAAGGAAAGGTACAAGTTGACAGACAAAGACGAAAGAGTTTGCCTAGGCAGGGTGTAAGCACAGAAGCACAGTTCTTGAGAACAACAGGAGGGACCCCATCAGGCCCATATGCCTTGTTAGTACTGAGGCCAGTGATGGCAGAAAATACATCAACTGAAGAAATTTTAATGTCAGCCATGAGGAAGTCAGGGGGGGGAAGTGATGGAGGAACAGCACTGGAATCGTCTAAGGTAGAATTGGAGGAGAAAGTCTGTGCGAAGAGATCTGCTTTATCAGTAGAAGAAATAGCTACAGAACCATCAGAGTAGAAAAGAGGAGGGAAGGATGATGAGGTAAAGTTGTTAGAAAGATTTTTGGCAAGATGCCAGAAGGAGCGGGAAGAATTCGAGTTGGAGAGTTGAGAGCATTTAGTATGGATGAAATTATTTTTAGTAGAGCGAAGAACAGACTTAGCACGATTCCGGGCAGAAACGTAAAGATGATGTGATTCAGGGGTGGGTTGGCTCCGGTACCTTTTGTAGGCCCTCTCCTTGTTGCGGACAGCATTAGAACAAGCGTGATTAAACCAAGGCTTTCTTGCGTTAGTCAAAGGATATGAGAAAGGAATGTATGCTTCCATGCCCGAGAATAACCTCCGTAATGCGCAAGGCACACTCAGATGGCTCACGGCCGTGGAAGCAATAATCATTCCAGGGAAAATCAAAGAAGTACTGCCTGAGGGCCTCCCAGTCTGCGGCTCCAAAATGCCACAGACGACGTTTCCCTGGAGGGTCCACAGGCCGTACCGGAGTGATAGGACAGGTTAAGGTAATAAGGTTGTGATCGGAGGAGCCCAACGGAGAGAAAAGATTAACAGAGTAAGCAGAAGGATTAGTTGTGAGGAAGAGGTCAAGTATGTTGGAGCTCTCTCCAAGGCGGTCAGGGATACGGGTAGGGTGCTGTACAAGCTGCTCTAGGTCATTAAGGATAGAAAAGATGTAGGCTTGTTCACCAGGTGGATCCGTGAAAGGAGAGAGGAGAGCCAAAGGTGGTGGTGAACATTGAAATCTCCAAGAATGGAGATTTCAGAGAAAGGAGAAATGGATAGAATGTGTTCCATCGTAGAAGTAAGATAGTCGAAGAATTTTTGATAGTCAGTAGAATTAGGGGATAAGTAAACAGCACAGATATATTTAGTCAGAGAATGACAGGAAAGCCGAAGCCAGAGTGTGGAGAATTCAGAAGAATCAAGTTCAGGAACACGAGAGCAAGATAAGTCGTTGCGTATATATACACAACAGCCACCTTTTGCTTTGAAATGAGTATAGAGAAAGTAGGAGGATACAGAAAAGGGTTTGCTGTCAGTTGCCTCAGACAGCTGAGTCTCCGTTAGAAAAAGAAGGTGAGGTTTAGAGGAGGAGAGGTGGTGCTCAACAGAGCGAAAGTTAGAGGAAAGGCCGCGAATGTTGCAGAAATGAAGAAGAAGAGAGTCAGACAGTGGTTCCAGGCACCTTGAGTTGTCATCGGGAGAGGGGCAGATGGTGGGGGCATTTATGGTCCCCCCCCCTGGGGACTCCGAGGCTTGATATAACGGCGCCATTTTAGGTAAATTTTGAATAGGAAGTGTAGTGTGTACTGTGAATGTAGTTTGGTGAAGATAGTTAGAGAAATTTGTACTGGAGAGCATGCTGGCCTACTCTCTGTGTAACTGAGACACTGAAAAAGTTCAGCAAAGGGGGATGGTCAGGAACTAGCCCTGAGGGCTGATGAAACGGGAGCTCCAGCACTCCCTGTCATCAGCTTTCCATCCACCTCGGGAGTACTGCCCTGCTCGACTGGTGCTACAGTCTACTCCTACTAAGGGCCATTAGGATATTTTTAACATCATTCGTGGGCCATACAAAATTATCATCTTAAAATCAGCTTTAGCCCAGTACATTATATATATATTGTTACATAGCCTATGATTTCATCATCCTTTGTGTAATTTTAACGCACAGTATGCTGCATGTTTGATCACGAGCGTGTTCTGCCTCAGTCCCCCCCTTCTACCGTTATAGTAGAGTAAGTCGTTCTCTCTGTTGTCCAGAGCGGGATTGTCAACTCTATGTCCCCATGGCTTCATTTGCGCGTCCTTATTACAAGTTGTATCAAGCTCTCCTGGCTCCTATATAATGAGCTCAGTCTCTGCATCATTGCCACTTAGATCTGCTCCTCATTTTGTTCACATCTCTGTCCTCCCCTGTACAGATATTATTATTGTGAGTGCTCAAGAAGTCTCCAACCATCTAGCAGCTGTGTGTAATTTGAGTATAACTGTTATTGCATTTTTTCTTGTACTGTATAGCATAAGTTTAATTTGTAGGCCTAGTGAAGTTTTTGTAATTCATGTAGGGTTCTTTGTCGGTCATTTTTGATAATAGTTTGTATCTGTAATAATTTATCTGGCATTCACTGAGTATTATCTGGTATCTCATTTCATCAGGGCTGACTTAGATAAATTTATTCTTGCTAATTTCGTGTTAATAGAGGCTATTGCAGTTAACCATATATTTAACCTGTTTATTTGCCATTACATTATCTTTATGAGTCCTGAATGTTTTGTTGTTAATTTAAGCATTAAACTTTAACTTGTAATTTTACCTAACTCTTTTGTTTTGAACCTGGAACTTTACGGGACAGTAGTGACTCTTCGTATTCTCACTTAAAGTGTACATTATCTTTCTCTGTTCCGTAACAATATATATATATATATATATATATATATATATATATATATATATAGATAGATCAATATATATATATATATATATATATATATATATATATATATATATTCTCGTTCATGAGTTTATGAAACTGCATTTATGAATTGCGTCGCGGGCCTGATCCAGTGGTCTTGCGGGCCTTATACGGCCCGGAGGCCGGACGTTCCCCATCCCTGCTTTAAATACTCTCACCAACACCTACCAGTATAGCCCAGAACATTCCAAGGCCTAGGGAAGAATTCACATTATCTTATTTTATAATGCACTAAATTTAACAATACACAATAACAATAATGACAAGAACTAATTCCTAAGGTAAGATAAAAAGTAAAGTAAAAAAGACATGCCCAAATTTCCAGAATGTCCCTCATATATCCATACATAAACACGGGCTTAATCCTGCAGCACAACACTTAATTTCTAGAATGTTCCTCACATCTCAAGATGCAAACATTAACCTAATCCTACTGGCATAACAGCCGTTTAGCTTATCAAAGAACAGATTACACTACTTAACAATTTTTTGCAAAAGTTTTGTTCATTATGATTTCTCTTCTGTTTATTAATCAATTTTCTGCGCTGGTTCCACAAATGTTATTATTTTTTCTGTATCATCAGCCGTTACAGAAATACATTGATTTTTAATATTAACAACCGTACTTTAGGATGATTTATATATTCTGCAAAGTATATTTTATCTGTTGCAGATTGTTTCCTAGGATGTTTAATTTTAGCTGTCTTGAGTATGGCTACTAGAGGATGCAAAAATTCCCCAGATACATTTTGTTATGTGTCTGGATATTATACTGGGACAAAGCATATATCACATAAAATTGTGAAAGGTGCCAAATTCTGGATAGCGTACAGACTCTACTTGGGAATGCCCTTGGGTGACCAAGAAAAGCCATGGGCCCCTCCCGTGATATGTGGAAGCTGTCGATCTACTCTCGAAGGATGGTTGAGAGGTGCAAGAAGGGCCATGCCTTTTGCTATTCCCAGAGTATGGAGAGAGCCGAAGAACCATTATGATGACTGCTATTTTTGCATGGTAGATGTTACAAAGTACAGAAAAGTTAAAGGAAGACAAGCTGTTCAGTATCCAGACATACCATCATCCATAGTACCTGTCCCTCATGATGATAAATTATCAGTACCACATCCACCAGAAAATGTAAGTAAGAAACCTTGTCGTAATATTCTACATAAATTTTACTTTTAATTAACTTGTAGGTTTAGCTACAAGTTTTCAGTTTCCTAAAGATATATGGAGTACTAATGTCATCCATGTTATGGTTGAAGTTGGTAAATGTAGTCATTTCTTTTTTTTTTTTCTTTTTTTTTTTTCAGACAGAAGATGTAATGGATTTTTCATCAGAAGAGTCAGCAAGTAGCGGCAGCCAAGAAGTGGATGAAGCATTCGTGCCAAGAATGAGTACGCATCCTCACTTTCCAAATCAAAGTGAACTGGATGATTTGATCAGGGACTTATGTCTCGCTAAGTCAGGAGCTGAACTTTTAACATTCAGGCTGAAGGAATGGAATTTAATAGGGGAAGACCGCAGGACATCTGTGTACCGGAAACGACATGAAGAAATTGAAATTTACTTTGATGTTAGTGAGGATCTGTGTTTCTGCAAAGATTTCAGTGGTTTGTTTACTGCTGTTGGACTGAAGCATGATCCTGCGGAATGGCGACTGTTCATAGACAGCTCAACGCGAAGTCTCAAAGCAGTGTTACTACACAATGGAAACCAATATCCATCTTTGCCTCTTGCACACTCCGTACAGATGAAAGAAGACTACGATATTGTTAAAGAGCTTCTTGACAAAATCAACTATGCTGAATTTAAGTGGGATGTTTGTGGGGACTTCAAGATGCTTGCCTTTTTGCTTGGCTTGCAAGGTGGATACACAAAATACTAGTGTTTCCTTTGCTTATGGGATAGCAGAGCTGATGAGGATAATTACCGGAATGTTCAGTGGCCCCCATGACATGAATTGCAGCCAGGGAAGTTAAATGTTGTCAGACAGCCTCTTGTGGAGCCTGCCATGGTTTTATTACCCCCACTTCATATAAAATTGGGATTGATAAAACAGTTTGTGAAGGCCTTAGATTTTGGAGGAGAAGCCTTTCAAGAAATCCGCCTCATGTTTCCAAAGCTTTCTGATGCTATGATCAAGGGTGGCATATTTGTTGGGCCACAAGTAAATGCAATGTTGAAGTCTGAGAAACTTGAAAGAGCGATGACCAAAGTCGAAAGAGACGCATGGTGTGCATATCATGGTGTAGTTCATGGATTCTTAGGAAATCACAAAGATCCAAACTACAAGCAGCTGGTAGCAAAACTTATTGAGAGCTTCAAGGACTTGGGCTGTCGTAGGTCCTTGAAGGTGCATTTTTTGCATTCGCATCTAGATTTCTTTCGTGAAAACTTGGGTGATGTCAGTGAGGAGCATTGTGAGAGATTTCATCAGGACATCGCAACAATGGAGAGAAGATACCAAGGAAGATGGGATACTGCCATGATGGGAGACTATACATTATATGGTCTCTAGTTAGAAAACATAAAAGCGTTCACAGTAGAAAAGCACGATCTTCAAAGCACTTCTAATGTCAAGATTTGTCATTATTTTTTTGCTCTTATATTATTTACAATTCCTGAATACGTTGTCATACATGAAACTACACATATTACTGTCTCATTATCCTTACAAAATCGGAATAAATTGAACCAGACATAATGTCCTAGAGGAAGTTTGCTTACATAAAGACCAAATGTAAAACCAAGAAAAATTCTAAATATATTAATGATATGCCAAAACTAAGGTAATTTTTGAACTCAGCGGCAAAAAATACATACAAAAACATAAAAAAAATACATATAAACAGAACATGTGTTACATGGTGTTATTAGAGGATCTAATTCAATAGTACAATATTTTTACAAGACATGGCAATATGGTAGTTGACCCCTACTTCACAGCTGACCAGTCATATTACACTAATGGCGACAGTTATAACAAAATCGGCAAACGATTCCAGTCCAATGACCCCCCTCCAAAAAAAAAAAAAAAATCAAGAGAATTGCCAACATATAGAACAAATTGCCTAAAAATGTGATAGAAGGTAATACCATAATAACATTTTAAAAACAGACTGGCTAAGTGTCAGGTCCTGAATCCTCAGTCAAATGCACTCATGCCTGAATAATTAGTCTGATTGACTGACTTTCCTCTCTTACAGATTGTTGAGAAATCAGCTTACTATTCTCATAATGTTAGTTTTCCCTTATAGATTTAAGTTCGTGTTTACAGTTTTCTTTCTTCATTCTTTCCTATGAATATTCCATGGCAGTTTTTCTGCGCTGCATGGTGGTCCTTCTTACTTCTTTCCTGCTGATTTTGGCTGGAGGCTTTTGTGGGGGGGGGGGGGGAGGAGGCCTCTTCCTTTATTACCGTACCCATATATTTAACTCACTGAATCGCATATCATAGGCATAGTCTTCCTTGTAACAAACAGCCCCGTAAGGGCCAATAGGTCTGTTGCTGTTTGCTTTTCTTTGTACTCGTTTGTACTTTGTACCTCCTTACTGCCCAATGTCTCCACCTTCAGACCTGAGGACAATGCATCGGCAAGAGGAAGGTTTGCTGAACATTACTGTCTTTAACTGAATGTCTTTGGTAGTCTAGTTGCTCACACATGGGAAGGTGAAGATAAACCTGTAGAAAAAATAAAATTACACTTACCAGCCGAGAAGTCACAGTGCATTACAGTCGGAGTTTCTGGGTTTAACCCGCCCCGTCCCGTCGATGTATGGGTACGTTGCAACATTTTGCATTTGCCAGTCCCGACGACGTACTGGTACGTCGTGTAATTGCAAGGTCCCTAATTTGCACAATTTTAAATTTTCGCAGGTGATTTTTTGTACATATACACGGGACACCTTCCTCTATTCCTCTACAAGATGCCAAGCAGGGACAATGCCTTACAGCACATAACCTCCCCCCTTCACGCCATTGTCTCGGCAATTCACCTGTTACCAGTGACCTGGCCAGTAAATACATTCAGGGCCAGAGTGATTCCCCAGTCGATGACAATGTGGAGGGCAAAGTTTACATAGCATTAGAGGAAGAAACAGTCAGAAATAATGATCAGGTAATGTGGCAAAAGAAGGTCAGGTATGGTGATGAGTTAGTGAGTGAAACAATGCTTATAATGCCTATATTACTGTTTGAAAACCGATATACTCTCGTACTACAAATAAATTCGTACCAAGTATATAAATAAATACCGTTTATGAGTGTGAAATAGTTACCCTCCCATAGAACTTGTTTTCTTTGGTGCCAGCCTGTTAGAAAACCCAGTCAGGTAAGGAGGTACTGGTACCTGGATCGAGTATTTTAAACCTCAGGTGAGCGATTTCTCTATGAATTTTCAGTGTTTCTCACCAAAAGCGGAGGTTTTAGCCAAAAAAAAAAAATCGAAAATACCTCGGGATTGGGAGGTGTCACAGGTGCAAAATAGCTCGGGACATGACGGGTTAATCCCTCATGATCATGTCTTCACGCTTCTCTAAAAATCTCGTACGAACTGAATCTAAAATAATTATAGAAACATTCACGCTTCCTTCAAACTCTCTTTCAAACCGTCGAAATCCCTTATCTTCATTTATTCACACTCATCTAAAACCTCAAAGATTGTAAATCCATATTCTCTTTTGAACAATTTGATTCTAAATCACTTATGATCATATATTCACCCTGCTCCGGAACATATAAAAATCATAAATTAACAGTCCCTAATAAATAACTGCGTTCTAATTCCCTTATGATCATATATTCACATCTCCTCAAAACCCCAAATGACCATAATTCACAGTCTCTTATAAACAATTGTGTTCATCCAAATTACTTACATTCATCTTAAGTTCAGGGACCGTATAGTTGCCGTACTGATAGATGATGCATTTTGCTTTCTCGAGGAACTTCTGTTTGGTCTCTGCCTCCCACCAGTCTCGCAGGTCTCCATTTGCATCGAACTGACGACCCTGCAGCAAAGACTCAATACAGGCAGACAAGATGGACATACAATCATAGTTATGGATATTTTTTTCAATATTACCCTAAAAGAAGACAGGTGGACAGTGCCATGAAGGTCATGATTCATCTTTGTGCTCTACTTTCAGTGTTCATGTATCTCAAATCTAAATGAATTAGTGCATAAATAAGTAAGTATGTAAGTATAAGAAGACCACATTTGAGTGTGTTTATTTTTATATGATGGAACTGAACCATTCCCACAACTTGTACCATACTAACATGTGACAACAGGAAACTCGAAGAGCCATAGTTATGAGGCAGGATTGAACCATCCATCTAATCGTACTATACTTGACCATCATTTGGCATGAATGTAGGTTAGCATAAAGAAGAACAAGAACAAACAGATTATGCTCGTTTAGTCGTTAATTGGGTCAGACATACCACTTTTTGCAGCTTATTTTACGTACCTCAGTGACAGAACAGGACAGTGCTATGAATGTCCACAGCAAATCTCCGTGACGTACTACTGTATATTCCATTGTTCATGTATTGCTGAAGCTCCGCATTCAAGATAGTGAGATGGCAATTTTAGGTTATCAGAGTGAAAGAGGTAAATAAACACCCAACACTCGGCACTTACCATATCATCAAAACCGTGTGTGATCTCGTGGCCGATGACGTATCCAATGGCACCATAGTTCATGTATTTGGGCCTGTCTGCCGCGAAGAATGCTCCCTGTAGGATACCGGCCGGGAACCCTGGAGAAGGGATGGTGGGTTTGGAATTAGCATCCATCTTTCCACTAGTCATTAAATCCATATATCCTTCATTCATTTAATCCATCTATCCATCCATCTATCAATTCATTCTTCAATCTTTCCTCATTTAGTCAATTCATCCAGCCATCAGACCATCCATCCATGAACTAAATCAGCTGTCCTTCGTAAAAAAGGTAAAAAATGCAAAAATAATAATCCACGAGCAAATCCCAAGCATATAGTTCTCAAGGGGACCATAAACAGTCCTGATAATAAGGAGAATTGATAAAAGACAAAGAATGAAAATGAAGCAGGAAGAAATTTAAATGAATGAGAAGAGGCTACCACAATCAAAATTTAAATACAAAACCCACCTGTAGAATTCTTAGCGAAGCTGTCAAAGGCACTGATAACAGAGTAAGAACATGAGACAGAGAGGAGGAGGAGGAGGAAGGGGAGGAGGTCATCTGAAGTGCAGGTCAAAACAGGACAAATCTGTTCTTCCTCCACAGTCCACCACCATCCTCTTGAGGATAATGGATGGGACTGAGGGACATTTGTGTAACCAGGCAGCTCCACCTTCCAACGATATTAGTGCCACAACATGAGGACATCTCTCCCACCCCAGACAGAGGTAATGAAACAGCAATTGAAATAGTGATGAAAAATTAGAGAACAATTTTATAATGAAAAAAACATCAGCAGGACCCATGTGCAGAGTTTCCAAGTCCCCACTAAAACGTAACTCTGTAATTGATGAAAGGACACACACACACACACACACACACACACACACACACACACACACATAAACATATGAAAAGATAGGACAAATATGCCATTTCCAGTGGAGTTCAGTTTTGGTAGTAATGGTTTGTTGCCATCGTTGATTAAGGCGCATCCAGTTGAGTTTCAACTGATAGGTGTAACTGGTCGTTGTGTTTGAAAGGAATAGTTTGTTGTTGTTGTGGACGATTGTGTAGCATCCAATTGAGTCCAAATTGGTAGGTATAATTGGTTTTTGTTGTAGTCGGTCTTAATCTGCTACAGAGCCAGGGGGGATCCCGCGGGCACTCTCTGCCCGTCGACGGCCCTGCGATACTATTGTATCTGTAACAGAATCAAATGTTTCTATTGCAGGTGTTTGAAGGAGTTATAGTGACGATGATACGTTTTCTTTAATGTCTTACGTAATTCTGTTTTGAAAAATCCTTGACTGAGGAATTTTTTTGTGATCTGTTGGATTCTTGTAGTAAAGTTGTCCAAATTTTTACTTGCCTTTGCGACCCGTAGCAACTGAGACATGTATACAAAGCACGCTGGAACTCTAGGTATGTTTCCCGACAAATTTGGGCATGATACAATTTCAGAATTATAATAATCTCTTTTATCACAGAGTTTTGTTGATATACTTTGTTTTCTATTTTGATATTAATTTCCAAAAAGCTTGCTTGGCAGTGGTCGGTGTTTTCTTTTATTTAATACTAGTGCTTCTGGATATATTTCTTTTGTCCTTTCATTCATTTCTCCATCAGCGTTTAAGGATATTAGATTATCAGTGAACTGTCTAGTTTTGTTAAATTTCTTCGCTACTGAAACACACACACACACACACACACACACACACACACACACACACACACACACACGCTCACTGGTGCAGTGGTAACGTTCTCGCTTGCCAACTGGTGGACGGGAGTTCGCGCCTCGCTCAGGTTGCGAAAAGTTTCACTGACGAAGTGGGTGGTTACTGTCCCCCTTGAGCAAGGGGACGGGTGTGTGTGTGTGTGAAGGTCACAGCCTTGCCCTTAGATCGGACTATATGAGCTCTCAGCTCCTTTCTGGGAGGGTAAAAGCTGACGATCACGACCATCAAGTGATCCTGATCGACCAGGTGAATTACACACACGCACACATACACATACACACACACACACACACACACACACACACACACACACACACACATCAAAATGAAACTCCAGACACAAAGTCCACGCCATGAGTTTTCAAGGGAGACTGTAGAAGGCAAGAAGAAATATAATGTGGACAGACAGACCCCCCAAATAGCTGTCAGTAGTAATTATTGTTGTGACCTCCGGTCCATCCGAACCATGAATGCACTGGACCGCAGACGTGAGCTACCCTTCTACAGTCCACCATCCTTATTTTAGATGGCACAGAAATACTATAAGGACGTTTGTATAACCAGGCATATGAGTCGTCAAGTTATACTGGTATCACCACATGAAGGCATTCCTCTCGTGCACCTCATCACAGCTGTACAGGTAAATATGTTGATAAAGCTGTGACAATAAAGATCATAAATAAAACCCACGTATGGAATTATCTAGAGGGCTGTAGAATGCATTGACGACAGCAACCTGGCTGAGGTCCCTCCAGTCATTTTTTAGCACCTGCTCCCTCAGTTTCTTGAAGTTGTTGTTAGCAGCAAAGATGTTTAGGTTACGCATGTTTGCGAGCAGGTTCTTGCTGGACATCTCAAGCTGGGAGAGAGAGGGTCAGGGTATTTGACAGCCTGTAGTGTTGTTATTATAAGTGTGGAAGATTTATTAAGTATTATTATTGTTGTTATTATTATCATTATTATTATTATTATTATATTTTTATTATTATTATTATTATTATTATTATTATTATTAATCTTTTATCCAGGCGCTTACATTACATTAGCAGGGGTACCTGGCATTACCCAGGTAAAACTATGATTAATGCCCTGGGACCCTGGATGGATGGCCATTTCCCTTGTGGGAGAAGAACCTCGGAGCTCCATCTTATCCATTGTACCCATGTTCCTCCTTTGACCCATTTCCCTCGGGATAGTTCCCATGGACCCATTCCTACCAAGAACCTTTTTTCTCAATGCCCACCTACCGTGCCCACCCATCCTACCTGCCTTGTCCAGCCCACCAGTTCGTCCACCCATGCTACCCAGCGTAGCTAATAATGATACGGCTGAAGAAGTAAATTCTATGGTAAATGGTTACTATGTTTCGACCATGTTGACTTAATTATTTGTAATTAGTTCTAATCTTGGCCGTCAGGGGCGCCACTTTAGCAGCTATAATGTACACATCTAAATTGGCTGAAAAAAAGTTGCACCTGCTAGAGCTGCTTAGAGTTTTATGTGCATTTCCCCTCGATTTCAATACATGAGAGAAACAATATATATATATATATATATATATATATATATATATATATATATATATATATATATATATATATATATATATATACATATATATATATATTTCTCTCTCTCTCTCTCTCTCTCTCTCTCTTACACACATACACACACACAAACAAACAAATATATATATATATATATATATATATATATATATATATATATATATATATATATATATTTGGCATGGGAGGAAGGTAGAGTTCTCTAGGATTGGAAGTCAGGTATAATTCCTTTGTACAGTTACCTCCACTTTTAACGAGTACAGCGGGTGGTGTGTTTGGTGAAACGTGGCACCACTTTGTTTGTTTACATCGTAGTAACAGTAAGCGAATGGGCAGACCCGGCAGAGTTTCCCCTCCGCTACAGTATCTAGTATCCACAAAAACAATGTTCTATCAAGTCATACTCTGTCTGCAAATCCAAGTGTTAGCCACGTATATATAGTAGAAGGTAGAGAGAAAAACAAATAGCAATGCCATTGGATCCCATTGTTTTTCTGATGGGAGATGACTGTGAGGCGAGGTGGAACTGAGGGGAGGGGGGACAGGTGGTGGGGCGCATGTATCGAAACACTGTCGTGTTTCGTTTAGAAAGATGAAGGGTGTGATTATACAGATGTTCTGAGGTGATCTGTCACTCCGAATGCAATAACGTGTATTGGATGAATGTAGGAGTCTTAATGTTCGCCATACAATGTGGTGAACAACTGCAGTTGAGCATAAATGTTAGAAGGTGTGATGTCTGATGTCTCGAAACGTGGTTCACCTGAGTCTAGGAAGGGTCCGACTCAACTGCTGTAACATTTTTGTGGCTGAACTAGAGTGGCCATAAATGATTTATGATTAAGCATGTGACGCAACGGTCATGCCATGTTGTGCATCATCCAGTCTGTTTTATTGTAAGGAAAAACAATCATTATATTCTCAAACCATGGTATAAGTAGATGTTCTGTTGCATAGGATTATAGCTACTTTGAGTGTTGGACAGCTAATGGTTTGTTTTGCGAAAAATGTTGTGTAGTCATCATACTGATGGATCACGCGGAGGTTATGAGATATTGTATTTGAATAATGAATGCATACCTTGTATTATAATAATTTGAATAACGGTGTTATGGATGTTCAGTCCACAAATGATGTCGCTTTCTTCGAGGTGGTATTTCATTAGTTTGGGTAGTTGTGACACAACATCCACAAACATTGATCATCGTTCATTATATTCTCTTTAAAACATCCATACATTTGTTTTCATACAAGTATTACACATTCAGACCCTCCTTAGCTCCAGACGCATTATACTATTTAATCGTGTGTCTACACTCACACACTGTTCCTCCAGAGGGAGCAATATTTCCCATACCAGCACCAAACAGCCCGAATGTTGGTGATGACCCTACTCCCACCTGCCCATCTCCTTACTCGGTCCTACTCCACAACAGACCACTTCCACACACATCTTACCACCAAGCAGCTCCCACCCTCTCTATTCATGCAACATTTCCTTCCTCTCCTAATACCCCATCCCACTAACCAGCGTCTCCGCAAGTATACCCTCTTATCCACCAAATATTCTAATCTACTTCTAACTGCCTTGGGAATATCGTTTTCAGTGTTCAGCGTCATGGGACACGGCATCACAGATATCCGTAATATCAAAATCTATTTGTCGACCTTGTTATTATGAATCTCGTATGATGACTTTAAACAACCATACCATAACGACTTTTCGCTTCCCATCTACAGAGGGTGTTGCAATGGTTTGGGCATATGGAGAGAATGGATAATGAGCGATTGGTGAAAAAGATAACTAGATCTGATGTGAGAGGTGTAAGACTGAGAGGAAGACCACGAATAGGATGGATGGACAGTGTGAAGAGAGCGCTGGATGTGAGAGGGATGTCTGTTGAGCAAGGAAGAGTGGCTGTGCGTGACAGAAATAAATGGAGAGAAATTGTGAATGAATAAGTGATGACGCAGCCCTGAGGGGATATTCTCCCGCATTTGGTCTGATCAGCTAGTCAGGTCAGGTGCGGGTAAGGGGATGGGTCTGTTATGATGTGGCAGGGATAAACCAGTTCTGCTGTCGGGCCCTGCTGTGGATGTCACTGCTTGCATTGCGCAGTTGACCCTTGTGCGGTGTGATGCGGTGAGGATCTGTCCGTTCTCCCCTTTGGGGCTAAGATGCGAATGAATGTGTTTGAATGGATGAGTAAATGGAGAGTGAGTCGTCCTGTCTCGGCTACCTCCCTTTCCTTGGGGGAAGCAGCCTAGGTATATAGATAGATAGATCTACAATCATCACCACCACAGTGCCCTGCGCATTACACATCATGATAATTTAGGTCCTGCTTCCCTTTGTCCCACGATTAATATATTATGTGAGTCCACTGTCTGTCATGAAATTGCAAGGATAGTATCAGGCCAGTATTCACTGTTACAGAGGCATTTCGTTGGTGTGGTTTTCTAGGAAAATTGCGTAGTCTAGCCTTATTTGTGCACTCAGTAACGCAACTGGCCATTCCAGATCCATGTCAACACAGTTGATGACGTCTGCAACGATTGCGTGTAATAAACGGATATATAGCGAACTGTAACATTGGACAACATTATGCATGTCTGCCTGTTGTCTGCCATTATAACACAAGGTTTTTAATATGTTGCCACGGCTACACAAAATATATCAGTGGCGTTGTGCTGCTGGGAGAGTGTAAAATTGCGTATAGTCTACGTGTGTTTGTGCAGGGAGTCTGGTAATTCACTTCACAGACTTATTCACACTCCTGCCAAGATAGCAGCCAAAGTCGCGGTTTTGGTGACTATACTGACTGACCATTGAACACTCTTTCACCTCCAAGCAGTCTGAATGAGGTCCTGTTTTCAAGCAATAGAAACATTAAGTCGTGCAGTGAACAACGCAGTTTTATATGTTAAGTAAGGAGTGTTTTATGCACCGTGTCATCATACAGGCTTATACAGTATAACACAGCCAATGATAAGCTGGACCTACGATGGGATAAAGGCTGAGTGCTGCTGGTGTGTACAAGTAAACGTAAGCATCACTGGTGCACCAGCACCTGGATGGTAAAACCCAACCACCGCGCTTTAGGCACAATACCCACGGGTTCTGAAGCTGCCCCACGTCATCCAGTAGATTTACACAAGGTCGTTGATAAGACTGCACTCTCGTCGTAGTGATGCGATATCATAAGGAAGTCAATATCAGGTGTCGTTACCCATTATACGAGGAAGGACCGGAGTTGTGTGTGAGAGAGAGAGAGAGAGAGAGAGAGAGAGAGAGAGAGAGGTCTCTCTCTTTCTCTCTCTCTCTCTCTCTCTCTCTCTCTCGCTCTCTCTCTCTCTCTCTCTCACACACAACTCCGGCCCTTCCTCGTATAATGGGTAACGACACCTGATATTGACTTCCTTATGATATCGCATCACTACGACGAGAGTGCAGTCTTATCAACGACCTTGTGTAAATCTACTGGATGACGTGGGGCAGCTTCAGAACCCGTGGGTATTGTGCATAAAGCGCGGTGGTTGGGTTTTACCATCCAGGTGCTGGTGCACCAGTGATGCTTACGTTTACTTGTACACACCAGCAGCACTCAGCCTTTATCCCACCGTAGGTCCAGCTTATCATTGGCTGTGTTATACTGTATAAGCCTGTATGATGACACGGTGCATAAAACACTCCTTACTTAACATATAAAACTGCGTTGTTCACTGCATGACTTAATGTTTCTATTGGTTGAAAACAGGACCTCATTCAGACTGCTGGGAGGTGAAAGAGTGTTCAATGGTCAGTCAGTATAGTCACCAAAAACGCGACTTTGGCTGCTATCTTGGCGGGAGTGTGAATAAGTCAGTGAAGTGTATCACCAGACTCCCTGCACAAACACACGTAGACTATACGCAATTTTACACTCTCCCAGCAGCACAACGCCACTGATATATTTTGTGTAGCCGTGGCAACATACTAAAAACCTTGTGTTATAATGGCAGGCAATGGACAGACATGTATGGTAATGGAAATATTGCTCCCTCTGGAGGAACAGTGTGTGAGTGTGGACACACGATTAAATAGTATAATGCGTCTGGAGCTAAGGAGGGCCTGAATGTGTAATACTTGTATGGAAACTAATGTAGGAATGTTTTAAAGAAAGTACAATATAAAATGATCAATGTTGGTGGATGTTGTGTCACAACTACCCAAACTAATGAAATACCACCTCGAAGAAAGCGACATCATTTGTGAACTGAACATCCGTAACACCGTTATTTAAATTATTATAATACAAGATATGCATTCATTATGCAAATACAATATCTCATAACCTCCGCGTGATCCATCAGTATGATGACTACACAACATTTTTCGCACATTAAGCCAATAGCTGTCCAACACTCAAAGTAGCTATAATCCTATGCAACAGAACATCTACTTATACCATGATTTGAGAATATAATGATTGTTTTTCCTTACAATAAAACAGACTGGATGATGCACAACATGGCATGACCGTTGCGTCACATGCTTAATCATAAATCATTTATGGCCACTCTAGTTCAGCCACAAAAATGTTACAGCAGTTGAGTCGGACTCTCACTAGACTCAGGTGAACCACGTTTCGAGACATCAGACATCACACCTTCTAACATTTATGCTCAACTGCAGTTGTTCACCACATTGTATGGCGAACATTAAGACTCCTACATTCATCCAATACACGTTATTGCATTCGGAGTGACAGATCACCTCAGAACATCTGTATAATCACACCCTTCATCTTTCTAAACGAAACACGACAGTGTTTCGATACATGCGCCCCACCACCTGTCCCCCCTCCCCTCAGTTCCACCTCGCCTCACAGTCATCTCCCATCAGAAAAACAATGGGATCCAATGGCATTGCTATTTGTTTTTCTCTCTACCTTCTACTATACATACGTGGCTAACACTTGGATTTGCAGACAGATTATGACTTGATAGGACATTGTTTTTGTGGATACTAGATACTGTAGCGGAGGGGAAACTCTGCCGGGTCTGCCCATTCACTTACTATTACTACGATGTAAACAAACACAGTGGTGCCACGTTTCACCAAACACACCACCCGCTGTACTCGTTAAAAGTGGAGGTAACTGTACATAGGAAAATGGAAAAAAGTGTGTGGTAATCATAGGGGGAATTAGTCTTCTTAATGTATTAGGAAAGTATATGGAAGGCTACTTATGACAGAGTTAGGGAAATAACTCAGGAATTAGTTGGAGAAGACTGGCGAGGTATTAGAAAGGGAAGAGGTTGTGTATATCAGATATACTGTTTAAGGTCTTTGGTGGAAAAGTTTCAGGAGAAAGGAAAGAAGTTGTATGCAGTCTCCGTCGATTTGGAGAAAGCATATGACAGAGTGGATAGACAAGGAATGCGAAGAATATTAAGAATACATGGAGTAAATGGGAAGCTGTTTATTTCCGTGAAGAGTATATATATGAGTGCTATAGGGCTGCAGTGTGTATGGATGGTGAACTGAGTGAATTTTTCTGAATGTTGGACTGAAACAGGAATGCGTCATGTCTTCATAGTTTTTCACCCTATTTATGGATGGAGTTATAAAATATATACAAGGTGGGCCAGTGGATATTGGAGCAACCCTAATGAGAGAGGGCAGTGTTTACAAACATCCTGCACTGTTGTTTGCAAATGATACTGTATCTTTAGGTGAAGACAGAAAAATTGCAAGGCTTGGTGAATAAGTTTGGGAGAGTGTGAACGAAATAGAATCTAAAGGTGAATACAGGGAGGAGTAATATTGTAGTATTCAAAGGAAATGAAGTCACCGAATGCACAGTGAGGCTGGATGGTGAGAAAACGGAAAATGTGAGTGCATTTAAGTTCTTGGGTAGTGTGATTAGTAAGGATGGAAGTTAGAGGATGAAATGCTTGAAAAGGTTCAGCAGAGAAGAAAGGTTGTTGGTTGTTTGAATGCAGTGATAACAAATAGGGAAATGGGCATGGAAGTAAAAAAAAATAATCACTGCATGATATTATTGTGATAACAGCTCTGACGTAAGGAAGCGAAGCTTGAACCTTGCTGGGAGGACACAAGTCAAGAGTTAGAGCAATCTAAATTAGTTGTCTGATACGAGCATGTGGAGTTACATGGAGAGACTGACCGACAAATGAGTAAGTGAAGGTGTATTGTGGTGCGGAAATCGATGTAACAGAAAGCGTTAAAAGAAATACTCTGAGGTGGTTTGGCCAAGTTGAGAGGATGGAGAGTAGGAGACTAATGAGAAGAGCGTATGAGTCAGGTGGAGGGGGGAAGAGGGAGGGAGGGACCTAGAATGAGATTGAGAGATGGAGTGGAAAGGCATATGAGAGTGGGAGGGAGGGCAGCGAAATGGCAGGGGACAGGGCGACATGGAGACGATTTGTCTGTGGCTACCCCAAACGGGATTTAGGCGTCTGGCAATAGATGGATAGATAGTAATACTGGTCATTATCTTTAAGTTGTGGGTGTTTGTGAGTGCATATGGGCCTGGTAGTGAAAGGGATGAACAAGAGAGGGAGTCTTTCTGGAATGATGTTGATGAGTGTCTGCAGAGTTTTAGAGCGAATGTGAATGTGGTAATGATGGGAGATCTGAATGCTAGAGTGGGAAATGTAGCAGTTGAAGGCGTAGTTGGTATGCATGGTGTGCCTGGAAGAAATGAAAATGGGGAACGAATGATAGCGATGTGTGTTGAGCGAGAGATGGTGATTGGGAATACGCTGTTTGAGAAGAAAGATATTTATAAGTATACATGGGTGAGACAGGAGGGTGGAAGGGTTGTTGATAGAGCTTTGATGGACTATGTGGTTGTGTCTAGGAATGTAATAGGAAGATTGTTGGATGTGAGAGTTCTAAGAGGGGAGGGTGGAGGTATGTCTGACCACTACCTGGTGGAGGGAAAGTTAAGAGTAGGTAAGAGATGGGTGAGAGCTAGGAGGGTTAGGTGTGGCAGGGAGGTTTTGAAAGTGAGTCAGTTGGATAAAAGAGAGAAAAAGATAGAGTATCAGGAGAAATTGAAAGATGAGTGGAGCGCAGTGAAAGATCGGGAAAATGGCAGCGTGGAGGAGGAATGGCAGTTGTTTAAGAGTGCTGTGGTGGGGCATGCAGAAGAGGTGTGTGGTGTGAGACGTGTGGGTGGTGGTGTAAGAAAAGGAAGTGAATGGTGGTGCGAGGAAGTAAGTATGGCTGTGGCCGAGAAGAGACGTGCATATGAAGTGTGGCTGCAGAGGAAGGATGAGATGTCATATGAAAGGTATAAGGAAAAGAGGAATAGAGCGAGAAGGGCTGTGCGTGATGCTAAAGTGACAGCAGATGAGAGGTGGGGTAGGCGGCTGACAGAGAATTTTCAACAGAATAAGAAAATGTTTTGGAAGGAGGTGAAAAGGGTGCGAAAGGGAGAGTCTGGGAAGGAAGAACGAGTAAAAGCAGAGGATGGAAGGATGTTAACTGAGATGGATGCAGTAAGGAAGAGATGGGCAGAGTATTTTGAAAGATTATTAAATGTAGAGGAGGAAAGGGTGGCTGAGATTGTGGCGGATGGAAGGGTGCAAGGAATAAATGTGTTGGGAGAGTTGAATGATTCTTTGATCACGAAGGAGGAAGTGGAGAAGGCAGTAAAGGAGATGAAAACAGGGAAAGCTGCAGGTATGGATGGGTGTGCTGTGGAATGCCTGAAGGGTGGTGGAGTGACTATTGTTGACTGGTTAGTAAGATTGTTGAATGTGTGCTTTGAGAAAGGTATGGTGCCAATTGACTGGGCAAGTGCTTGTGTGGTCCCGTTGTATAAAGGCAAGGGTGATAAGTATGAATGTACTAGCTTTAGGGGTATAAGTCTGTTGAGTGTTGTAGGTAAGGTGTATGGTAGAGTGTTAATTATGAGAGTTAGAGAGGGTACAGAGGGAGTGATTAGTGATGAGCAGTGTGGCTTTAGGAGAGGGAGGGGATGCGTTGATCAGGTGTTTGCTGTGAGACAAGTGTGTGAAAAGTATTTAGCGAAAGGCAAGGATGTGTTTTGGGCATTTATGGATTTAGAGAAAGCGTATGATAGAATTGATAGGGAGGCTTTGTGGACTGTTTTAAGATTGTATGGACTTGATGGTAGGTTACTAAAAGGGGTGAAAAGTTTTTATGTAAATAGTAGGGCATGTGTAAGAGTGGGAAATGCTGTGAGTGATTGGTTTCCCGTGAGAGTGGGGCTGCGACAAGGATGTGTGATGTCACCTTGGTTGTTTAATATTTACATGGATGGTGTTGTAAGGGAGGTGAATGCAAGAGTTTTAGGTGGTCTGAGTCTGGTAAATGTTGATGGTGGAGATTGGAATCTGAAGCAGCTGCTGTTTGCAGATGATACTGCACTGGTGACTGATTCAGAGGAGAGATTGAGACAGTTGGTAGAGGAGTTTGGAAGGGTGTGTGAAAGGAGGAATTTGAAAGTAAATGAGAATAAGAGTAAAGTGATGAAGTGTACGAGGTTGATAGATGGTAGGGGGATGAATATAGTTTTGAATGGTGAGTTGCTTGAGGAGGTAGATTGTTTTAAATATCTAGGGTCACATGTTGCTGTGGATGGAAGAATAGATGCAGAAGTGAAGTTTAGAATAAATGAAGTAGGAAAGGTGTTGGGAGGAATGAAAAAAGTGTTTAAATGTCGTTCGCTTAGAATGGATGTAAAGAGAAGGCTGTATGAGGGTGTTGTGGTACCGACTGCATTATATGGGGCTGAAACATGGAATATGGGTGTAGCAGAGAGGAAAAGTTTGAATGTAATGGAGATGAGGTGTCTGAGGAGTATGTGTGGAGTGACGCGTATGGATCGGGTGCGAAATGATGAAGTGCGAAGGAGAACTGGAGTTGTTCAGGAGATGGCTGGTAGAGTTGAGCAGAGGGTGTTGCGATGGTTTGGGCATATGGAGAGAATGGATAATGAGCGATTGGTGAAAAAGATAACTAGATCTGATGTGAGAGGTGTAAGGCTGAGAGGAAGACCACGAATAGGATGGATGGATAGTGTGAAGAGAGCGCTGGATGCGAGAGGGATGTCTGTCGAGCAAGGAAGAGTGGCTGTGCGTGACAGAAATAAATGGAGAGAAATTGTGAATAAATAAGTGATGACGCAGCCCTGAGGGGATATTCTCCCGCATTTGGTCTGATCAGCTAGTCAGGTCAGGTGCGGGTAAGGGGATGGGTATGTTATGATGTGGCAGGGGTAAACCAGCTCTGCTGTCGGGCCCTGCTGCGGATGTCACTGATTGCATTGCGCAGTTGACCTTTGTGCGGTGTGGTGCGGTGAGGATCTGTCCGTTCTCCCCTTTGGGGCTAAGATGTGAATGAATGTGTTTAAATGGATGAGTAAATGGAGAGTGTGTCGTCCTGTCTCGGCTACCTCCCTTTCCTTGGGGGAAGCAGCCTAGGTATATAGATAGATCTTTAAAACTATTGCACCATGCAAGAACTTGTTTTTACAGAGCTGTGTTACGTATATATAGCTGCCGTATTCAGCAACTGAGCCAATGCTTTCTCAGTCTATAACGGATTTTGATACTGGAGGAGAGCATATTTTTAGTTTATGCTATTGTATGTCATCAGTGTTCGGGAGTTAAAGCCAAAGTTATTAAAAGTATCGAACTAAGCTATTTAAGTTAGAGTATTATTACATTTACATAATTTTACTCGTCAAAGTATCATGAAGTAAATGTACTAAGGTAAAGGAACAAAAGCATCTTGTACTTAAAGTACGCAAGTACTTTATGTAAAATGTAACTAATAACTGCCCTGCCATCTTTGAGTTCTAAACTAATTTATTATTATTTTGCTCATGGAAATGTGAAATTGTCAGACGTGAGAAATGCTGGGTAGAGGCTGAAAAACAGGGAGGCATCATGTGTTGACGAGGTGGATGTAGAGATGAATAAGAGTAAAACGAGAGCATTGAAGTGTTAGCTGGAAATACATAAGAAAGATTGGATGACTACTATTGTACCAGTAGAGAGGAAGAAAATTGTGGTTATGCCTGGTACAGAAACAAAGGTGGTTGAAATAAGTGGAACAAATGGCACACTATGCGGCTACACAGGGTTATACGATAGGTATTTGGGAGAATAATGATAGAAAAGGTAAGCAATGTACCGGAATAACTGGTGATTTACGTACAGGATGGCTTTAGGAGTGGTAGGGAATGTGCTGAACAAGTATCAGAAATGAGACACGCAGTGGGGAAAGCTTGTGAAAAGAAGTGTAAAGTATTTATGGTACTGAATGACCCCTTGAATGCTGCTGAGAGTTTTTATGGTACTGATGCAAGCTGTATTAGGACAGGTGGGCTTTAAGTGAGTGGTTGGAGGTATGTTTGGTGTGTGACAATAAATGTGATGCCAACTTGACTAATCGGTGTACTATTGTGTGTGTGTGTGTGTGTGTGTGTGTGTGTGTGTGTGTGTGTGTGTGTGTGTGTGTGTGTGGAGAGAGAGAGAGAGAGAGAGAGAGAGAGAGAGAGAGAGAGAGAGAGAGTAATAACTGACAGATGATGGAATAAGTCAGATGTGATGTATGCAGATGAGTGTTGCTTTCTGATCGTCAACACATGCTTTCCGAACGGTAACAGTTTTGTTGAGAGGTGAGCGTCGTTATATGATAACTGTTGATAAGAGAAAAGTGATGTCCGTTTAAGAGGCTGATATCCAGTGTGATATGATAGTTAATAGAGAGAAACTTGAACTGATAAGAGAGTGTATTTTTCCCTAGGTGCACTAACAGAAGAGAAGTAAAAGCGCAAATAAAGTGGAAAGTAGAGTAGCAGAAGAAAGAAAGTGGCTGGTGCTCTGAGGTCTGAGTGTGGAGGTTGCAAGAGGATTGTATGTAGGTGTTTTGGTACCCACATTGAAGTATGGGTGTGAGATTTTAGTGTGGCAGGAAAGCGAATCGTCAGGAGTAAGAGCAGTGGAAATGGGGTTATTGAGGACCATGTATGCGTATGTTTGAGTGTACAAGATATGAGTAATGAAAGACGTGGAGCGAGGAAGTATCTTGACATTAGAGCTGAAGAGGGTGTGCTCAGATGGCATGGCAGGCTGAAAAAAGATATATATAAGGGATCAGTTCTGGCGCCAACCTTGTTCCTGGTTCATATTAATGATTTCTTATCTGTCACCCACGATCCCATCCATTCATATGCAAATGACTCAGCACTTCATAGTTCATTCACACTCAGACACCCATTTACAAAGTCTAATATCTCTTCCTCTCAACTCAGTACAGCCATCTCCATAAATCAAGATCTATCTACGATCAGTGAATGGGGACAAAACAACCTTGTCTCATTTAATGCTAGTAAAACTAAATATATACAATTTACTAATAGACAGATATTGCCAGATTCGTTTATTACTTTCAGTGTTACTAATATTCCCATCTCCAAAAGCATTGAAATTCTCGGCATCTCACTTAACAATGCCCATAGCTGGACCACTCGTGTCAGATTACTTGCTAAAACCGCTTCAGAGAAACATGAATTACTGTACGGAGTTTGTAACTTCTTCACTGACGAGCAGTTAGCTATAATTTATAAGTCATGTGCGCTCTCAGCTTGAATATTGCTCACCCTTGTGGAATAGATGTGGAGAGGTTGCATAAAACAACTAGACAAAATTTTCAGAACAAAGCTGTTAAAATTATTAACAACCCTGCCATTACAAATAAACTACCTCCCCTACAAGTAAGAAGGAATGTTGCCTCCATTTCATTATTTTACAGATATTTTGGGGGGCAAATGCTCAGACGAAGTTGCGTCCACTGTGCCACCTCCCCATGCTTTCCCTCGTGCTACAGGAGCATCTGGTAGTGTTCATGACTGGAATGTCACAGAGCCATATTGCAGAACTTCTGCCTATCAGAATTCTTTCATTCCCCGAACTGCATCTCTCTGGAACTCGCTTCCCCAGAGTTGTTTCCCTCCAAATTTCAACCTACAGCTGTTTAAGTCTAACTGTTACAGATATATTATGAACAGAGAACACCAGTAATCTTGTGTATGGATGATTTTTTTTATTTGTTTTTCCTTCCTCTGTTCTGTTATTTAAGAAAAAAAATCACACATCGTTGTTGCACTCTTGGCGCTGTTCTACTTGACATTTCAGTTAGTCTGGAATAATTCACATGTTTTAAATAGCTTGTTTAGTCCAACAGCAGTAGAGCCATGACACACAGATCCTCTACATACATTATATGTTTTACTACTTGATCATTAATATAGCATCCAATCTTAAGACAGTTCAGAGATACACTTGGATCATCAGCATAAATACTAAGGAGGTAAGATGACAGTGTCCCACCCTGTCTCACTCCATTGGTGACCCTAAAATATGAAGAGGCAACGTTACCCCACCAGACGCACATACTCTGCCTTGCACACCAGTAACTTAATACTCTCATGTGATATCCAGTGACACCACTGACACAAACTTTATGAAACAGAACTGAATAATCAAATCTATCGAAGGTTTTACTGGTATCAAGGAAACAAGGAAAGACACCTTCACCTGCCAGTCGATAGGACTCAACTGCTTCTTTTACGGCAAAAATGCGTTGATCTGTGCCATGCCTCCTTTTAAAACCAAATTAATTATCTAGGGTACCGGTAGTTAAATATTCCTCCATGCGACTGAGTAGGAATCCCTCCAGCACCGTACTAGCAAATGCAACCGGCCTGGAATTGTCTTTGCTAGTTGTTTTACTAAATTTTGCTTTATTATAGGAGTTAGAATCACATATATCATTGTGTCCCTCACTAAAACGACTGGAAATTCTCCCCCTGCGCCTGTCTTTATCCATTCGGATCACGTGTATGTGTTACAGCTATGCTAAATACTAGTCTGCACCAACGGGCGGACGATATAGACGTTGTCATACAGTTCATACAATATTAGTGCAACTCACGCCATCATAGAATTCAGCAAGCTTGTCTTCCATGAGGAGCTCAGGTGGGTAGGCGATGTTGGGGGTGATGCTCTTGGCCTTCTCCAGTGCCCTGTAGGGAGTAAGTCATCAAGGACATTAACAGGTTTTTGTGATAAACGTTGATACTTACCATTTTGTCCAATAAATGGAGGTAACATCGTCAAAGGTGTCAACCAGTGAAGAGGTTAGGTGGCTCAGAGGTGACTGGGCAGTGAATCTACCAAGTTATACAAGAGTCCTTCAACCCCTTATCCATCACCGATAAGTAAGTTGGTGGACTGCAGAACAGGGGCAGCTTTAACCTACTGTACAGTCCACTGGGTTCACATTAAGATGAATTGGGGCAGCTCCTATTCCTACTACTTCTGCATCCACCATACTCCTTCCCCCTCCTCTGACAATTACTACCATCACCATAGTCCTCCTCCTCCTCTTCCTCTTCTCCTTCTTCCTCCTCCCCCTAATCTTCCTCCTCCTCCTCGTCCTCCTCCTCCACCTTCTCCTCCTCCTCCTCCTCCTCCTCCTACTACTACTACTACTACTACTACTACTACTACTACTATTACTACTACGGTATTACTACTTCTGCTACCACAGCAGTAAGTATAAGGCTGCAGAAAACAGTGTTTAACGCTGCTAAGGCGTTATATAACGCTCTCACCAATATTAACAACAACTATCTAAACATTAATTCTTAAACATTCTAAGGAATAAATGTTATTATCTGTTCATACACTTTTTCATCATACGTCGTGGCAACTCTGTCTGCTGACTCCAGTTAGTTACATACTTTACTATGCTCAGCGTTCAGGGTGCCTCTTTCTCACACTCTGAGGCAGGGCAGACTAGCACAAACTCTCACACGGCAGGTTGTGCCGGTACGCCTTCCTGACTGAGTCCTGTTTGCCTCAGGATCTGTATATAAATCAAGAATATAATCTACAGAAACCTCACTCCAATTTACCAAACCAAGAATATAAACTACAAAAAAGTCACTTTAATTTACTTCAAACCTCGATCAACACTGAACCTGTAGGCTTCAAATGTAACTTTTTACTCCTGAATCAGTGGCTGTTCCTATTAACAAGACAGTATTTAGGATGATAATCGCTGTTGTGATGCTGTGCTGTTAGCCTACTATGGCTTCTGGCTCTTCCCTACACCACCATTGTGCCCGTGTTCATCGCCATTAGCGGAGGTAACTTTGTCGTCAGTGTCCTGGTGTGTGACTACAAACAAGGATTTTCCTGTTGATTTTTCCTGACGGGTTTCCTGCAGTGCAGTTTTGATGTTCCCAGGCGGACACGACCGCATGGGAAACCCTGACGTCACGCCTCGACATACGTCATCGATTGGCGGCTGGGACTACCTGTGCCCCAGTCAAGAAGGACAACGCCACACAAAGTCAGAAATACATCATGGGTGCGTCACGGAAAGTCAAGGACAGACTCCAATCAACTGGCTCCCTCTGTTATATGATGGTGCTGTGCGTGCTAGCCTCGTCCTTCTCGCGCTTACTTGCCCTCGAGGCAGAGTGCTGATCACATCAAGGATTTCAAGATTCAAGCTGACATATTCTAGTTGGTTACTGCAGCATTCATTACCTCTCTACTACATTTACACCTAGCAGTCTACACACTTTTATTGTTAGTTCAAATTCCTGGTCTGAAAGCAATTTTATTTGTGAAATACTGTAGCAAATGATTTTTTCATTTAGCAGAGGTTACCTTCAGCATATATATATATATATACTTTGTAACTGAGCCAATTTCATTTTCTTTGGACTTTACTAAATGCTTGTTTATTCATATATATTTGGTTTATTCATAAATATATAACATAATTGCCCCTGTATCAGTAGTATGAATTTCGATGTATGGTAAATTTTTTAATGTTATTTCAAAAGCAAATCCACGAGAATTTTGATTCCTTATCCTCACAGTTGTCTGATGAGTCGTGTTTTCTTTATTCTGATTTATATCTGAGTTTGTATTTGATGATGAAATACATTCCGTTGAGTTATTACCTGGATGGCTTAAAGATAAACTTAAAACTGAGTGGGATGTTCCCCTTGTGAAGCCTCCCTGCACTTCACCTTCACATGCAGCTAAAACTCAATCTTGCCTTTGTACTGTCGAGGCATTAGAAACATTTTTGGACACATACTGTTTGCTCTGACCTTGTCAGTTTACATTCCGGAACCGTCAGCATCATTCTGGGAATACTTTTCCATCACATTTTGTTTCAGTCACAGTTACTAACCCTATATCCAGCATATCGTTACCTCAAAGTACAGCAATAATTAAGGTCATGCCATAAAGCCAAGCTGTACACCGGTGCGACCAATTACACAATCGGCAGTCATTTACCAGTAGGTGCTTGAACTACCCAATCGGTACAGAATCGGCACCTTTACTTGCAAAATATATTTATTTTCTTATCATGTAGGTTCAACAAAGCTCATTGTCTGATATTCAGTCAAAAACCTGTGTTTAGCTATTAATGGATATCTGAATCAAGCGTGAAAACAAGGAAAGGAAAGCAAATGTACTTCGACTTTAGATCGCCGTTTCTCCATACTAGACTTCTATTTGTATAAATATTGAATTAAAAATACAAATGAATGTTTACAGAGATTATGATATTTAAAAAATGACTAGAATAGGCAAAGAGAGCACCCATAGTGGTAGTGGTGGTCGTGTACGAGGGAAACTCAAAATTTGTTCTTGAGGGGCTCAAAGGATCTCTCTCTCTCTCTCTCTCTCTCTCTCTCTCTCTCTCTCTCTCTCTCTCTCTCTCTCTCTCTCTCTCTCTCTGGCGGCTTTCGCTGTAGGGCTTGGTAGGAGGGGGAGTTTTCTCATCTGTTATCCATGTTTTACTGTAGCACTTT